>NC_088788.1:20289834-20629834 GCF_949628265.1 Cloeon dipterum
TCAACGTAGGCGCTGAAGCTGTACCTATTAGACACGCCTTGGAAAGAATTTTCTGCTCGAAAGAGTACACGATCACTGGCTTCCTTCCTCTCCGCTTTGCCGGCAAACGCATTAAAGTAATTAAAAAATTGTGAGGGAGCCATTTATTTCAATAAACACTGACGCACGCATCGATTTCCTGCACTAATCATGAAAGATCGAGAGGTGAAACAAATATGATTAATTGCAGGCTTTTAAGCCAGCAGGTGGGCGTGCTGCTTGTTGGCTGATGCATTCGTCGGCAAATTGGCTCATTATTGTGCCTGTGCCCGAGGCGGAAATCGAGTTCCGCAAAGAGTGTGTGAGAGAGAGAGAGAGAGAGAGAGAGAGAGAGAGAGAGCCGCTGGTGACAAACGCTGGGTGTGGTCGACTTGAACTTGATGGATTCCTGCAAGACATGCTTGTCTTTGAAATCGGAAAAATCTCACGCTCACCCTCTCTTGGTGAACTTGTTGGTCTCTCAGATATTTTTGGATCTTATTAAAACCTGAATATTTAAGACATCATTTACTAAAATACATATTTTTCTGTCTTTGGTGCTGCCAATAATTGATTTTAAATTAAAACATAACAGTGAGGCTTGTTTTGATAATTCCAAAAGATGGTAGAAGTAAAATAGACGCTTTTATTTGAATCAATAAAGACTAATTAAGTGTTATCAATATTTTGCGTGGCAACCAACCCCAAGTGAAACCTTCATTTCAAGAATTCTGTTAATGTATGATTTTTGTCAATTAGTTCGTGTTTTAGATAGTTCTAAATATTTTTCATCAACGGCGATACGTGAGCCAACTAATCATTCATTTTTTTGTATTAATTGCTATTCAGAATCATAGCATAGATTAATCTTGTATTTAATTTAATTTACATTTTAAGAACTTTGCTCTAAAATAATCATTATTAGAAAAATTACTTTGAACATGCATAATATGGTGATATGCATTGTTCAACAACATTAACGTATGAAATGCAAAAGCACGATGAACACTAGAAACATATTAAGAAGATTAATTTTAATTATTTAACCATTTAAAATTAAATTCTCTTTACCAAAATATGGACAAGATAAAAATGAAAATCAGTAAAATAGAAAATAGTCAAGTCAGCAAGCAGTGAAACTCAAATTTGATAATCTCAACAGACATATGATCGATATAATCCATCAAAGAAGAGCGGAGCAGATGTCAGCGAGCTTGGTTGATCAGGTTCCACAGGCGTCAGCACAATGGGCGAAAGCATCATCTGCTCTTGCGGCGATTTGCTAATTAAATTTCTCTCCACCCACACTCTCTCGTTTCGGCCGCGATGCTCCATAGCACTGGAAGCTGGCAAGCTGCGCACTCGGCCCACTTATTAGACACAGTACACACTGCAATTTCCGGACGCATAACAATGGGAACCGCTGGCGTAATTGTTGACTGCAGCACAGAGTGACGAAAGGGTTGAGGCCGCTCCGGAGACAGATGGCCCTTTCATCCACCGCCTCCGTCTTATTAATTACTAAGGTACATAATAATCACCCGACAGCGTGCTTTGTGGCCTCTCCTCCTTATGCTTTGTCAGCAACCTCATTAAGAAATCACAGCCGGCCGCCGTCGCTCGTAAACCGCAATCAATTTTACAAGCCGAGACCGCCTCACAACATAATAATCAATAATACGAAGAGAAAGTCGTGGAATTATGAATATGAAATAAATGGAAGAAAAATGGTCGTTATTTTGGCGGAAAAGCCCTTCAAATTGTCTTCGACGGGAGACAACCAAAAGCCACACACTGTACCTCAAATGTTGAGTACTATTTTTGGTAAAAAGCGCGCTTTACAAATTTTTCAAAAATTTCACACACCATACGTCATTTTTGTTAGGGCTGAAAACAAATAAAACTTATTTTTTCTAGTAGGTGTAAATTCAATATTTCATTCTGATTCACTTCAGCAGTGAAAGCAAGTTTTGAGACTGTAGAGAGCTATTTAAATTAATTATTAAGCAAATATAACTTAAGACAAAAGAACCCGTGGACCTTAAGGAGAAAGAAATTCCAGTATTTTCATCGTTTAAATTTTTAGGATTGCAACGTCTGCATTTCTAAAGTTGTGAATTTATTTTCTCGCTCAAGCGTGAGTGGCATCCCTCTATTAAAGATTTTTATAATTCTAACAAAATATTATATCAATAATATGTCCGCAAACTTTATTTCAAAATTTAAAAAATAATTACAGAATTTACAATTACATTAATCAATAATTTAAGAAATATTAGACTTTTGGATTGAGAAAATTATAATAAATTGTTTAAAATAACGTAGTTTGCTTAGGTGTGTGTTGGATTTTAATGCACAGGCTTAACAAGCACTCGTCCAATCATCAACTTAAACTGATGAAAGCTATTCGTATTTACATATACAATTTGTGCGTTAGTCCAATTAAAACAATGAAGCGCAGCCTCTCGGGCGCTAGTGTTGGCTGAACAATTATGCATAATGGATCGTGCGTTTGTGTGTACACACACCGGCTGCCAATTAAAGTTGCAAATTAGCACTAATTTAAGTTGCAAATTCGCTAATGCAGGCGGCCAGCGTCCTGGGACGGCGGCGAGGTGATTTGGCATGCAACACATCAAATAAATAGGCAGCCACTGAGTCATGACATAAATCCAGACTGGATGAGCTAATGCACGCGCCGATCAAAGCAAATTGCGCGCTTGCATGCAGCCGGCACTTGCATTTTAATTATATGCACGCCAGCCACCCTCAAAGGAGCCTTTTTGGGCGCATGCGATTAATTAAACTGGCAGCGCTCTATGCGCACGGTTTACACCACGATGAACACTTTCGGCACATTATGCTTCCAACTTTTCCTACCCTTGTATGGAATTTAGACTGTTTAGATCATTGAAACTACTAAACTTGCTGTTCGATGTATCGGAAAAATTTGTTGGATTTAAAAGAAATTCATGGATTTGTTCTCCTTACAATTTTTTAACCATTTCTCATCGAAGGTGATCACTTGTGTCACAATGTGAAATGTCCTCGAAGAATAAATAATAGATTTTTATTATTGCTAAGTTTTTATGATTTTTTTACTCATTGTCAGATTAGGTGAATACAATTTATTCGCGTACCGTTATTTATTTAAAATTTGTTTCCTCTCAGTCAGCATCAAATAAAATCTCCAATTAATGTTTAAAATTGTGAATATCGTTATGTTTTCACTTGACACTCATTTCATGGTTGCCACCTTCTGATTTGTTAAATAAATCAATTACATTTGGACACCTCTATCCACTGCAAATGTCAATTTTGTGATGAAGTTTGTATTGATATGTACCATTTATTAAACTGTAACAAAAATAATATCTATCTGTGCCAAGCTACCGAGTACAAAAAGCTAAATTTATTAATTATCTCATCTCTCGATGCTTTAATATGTATTATGTGTGTGGTAGTACACCAATGTTGTTCAATAAATTTTCTAATCTAATCAATGTTTTAACTAAGCTTAAATTTTTTTTTGTACAAATCCAATCTCATTCTGATGTGATTTTAATAATCCACCTTTAAATCAGCTTCGATTATGTAAAAAAGCTGTTTGGTGCATATTGAAGGCCGAGTAATCCGCTTAAAAGTATACCTGGCATATTCACAGCTCCAGCAAAAAGCGCTGATTCAGTATATTTCTGCAGAAGTCGATCAGCCCGTCAATCAGAGGGATATGCGCCACTTGGCTTTTGCGCTGAAATTTATCCCACTACACAGTACGTTTAATTAAATTTGAGCCGCAGCCGAAAGTTTGCGCATAAATTGGGGAGCGCGTCTGCCGGGTGATATTATTAAAATAATATAACTTTTGCTACTTCTGGCGTCTTATTAATGCAACCGGTGTGCGCCGAGCCTGAATAGGGAAGGAAAGAAAGTGAGCTGACAGGAATCTCCTTACTCTCGTCCCGACGCTCTTTTCACTCCTGCTTACTTATTCCGTTTCTTGCTCGGCGCGCACTCAGTTCATTAGAAAAGCACCCCCGCTTCCCGTCACTCTTCCTTCCTAATTTGCGCCTCTTTCAATTACGCGCAGACCTAGCCGTGCAGCATGATGAAAAACAATTCGCGCAGTGTCTAACTCGGAATCCCACTATTTATAAAATATCTTGAGTTTTACACACCATTCTACTATTAAATCAAATAATTTATTTGTATTTAACTGTT
The DNA here is from genome assembly GCF_949628265.1 of Cloeon dipterum. NCBI lineage: Eukaryota > Metazoa > Arthropoda > Insecta > Ephemeroptera > Baetidae > Cloeon > Cloeon dipterum. Next base: position 20,294,074 of record NC_088788.1, read on the forward strand.
GTAAATTTTCAAAAATAATTTTTGCTTCTCATATTTTTTAATTTAATTTAAAGCAAGCATGGAGGTATTGGTGACTAAAAAAGAGTGTTAGGAAAAGACTGAAACTATGTTCAGTTAAAGTTTTATTAGAACTGGAATTTTCAAAAAAAAAAAAAAAAAAACATCGTGACGTACTAAACTTGTCATTTTTTAGCCTTTCATTATTAGATGACTATGTAAAAAGAATGATATTTTATTTATATACCATTTGTAAATTAATTTTAGCATCAAATTCAAAATGAATTGAAGCAAAGAACAGTCTATTTAAGATATATTTATCATCTTCTAATATCTAGTTCTCCATTTATGACGTTCGTTTAAGCAAATGTTAGCCAAAGCTAAAATTAATTTTTGTGACAAATAAAACCGAGGCTTTTTTTCTTTACAACGTGTTTCAATGTGAAGTTGAGTGCATAAAGATGGAAATAATTTACAAATATGCAGAGCAGGCCAGAGTTGCACGTAGTTTGAATTTATTTTAGAGCATACTGACGTCAATAATTCAGAATAAACGGCCAAGTGGCCCATCCAAGCGCAGCCTTGAATTTATTCATTCCGTCCTCCAATTATCCCGCTGTCGTTCCATTTCCGTGCTGAGTGTGATTGTCAGCAAAGGACGTTTGCAGGTCCGAAACACGGCTGAAGTGCATTTCACCGAGTCACGAAAACGGCAACGGAAAAAAGAAATCGGCCTAATTGCAGCTGCCAATAACTCGTGTTGCGAATGGGAGCGGCGCAGTGCAAGAGTGGTTTAATCCGGCGTGCCAGTCAGCCCAGTCAGCCATCGGCTGCGAAATCAAATCGGAGCGCGCGTCACCTGACGTTGACATCTCGCAAGGAGAACACTTTTTCATATTACTATACGTATATGAAAAGCGAATTGAATTTGCTAGCAGAGGGCTGGCTGATCACGCAGGCCATTCAAAACGCGACTGCTTTGCTTGCGCCGCACGTCCCGCCAATAATAATGATGCTGCGACTACAAAACACGGACGCAGAAGGGACCTTTTCGTCTCGCAACCGGCGACTCCCGTCTTTTGACGTGTGTGTACGCCGGCCGTTTGATCAATTTGCCGCCTCACTTGACGCCAATTTGACTGTTAAATGCGACGAAATTGGCCCTGTTGACTTAAAAAGACCTTTGATGGTGGGTCGGCATCGACAGGCGGAGACGTGCATTCCCACGCATTAATTCGAATATTACGCCGAACATTTACTCAACGCGCAATGGGATTATGTAGAGGCGAGTTTTGTTGTACACACGCGTAAAAATGTTTATAATCTTATGAAGGTAAGGAAGAAAATCATGTTTGCAACAGATATATATACGTTCTCTTATTTATTCGACAGCGGCGTGATCTTTAAACTAAATTTCAATGTTGCTCCACACTAAAACTGAGCATAAATAACTGTTTTCAAACCTAAATTTATTTTAATATCACACCATAAATGTTAAATCACGGTTGACACCTGACTAAAAGTGACATTTTTAAGAAAATTGCTTTTTCTTATTTTATTTGTCTTGGACAGCAGGGACTTAGAAGTAGCCACATAACAAGAACAAATTAATATTCGTGTGGATTCCAATTAGTTAAGTAAATGAAAATTAAACATTAGCGAATTATACATGGATACGATTACAACCATTATTTCCAATAAATGCAGAAGTTTAGTACATTTACAATACACAAATAATGACCAACCCATATAAATATAATTTTTGTGATAAGCTACAAAAAACAAATATTGTTTTTTGAATAATGACATTGAGCAAAAGTTATTTCTTTAATGTTAAAAATTTTATTGAAAAAAATAATAATTATATTATTTAAAAAACCAATTCTAGTTTATTTAACAATATTTAATAAAACACAAGTGTCAAAGCAATGAGTAATTTTTAAGCAAATTAAAAATGTAATACCAGCTGCCCAATGTCAGAGATGGCAAAAGGTGGTCAATTTAGTGCCTCAAAATGTCGAAATGCTCAAAATTGTAAATAGGTTTTGTTCATTTAGTTAGAATTGTGTGTAGCACTTTATTTTTCAAAATAATAATTTGAAGTCAGTAAAGGAAACTGGTTTTTCTTACTTAGCTATATCACTTGTAAAGTCTATATGCATGTAAAGTAACAGAGTACATAGAAATCAAAATTAAATCATGCAAAATATTACAATACACGTAGCAAAATAATACAAAAACAACTTATTACATTCAATAATCTCTCGCTGCACTGACAATGAGTCGGAATCACAAACGATTAAAATCAATGATCACTGTAAACTTTCCATAAGTTCTTTTTGCACAGGTAGGGATTTCGGTCACGGAGCAGTCCTTAATTTCAGGTGGCAGGTCTTTGGTTCAAGCACCCTGAAGAAAAAAGTTTGCCGGTCGAAAGCTTCAACAAATTTTCCAAATTATCAACCAAAAACATACGCGTTGAAAAATTTGGGTCGCTTAAGTGGAGCAGGAGCTCATATTTCAGTTTTTACAGTGTATATTATTTCTCGTTTGTGAATGGTCTATTTGATATTGAAATTGGTTCAATGAATTGCAAACGATGCAAAGTACAGTGGCCTCCTCAAATCAAGCATAATAATACTATATGAACAAATTTGTGGGGGCCGAATCTAAACGTTCTCGAGTCCGTTTATTCGCACACTCGGCCGGTCGAAACGGTTCATGAATTTTGAAACGACGTTGCTTGCGCGATGACTGTTATTGTCCGGCGTTTTTCCGCACGAGTGGCCTGCCCAATTGCAATCGGGCGTCGTCCGAAGCAAGCGGCAGGAAATTGGAAATGGTGGGTAGTGACAGCGGCAGTCGGACACAATGCGTGCTGTTGCTGATTCGGTCGCTGTTGCTATCGACAGCCGTCCTTTTGATCTCATTATTAGATAAGAAAAATGCTGGCCAGGGGATGCGAGAGGCGACCTCGTCGCTCGCTGCCTCGCGAAATCTCTTTCTTTCTGCCGACTTTTCATTTTTGTCCCGGGAGCAGAGAGTTGGTGCGTGCTATTGGCTGCGAACTCTCTCTTTCTCCATCGCAATCACGCGGTCCTTGTGCCGACCCAGGCGTCGTCTTCTTTGTCCCGCCACGATTCGGCCGCTTTTTCTCAGCGTCTCCGCTCATTTCCCCTTTCATCAGCTTTGTGTGCACCTTCACATCACAGGTGGCTGAGCCAACTTGTTGAAGGAAAATCAAATCATCAGCTCGGCAGAGAGGATGAGCCGCCTGCAGGGGCTAAGGTCCGCTCACCCTCGTATAATTGCTCTCTCTGCCGCCGTCTCACTCGCTTTAGTTTCTCTCTCTTGTGCAATTTCGCCCGTCCTAGAGCACAATTGCCTTTATTTCGGGCTGCTGCCCCATTACACGCTGAGCTGCTAGGCAATTTGCATATTTGCGTACTCCATATACAGGGCATGAAGCATGTGAGGCGTGGGCTCACTTATTTTTTACTTTTCTACACTCGGAATGAAGTTTTTGCTATACTGCTTCGTCGTAGGGAAAGTAGTGCTTTCAAGCATATTAAATTATAATATTTAAAACTAATTTAAATTACAAAGTGGCCCTAATCTTCGCGGAACTGACTTAGGAGGGACGCATATTAATTACATTTATAAAAAATAAATCACACATTCTAGCCCTGTACAGTAGCTGCAGGCCTCATCAGCAGTAATTTACATACCTTCTAGACAAAATTCATGGCAGAGCATCAAATAATATGTTATTTTGAAATTAACAACACTTCTAATACTAAAAAAATCTTTCTTTTCACTTTTGTTTTCGCACATTTTAATATTGAACATGAAGACCGAGTCATCATAAATAATTTCAGGCAGCTAAACAACAGACTACGTAAGATTTGCGAACGATTTAAAATAACAAATACTAAAATATTTTAATATTTAATCAAGCAAGAATTTAATTGATGCTTAACTAAATAATAAATATAGGTATGCTACTGAAATTTGATATTTTTAGTTAAACTTAAAATTCATTTATCATATTATTATAAAGAAATTTTTGTTTGCTCCTTTCAGAAGATCTGATGAGGAGTCCTATTTCTTCGTCCATTGCACCGGAATTTAAAAAAAAAATAATAATAAATAATACACCCTCGGTTGCGGGTATAATGACTTAATGCTCCGCTTGCTCGTCTAATCTGGAATGAAGAAAAAACCAATTTTCTAACTCGTAATTTTCCCCCGAAAGTCATAAAGCGTGTACGGCTTTAGTCGCTCTAATTGCGCCAAGAAATAGCTTTTTTACGGCCGAGCTTCCTTTGTGCGCGCGCTGCCGAATTCAATTACCTCTTTTTTGAGCTGAAAAAGGAGCCGAGAACGGCAGAGAGAAAGAGAGAGAGTGCACTCAATTTTTGTCGCATAAATTGGCCAGCGTGGTCGGACAGCAGGTGTTTGGACAGCAGCAGCAGCCGACTCTTGTTCCCTCTCGCTATAGACCCTCTCGCTGCTAACCTCGTTACCCCCGCCTCTTTATCAACCCTCAGCTATTGACAAGCCTTAACTTGTTAAGTAAACCAACCTCGGGCCATACACTTGTGCCAGCCTGCCTTGGTAACTCACCTCGGCGCGCTGTGTGCCACTGTTCCTCCTCGCAGCCAAATTGCATGAATGAGCGAGCGCGCCTGCCACCCTTTGTGCCGCGGGCCACGGGGTGCGACGAGACACCAGACTTGCTAGACAAATCTCGCCCCCGTGTTGTGTGTTGTGCTAATATTCGCAAGCCCCGCATTCGGCGTCATATTTGACTCCGCAGATTGAGGTCCGGTGTTTGCTGACGCTGAAATTGCAAATCGCAACACTAGTCGGCTCATATTAATTGGATTTGTTGCAATTGTTAAGAATGCATGTTTTAATGATGTGTCCTCCCTCCACAAATTTTAAAATAAATGCGCCTATAGTTAAACAATTCCATACAATGAGAGGAAGTCAAAATTTATAATACAATATTTCAAAAATCACTGCCTGATGTGCTTGATGATCGTTTTTTAGCTTTATAAACTTGTTTATTCTTGCAAAGTCAAAGTCAAACATATTGTACAAAGAAATAAAATAAAATGCAAGAAATGTCTAACAAACACAATCAATAAAATTCTTGCTTTCCAAATCCATTTAATATGAATGATGCAACAAATTAGTTAATACCTAATACCTAATATTTTTTATTAATTGTAAGGGTCAATAGTAACCAACAATTTTTAAATATTTTAAAAATTAAAAAACAATATTCACAATCTATTCTTTTAAAAATAGTATATTTTGATATGTACATAATATAAAACTGTCATTTGTAACAGTAACATAATTATACATATATGCAAAAATTTTAATTGATTCATATAATTCAGAGTATATTCACATTATCGGAACATAAATCATATAATAATTAACCCTCTCCAAATTTGAATAATAATCTAATTTTAAAAGAGTAGAAGGTGTGCGTTTATAATGATAGATTAATATTTATGATATTTATGCATAATAATGTGTTATTATCCCTCGTAAAATAGAAATAATTCGAATGCATAATGTCCCATTCGTTTCATGTTGCAAAATTGAAGTTTTCCAGATTAGCATGGAAATGTTTTAAAGTAAATAAATATATTAAATATACAGAGAGCATATTTCCATATTTCCTGCTCAATTGAAATTGCACATACTCCGCTTCGCTTACGCTTTGCAAATCAAATTCGCTGTTCATTTCGAACTCCGTCTGCATCGCTGCAATCTTCTGGCCTTAAATGGAATCAGCGGCGCACATGTAGGTTTTATCTTGCGAATGATGTACGAACAATGAGATAATGTTGATGTTGCTGACAAAGCATCCAACGTGCTGCCTTTCTTTTCCGTCCTTTTTCTTCCTGCTCGCTCCGCTTTTCTTGTGCGCGCCCCAACTTATCCTTCCTTCTCTGCTAGACGACAACAATTTTTAACAAAACACAATTGCCAGTCGGTATATGTACTGGATTCGCAGTCTCAACTGCACCATCATCAACTGCGAGGCAAAAAAGGAGAGAGTCACACTCAGAATGACAATCACCTGCCCCAGCCATTGTCTCTCTCTTTCTCTCTTTCTCTCTTTCTCTCTCCTTTGTTGCTTGACTAATGACGCGCTAATTTTTTGCCACAATGGCTCGGCCCGGCGAATATGACATGTTTATTAATCGCCGCCGAATCGTGCCGCTTTTTAATCCGCACGGCGCCGCGTACGTTCCAAGTTTAGCAACTCGCGCCGTTGCGCCGACTTCCCGCAACTAATTAGCATTCACAAGAACGAAATCTGCGCCGCCAAGCAGAATAACTTGTATGCTGCCAATTTGTATAAATTAAGCTCCAATTTAATTTGCTTTAATTACTTCGGAAACTTTTGCCGCGAGCGAGCGCGCGCGGTGGCTGAATAAAAATGGTTGTTGTGCCCTACTTTGGCGCTCACTTTCAGTGGTAGCTTTTTCATTGAATAGAAATCATCAGAATAGTATATAGAAGGGGGTAAAAATGGCTTGTGTTACATCTGATAGAAAATCAGTGCTGTGCACGGGAATAAACTATCTTATACGGTAGAGTTTTTTAAACAATATATGAATAATTCAACGAGGCTTCAAAATATCTTTGTGTAAACAACAACAAAAATTTATTTTGTATCATACAATCTCTATAGTGCTTAGACCAGTTTTTTAAACCGATAATACATTTATTTTTCATTTTAATTAAGAATGGAAATAAACATCTTATAAAATCAAAAAGGAAGCACTTGGTCTGCTTTGATTTGTGAAGTATTTTGTAAATTTTCAATTTTAAAATTAACTAAATTAACAAATGAATTTATTTCCACAATCGATAGGCTTTAATATAATAGGCTTTTAAAAATTTTATCCCAGGGCTGAAAATAATAAAAACTATTAATTTAGTCAGTGGTGATTAAACAGGAGCAGCAAATTTTTACATCGGCCGTCCGATAAATGAACGGCTTCAGTCCAATTTGTCAAGGCCTCTTGTGTCAGACAAGTGGAGTATGCAACGTGGCGACCACGTGAGCCAGACAGGTTGCCTATTTTTCCTCTGACAGGTATTGGTGGGTGGGCAAAGCTGTGTAATAAGTTTTGCGGTGGAATTGCAATTACGAAGGCGCAAAACAAAAACACGGCCGCGAGTAATGAGCAATTTAAATTGCCGACCATGCATCAGTCTACGCCCGTGGTGTCAGTGCGGATGAAATGTGGCGTGGCATTTGAATATTCAGAGATATTATGCCGTCGGCGTGCTCGGTACTCTCGGCACCACACACACGCCTCTCGTCAGTCCAATCGCAGCCGCAGGAGAAAAAAGTTTGGCTCTGTTGTTCAAATCCTAATATAAAGTTCTTAACACGTCGTGAGCGCGCGCGTGGAAAGGCTTTTCTTCTTCTTCTTTCCTCCCTCTTGAGTTCAGATTGACCCTGCTGCTAACGAACCAACCTTTTGAGGGTGAGCAAAGTTGTTGCTCGGCTACACGCTGGCAGGATTACTCGCGAGGAATGCTTTGAACCAGCCATTTCTCTCTGCCAGACACTTTTTAATGCTCGCATCAGGGGTGCTCGTGAGTAATACCACGCCCGCCTTCAAGAATGTTCCAAACTTCTACATTGCAGTCCCGGTGGGAAGGGATTTTTTCTTTTCTGGAATCATCACGTTTTGCTATCTGAGGGGAATTAATTAGCACCTCTCTGCTTTTAAAATTAAAATAATAATTGAGGAAAGTAAAAATTGTTCTCAACAATATCAAAATAAGCCGTTCTTCCGTACTGTACAGTGCACTTAATTAAAAAAAATACAATTAAGATTTAAAATGCTAACGATATTTTTTAATTGATAACTTTTATGTATTTCTTGTATTTGTTTCTGGATGAGGGTACATGTGGGGCAAAATTGCTCTGCTGATCGACAGTGAAAAAAATCACTCACCATCCCCTCAAACTATACATAGGAGAAGAAGCTGACAGATACCAGCAGTTTCTCGCAAGAAAGCGTAATGAAAAATGTCATCAAACGCCACACTGGTTGTAAACCCGTGACACAAATATGACTCTTTCAATTAGCCGCAAAATCTTTCTCACTGCAGTATTTTAATTCCGGTGACAGGTCATTCCATGGTTTTACAACCAAAAAACACGTTTTGTCTCGATGCAAACTCGAAACTTTATTGGAAGAAAATTAATACATTGTATTGATGATAAACTGCTATTAATTAAATGTTTTGAACTATACGATTGATAAAAGGACAGAGGAGCTAAAGAAACACAACTTCAAGTTAATATCCAACTTCAAAGTTGGCCAAGCCGAAAAATTGATTCAATTTTAATAAAACGGCAGCTGCGTAGGTTTCTGGCAGCGCTTCTTATAATTTCCACCCTCCCTAGCTTCTCTTTTCTCTTCCCTCTCGCGACGACAATTCAAATAGCAGTTAATAATGAAGCAGTCACGGACGGGGACGCGATTGTTTGCCAAAAAGTGCATTTGGAAACCGACGCGGCCGGGCTGAATAATTTATCAAATGTACGGAAAAGCTTTCAAACGGGCGGTGCGAACGACGCTCGGTGTAAAATAATAAAGCGCAGTAAAAGTGAGTAATCCTCGCTTGTCGCCGAATCTCGCTGCTCTGCTCATTAAGGATGCAGCGAGAGCTCATTTAATTTCTGACGTTAGTGTGAATAGACGATGAGAAGGACTGTGTGTGTTTCTTTCATCCTGCTTCCTTAATGGATTTGTGAGAAGCGGCACCGGCTCTCTTCGCACAGATATTGAAAAGCAGCGCGAGATTCTCATTTGGCAGCGACACAAAAGTTTCTGTCAACAGTTGACAGTCTCACTGCTCCGTCTCTCATTTTCGCCAGCAGCAGATTTTATATATTTCTCACATCAGTCGTTTGCGGATGAAACAGCTTACTCTGATGGAAGAGAAACTTTGCCATTCGCCGGGAAAGCACCGCGCTATCAACAGAATTTATGGCTTTCTGCGAAACCAATTCAATTATTTGGCCTGCTTTCCTCACAAGAATTTGATAATTGGCTTTTTATAAATGCCGAAAGTCATTAAAGTGGGTTTACGAGAGGGAAAATTTGAAAAAGTACTCCCCGAGGAGCGTTGACGCCTTGTCAGCACTTTCAACGCCATCGAATTTCATGACCGATCACTCCCCCTGCAAAATACCCTCCCCCGCTGGCAGAAAAATGAAGCAATAAAACAGGACAAGATTTTTATGTTGCAGGATATTCTAGAAAGTTGCCAAACTCGATCGAGGGGTAAATCTTCGGACGCTGCATATGCATGGAACGAGATAGCGGTCCGTTTGAAGCGTTTCACACTTTCCCAGGCGTAAATCAGGCTTGCCGCGGTGACAACCTAATCTTTCCGTTTTTCAGCATCATTATTCCTGCCGGCAGTGCGTGTTGTCATAATCGTAAACAGTCTCGGGAGGCCCAAAATAATCGCAGTAATATCTGGCCATTTTATCTCGCAGGCCTGGCGGCAGAGTCGGCGGGGGCAAAAATGGGCGTGCATTAGAGGATAAATCGCATGCGTTTTGTCATTTTCTCTTTGTCTGGCAAGCGTCGCGATGATTAATCCTGCCACGGCGTCTCGGGTCTTGAGCAATATGGGGAGACACTCTGGTGCGTGCAAACTAAGATGAGTCTCTGGGGTCTTGTTACTCTCTCGCTCTCCCGCTCGCAATCCTACAAGTCCAGCCGGCGCACCCACTGCATGCCTGATGATGAGAAAAAACAGACCCAGAATTTGATTTATTTCGGATCATTTTTTGCGGCTGATACCGACGCAGCTGCCAATCGAGCGGCGCTCTTATCTGCGACGGAGACGTGAGACAAAAGACTCGTTTTCGTTTTGCAGAGAGTAAAAGCATATTTTTTTCTGCTCCTGGTTGTAAGATGTTAGACTATAAATCATAATATAAAGTATCGTTCGCTGTATAGATATATCTAGACTTCGTATATCTGGAATACTTTCAACGGTCTCTGGTTGTTTTCAAGAAATTCGTTTCAATTATTGATTAAAAAATCCTATTAATAATCTTAATCGGTTTTTAGACAAAAAAGAGAAATATTTAAGAAAGTTTCAAAATCAAAAGTATGTTAATGCAGATCACTTGGGAAAATTGTCACCGTAAATCCCTGCATTCCAAATAAATGAACAAAATATCACTTGGAAAAGAGAAAAAATCAGTCGGTCCAGGAGGCCGAGAAAAACATCTGAGTACTGATTTTTTTTGTAAATATAATCTTCATTTTTTCGTTCAGAATACTAATTCAGTGACATTAAAGTGGGCTTTAGATGGTTTTAAATCAAATTTAGACCGTTTTTGCTGATTAAAACACATTTTTTCAATTTTTATAGTGTTTTTGTCTTAAAAGATAAATTTTTTTTGTCAAACTCAGATGCTTTCTTAGACTAAATAACCAACATTAAACAAATGTTTACTTTTTTAAATTATTGCAACAATTAGGACTGTTAGCAGAAAAAATGTTTTTTTCTGTTGAAGTGTACAGTAAAGCGTTTATTCTAATGTTTTTAGGTGTTTAGAGGGCTATTAAGACGATTAAGACGGTTTCGAGAATTCCAAGTAAGTCTCCAAAGTCTCTTCAAATTGCATGATACGTGCTTATCGATGTCTTAAAGTAGCAAAAGAGAGTGAAATTTATGGATTAGTAGTGGAAGGGAACTTTCTTTATGAGAATCCGCATTTTAATACAGCCGAAGTTATTTTAAACAATTTTTTTAAACCATGGGAGTCATTTAACATTCTACAAAATGCGAAACTCTCCAAGCCTTGCGTGACAATTCCTGCGCTTCCTTTTTAGAATACCGCACTCGCTCAAGTAAACGGAGACTGAAAGTTATCTCCGCAACGCGAAAGCAGTGCGTGCACAATCAATTTTATTTATCTGAAATTAATTCTTGTCGGGAGCTGGTAGATTACGCACAAGTTCTCAAGTAGCGAGCGCGTCTTAACGATAATTATCTTAGCCAATTAATTTAAAGCGAAGCCGAAAGGGGTTTATTATTACCAGCAGGCCTGGCGCGCGCCGAATAATAAAAGCGGCCGCCTCGGCTTCTGCTGCAGGCTGTGTATAGTGTGTGTGTGTGTGTGTGTGTGTGTGTGTGTGTGTGTGTGTGTGTGTGGGGAATTACTTTTGCTCTTAAACAGATAAGACTGCCGCTGCTGGTGGTGCTGCTGGAAGACGCAGGATTAAATAAGTAACTTGTTGCCCTCTCCGCCCGAGAGTGAGTGACACGCGGCGCGACTCTGTGTTTGGCGCACTTCCAACGCGCCAATCAAGAACAGCCCCCAAATAATTAGTTCCTCTGCGGCGTGTCTGGACCGGCAACCGACCAACTCCTGCTTCTGGCCAAAATAGCAATCTGTTCGCAGTAATGTACGCTGCGGGTACGGGTACGGTGCTCTGCGTGTTGCGCATGGTTTACAGCTTCATACGTCAATCTGGACTTTTAAATCGCCAACTTTTAGCTCTTGGAAACCTTCTTGTTTGGGAATTTTAAAAATATTTTATTGGTTTAATTGGATTATGTGACAGTAGTTTAGTATTACAATCCCTTTCCTATAAATCTAACAAATATGAATTGCTCGCCCTTGAAAATTTTAAAATTTAAGAAAAAGAACTGAAACGCGCTCTTGCATGGAAAGCAAACACAATTAACGTATATGCATACCTGAAGCGGTTCAAGAGCACGGTCCTTCCCTTTTGTTTGGAGCCAGCAGCCACACGATGCTGATGAGTGTCGTTTAATAGTGCAGAACTCGATTCAAAGGGTTCATCTGGAATTATATATGATTTAATTCTGTTGATTCAACTCGTTGGATACTACATGATTTCAATAATTTACCCAAAAAACTAAATTGTCGAATCCATAAAGTTTCCTTGTAAGCAATTAGACAAGTTGATTTCTGCACATTTTGTAAATTATCAACATTGTTTTCGATTTTTCATTTAACTTTTCCCAATTATTGTTGGAAAGTGCGTTTTCCTTTTTACTCCCATCAGGAACAAGTGGGAAATATTTAAAAAAAGATTCCCAAATTTTCTCACTTTTATTCTATCTCTTATTCAAAGAAAAAAACTGACAAAACAATTATCATATATCTTTTAAATTGGAGAAGTTCAAAGGACCACCAAAGCTCATCAAAATTCATTTGATTTGAAATTCCATTCAATCAACTTAAAAGTTTATTTACTAAAAAAAATTGCAAATTGGTCGGCAATTTTGCAGAAATTTCATCAGCTAATTGCAGCATTAGGTCGGGTTGAGTGAGTTAGCAAAAAGTGGTTGTCATGATGAGTTAGCTTTTAGAGAAGATAACAAGAAAAGAGACGCCGCGATGGCGAAAACCGTTCGTAAAAGTTGGAGCCTCGTCTGCTGATAGTAAAGGCAAAGGGGGACGCAGGGAGTCAAGTGTTGCATGCAGAGCAACAGCGAGAGACCTTTTTTCTTATCTCAGGAGCAGGGAGAATTCAAAACACGATCCCTTAAGCGAGGTGAAATATATTGCGAAGAAAGGCAACTTCAAAAGGGCCGACCCCGAATGTTCGGCTGCCCAGGCAGCGAGTGATCGCTGCACTTTTTCTAATATGCATCCATAAATATTTATTACGCGGGCCAAAGTTCCTTGAAAGGAACCTCTGCGTCGCTACGTGAGCCAAATTGGACAGAAAATTCATTGTGATTGAAAAGTTGCAGGGATCCTGCAGGAGCGAAATGCAAAGTGATAGGTTCCTTCTGCAAATTCAGATACTTTTCCGTGAATTTGAGATGTTCGGCATGTATTTTATTTGGTCGACTATCCCTGAACTGCTGAGTATTTTTTCTATGGGTTGACAAAATTGTAGATTAAATCAGGTGTTTGTTTTAAAAACAGTTTTCCCTTATACAATTATTTTTGACTATTTTCAAAATGTCCTGTTAAGACTGCATCCATAAATATTTTAATCTAACCAAATCCAGATATATTTCCATTACATCAGAGTAAAAATGAACGATTTCCAAAACAAACACTTTTTACATTTCTGACTGTTGATATTTAGAATTAATTGAAAATTTATCATATCATTTAATTCTAATAAACTCTATTTACAGATTGGGATTAAATTCAGCTAATGTAATGCACTCACAGTCATAACCGAGCTGAAACGAGGCGGTTGAACTGAACAGAAATGAGCAAAAAGGCAGTAAATTTAACACCACCAGCCCTCGCTCATAAACAGCGACAGCGCGCGAGCCAAATAAATAAAATACACGGCCGAGGGGGTGGGTGCATGCACACCCCGCTCGGAGATAGCAAATAATGCAGGGATGTGTATGTGTGCACGTGTAATTAGCATTTACATGCAGACCGTGTGTTAATGCGACACCCACACCCCCCCTGCCCGGCCTGGTGTGTGTGTAAAATGTTGCATGTGCTGCAATTTTCGTATAAAATTTAATTATGATTTTAATCGCACCTGTTTCGTCGGCACATGGCGTTCGGAACTGCCTGCCTGCCTGCACACGAGAGGCCGATTTTAAAATATTATAGCCGTCCGGATGCAACCCTTTCCGCATGCCAGGCTCTGTTCAATGAACAATGAAATGGCCTCGTTGCCGCGCTGATACCTTGCCTGATAAATTCGCGCGACGCACCGCTTTGACGCGAAAAGCGCCCTTTTTTGCTCTCTTTTGCCGGCTCAAATTCCACCCGACTGGTAAATTAGATTGTCGATTGCGCTTTTAACTTGCACGAGAAGACCGCGTGAGCCAAGTAGAAATTCACGTTCTTCCTGCTTTCAATCACATTTGACTGAATTTAAATTTGCCGAGTAATACAAAATAAATCTACTATCCGAAAAATAGGATGTCGTGTGCTTGGTATATAACATTTTTTAATGTTAAATTTTAAGAGTAACCTTAAAAATTATAAAAGTAAATAAATCATAAGGGGTGGTTTAATATAAATTACTAGGATTTATAGATTTAAAAATGGCTATGCTTCCAACATGGGCGAAAAATTAAGGAATGAGTGTCTCAAAGTGAATGAATTGCTTTTATTTGATAGTTAGCTCACTTTTAGCCACCCGTTTCTTATTTGATTTGCATTTGGAAGAAGAAATTGTAAAATCTATTTTATTCTGAAAATAAAGGTTGAAATAGTTTATTTATTGCTCGAAAAATTATTTTGTACTCAAAAAATATAATTAATTGTTCCATTATTTTTATATTATTTATAAATTATACAGATTTTAAATTATAGCAGAATTACCGACCAGACTGACCGCTGTGGAGGTGTTAACATTTTTATTTTAACTCAAAACTTAGAACTACTAATTGGACAAATTAAAAATTTGATTTGAAAATAATAAAAACCCTATTTACGAAAAGTTAAATGCCTCCGACCATTCATTATACCCTCACTTACTGCAGGTAGTGTTCGTAAAAGGATTTTTGTGGGTAATAATATTCTGCACTTGAATGAGGAATAAATAAATAACAAAAACTCAGAAGCTAATTTTTCCCGAACCTTGTTCATTAGACGACATTATTCCTAGTTTTATTGACGTTGCAAATTATAAAAGATATTTAAATGCAGCGCTTTTTCCATTGGCAGTGCCAACAATAGAAAAATCCCTTTTTTCTGGAGACAAAGACTCATAGAGGTGGCAACATTCGAGAGTGCAGAGAACAAGACTGGCGACAACTGCAATCTTATCACAAATTCATGACATCTGCTGGCTCTCGTCGCTTCTGGGAACAATGGCGCGAAATTAAAAGTTGCCAGCTTGCAGATCGTGCCGCGATCGCAATCATCTGTTTCAGAATGAACGATTATGCAGAGGCGGAGAAACAAAAAGCTAGATAAATAATCTGTCGGCGTGTGCAGTCAGCAGTTTAAATGATTCTCGTCCGCAGCCGAACGAACGAGAAGACGAAGAAGAAGGAGATTTCCGGTAGCCAGCTATATTTTTCCATCGTGGCAAGCAAATACTAAAGAGATTGCCGTCGGCGGTTTGGCTGAATTAAAAGCGGTTGCGTCAGCGATATTCATGATTGTGATGGGGCACAAGTGCCGCCGCCGCCGCTGCTGCTGCTGCTGCTCACTTTGGGGTTTCATGCTGAACAACCCCTCGAGCCGAAAAGCAGCGCATGGAGGCAAAGAAAGAACTTCTTACTTGACAGATCTTGTAACTGGATGGAACCAAGCCGCTATCTCAATCTTTAGAAAAAGCCGGCTCATCCCGCCGTCCGCCCGCCCGCCCGCTTGCTTGCCTGCCTGCTCGCTCGCTCGCCTCCTCGCAAATCCCTGCGCTTTTTATCTGTTGACTGCTGACGCGCCGCTCTCCGCAAGACGCAACCCTTGCGAGCAATTAGTCACACCCACCGCTCTTCGGGGCTTTGCCGTCAAGTGTCCTCCCGCGGGTCAGCTGTGTCATCGAGGCTCCAGCACAAACTGACTGAAATGAAAGATTTTTTTCTAAAATGAAAATTTCACGCTTGATTTCTTCAGTTAGAAAAGTTAGAGATTTCCTTTTAAATAAAGCGTCGAGAACATGAGCTATCATTGGAAACTGTCAATAAATCGTATGTTTAGCTGGAGAATTATTTTTGCAACTCTAAATTTTAGCATAAACATTGGCAAAAACAGATATTTTATTTGAATAAATAAAATTGAATATCTTAAAATTTGCCATTTTCTGGGAACACAAATTTTAACATTATCAAACTGAACGCTCGCCTTCTCAGTTAAATTATGATTTATGATAAAATAATTACATTTTTGACCCTGTTATACACAGATTAATTATATCAATTCCACACGATAGCAGTGAAATTTTAAAATAACGAGAGTTATTTTGGTATCCTAATTTAGTTAAAACTTTAAAAAATAAAATCGCAAAGTTAATTTATATTTTTTAAGGTGGGTATAATTTAAAAATGTCGAATTCTGAACTGAGGTCACAACCCGACAGGCTGCAATGAAATCACTACATGTCAAAACGTAGAATTCTAACCGTTACCTTTTTAGAATAATTAAAAGTTTCATTTTTCATTCCTTCACTTCGATCACAAATGCCTGATTTAAAATACCGATTCAACGAGGTGCGGCTGGCTCTCCATGCCAAGCGTCACAGATTGACTGACAGCATAGCGATCAGATCGAGGTGCATTTTAATCCTGAAAAATCACAACCGTTTGTGTCCCGGCGGAGCGATCTGGCCGATACGAAACGGCCGAATCGGAGAGCGGTTGCGGTCGATTAATTACCATCCGACCGCAAAGCACGTGCAATCAAACATCTCCGGCCGGGCTGTTTTTGTCACCGCGGCGTCTTATGGGCTGCACACGCCGAGAGAAAGACAAATTGCCGCGTAACACGGCTTAACTGCAGGAGCTGCATATCGAAATAATAAATAAGGCCGATCCCCCATGCGAGTGAGCGCGCGCGAATTAATCAGATAAACATACATAGAGAGCGAGAGAGAAGGGGATGATGCCGCGATTCGAAAGCAGATAGACGATCGCGTCCCCCATGCCGCATGCGAGAACGACCTGCTCCCCCTTTCATCCCTTTTCCGAATGTGACCGCTTGTTGAGTTATGGCCTGCACTTTTGATATATCAAAAACAATATTAGTCCAATGCATTAGAGTGCCCGTCGCCGCAGATTAGAACAGGACAAAAGTTTTGTTGCGCGGATTCGCCCGCGCCGCGTGTCCGTGTCGCCTTTGTTTTGCTCATTTGAATAGACACACGAGTGCATATCCGCGACTCCTGCAGCATCCGCGGCTTTGATTTATGCCCATGGTGAGAGCCAGCTCTTTTATCAGGCTTATGGAATATATTATTGCGAATTAAGTACTCTCAATTTACAAGAAAAACAAATAAAAATCATGGCTATTAAACTTTTGGTTTGAGTGTGCAAGTAATATTACAAAAAAGTAAATTTTAAAATTATATTATTTTTTGTTACTGTTATAAAACAAAAATTTTTGTTAAATTTTAATTATTTAAACTTAAATACAAATTTAAATTTTTTTGGTTTAAATTTTGAAGTTATTTTTGCGATAAATTTTGTTTCCCTTTAGCTTAATGTCAACTATTATAATGTTAAAAATCTGTATAAATATTTTCTGAGCCCATCTTAGAAGCAATTGTAAGACATATAACACATATTTTTTTGGTTAGAAGACATGTAGTTTTGATATAATAATAAATTTAATTGATATGACTCGAGAATAAAAGAAGAACCGAATTAAGGTTAATTTCTTCGTATGTATGGTACAATTTATAAGTTAACGTTTGTAGACTCTAAGGATTCAATTTTTTAGATAAAAAAGCAACCTATATCTATTTTTCTCAGTGGGATGTAATTAAAAAAATCAATCAAATATTTTTGTATTCTCATCGACCAAGTTGACTTAGTATATTTTTTGTCAAAAAAAGGACTGAAAATAGCTTTTCTATCATTAGTTACTAAACTCAATTTCAACCCCTTGCCATCTGCTGACCAAAAGAGAGCGACCGAGAGCATTGTGCGAACAAGTCAGTTAATTTCGTCACGGAGCCACCCCCGGCGAGAATGCTCTGAGGTGCAAGACTTGGTCGTCAGCGTCAGCAGTATTAATTATTTCCGGGCATTTGAATAAAACGGCAGTTAGCCGAGCGGCGAAACTGTCTATATCGCACCGATCATGCAGCGGTGGCAACGGCTAGATTTGTTGCGCGTCACTTGCAGGGATGCGCAATAATTATTATTAGAGTCGGTGCCGCATGCAGCCAGAGATAAAGCGGCCCATTAAAAACACAGCCTGCAGTAATGCGGCTGCACCGTACGCGCGCGTCCGCCGTGGGAACTCGCTCCAATAGTATGCATTATTCCGTGCACAGCGAGCATTCTCTTCCCCCGCAGCTCAGCTTCAACATCGGCAGCAGCAGCAACAGAGAGTCAAGGAGTCAACCGCACGCAGTTCGACGTAATAAAATATCGTCCGACTGGATGAGTATGCGCCATGCACTTTTATCTGTGCACGCCTCATTTAAAAATTCGCGTCCGCTCGCAGTTAATCGCATTTAAAACGGCCTGACTCGTAAATCTGCCGCTTTGATCTCTCTTTCTGATCGTCCTCGCGGGAATCGAGTTCTCATAATTTGCGGCCGACCGATTATTTTCATAGTCGCGTGTGTCTGCTTTATTATGCAGAAATAGCAAAGTGCTGCGCGTTGCGATTTTCCGGCGTGCGCCCTCAACATTATGCACTGTCGCATTTTATCCTCTGCAGTAGATTGAAAATACGCTCAAGCGTTTCTTGTAGAGAGAAATGCATCGATTTGTAATTTGCCTCAGTAGTCTGTGCGATGAACACCGCTCTATTTTGTTTTTGTCTGAAATTGAGCATCAATTACAAAAGTGCTTTTAAATCAAATTGAAAGGAATTTAAATTAGTTAAAAGTACTCGACTTCCTCATTTAGAACGTTTCCTTTATGATTAAAAGCTCAAATAAATTAATCATAAATAATCACTTTGTTATTCCATTTTGTTTAATTGAAATTAGGGAGATGTTTTAATGTTATTTTAAAAAATTCTTTTCGTGATATAGGGCTTCGGGTAAAAGCCGAAACTAGTAGAGCGTAAAAAGAATTTAGCTTCGAGGAAAATTTCCGGAATTTCGATTAAATTTGAAGCGAAGGACCTCTTAAGAATTATTCAGTAATTCAAATGATAATCTTGAGAATTCGGAGATCTCGTGGCAACAAATTAATGTACTTCAAATGTTTCCAAAACATATATATTTTGTACTATCGGTTAACAGGAAAAGTAAATTATCCATTATTAACTAAACTATAGTTAAATACATATTTTTTTGCATCATCAGATGTTGAAAGAAACCCGTATTTCATCCTCGTTGTCAACATGTATAATCTCTTGACTCACATTTGCAAACAATTTCATGAATGCTATAAGATTACTTCCAAACAGATGGCATGGTTTATAAAAAAATCTTCTCATTCTTCTATGGGTTAAAAAGCCTAATTTTTTCCGATATCAAACAAAATTATGGAGTGGCCGGAGTCAGTTTCCAAAAGAGCAGCTAATCAACAAAAAGGAAGCTGCAGAGATATATTGAAGCAGCGGCCTGGAATATCCGCATAAAAGCTCTTCTTTTCTAATAACGAAAATAGCAATATTCGCGAGCTGATGCCGCATCTCATCATCATTATTATTTTCAACAGGGACTGGTTGATGAGAGAGAGCAGCTTTTCACATCACATCACAGAGAGATCTACTTGGGCCTCTGCATTTCCAAATAAAAGAGCTCTCTCTCTCTCTCTCTCTCTCTCTCTCTCTCTCTCTCTCCCGTTCACCGCACTGCTGAATTTTCAATTATCAAGTAGCACATCGCTCGTCGGAAGCTGACTGCTCGCTTTTAATTCAATATGCGATGTATTACAGAGGATTCAGCCAAGATTGCGCGCCAGCTCCTCGACCGACCACATCACAGAAGCCTTTTCTTTACCCATCTATTCAGAAGCCAGCGTGTGCAAATGCATATTTTAATATCGCTGACGCGATCAAACAGGCCGACGATTGCATATAATGCGGCTGTTTGCCGACGACAAGCACCGAAATTCGACTCATGGTCAGCACATTGTTGAGTGCGACTCGTTCAATTGTTATTCGCCTTTTCCGTCCTAAAGGCAGATAGATTTATGCGATGGCGTTGTTGATAAGTCCCGTGCTCGTAAATTGAATTGACAAAAGGATAAAAAAATACCTGAAAATACAAAGCTTTTTTTTAAAAAAAGATGATAACTTTATTAATTTAATATATGGATTAAAAATAAAGTGGCCATTAAAATATGTTGCAGTAAATGCAGTGAAAAACATTCTAAGCGAACACAATTTCTACGACATAAACGAGTACCTGTGCAAAAAACTATGACTTATTGGTGCAAGTCAGTGCAGTGAAGAAAACTTTATACTGAGTGTTTTTTGCGACACATAAATTGTATATTTCGACGTATTCCAAAATCGCACCTATACATATTTCGGAATAATTGGGATTATTGGAACAAAAATTAGTTTGAATTGAATTTTCTCTTTCCTTCTCAGTTCTTAAAAATAGTTAATGCATTTCTTGATAATCAGGTTGACTTTTAGCCTTATTTATTAATTAATTTTATCTACAGTCAGAATTTGTTAAAATTAAACAGAAATAGAGTTAATAATCCAAGACTGAATGACTAGTTAAAACTCGTTAAATTAATTTAAACTCACAAAACAATGAACCAAAGACGAACAAACATGGCAATATTTTACATTAATTTAAAAATAAAAATTTTGGTCCAGTATGTACTTCCGTGGTTTGGGCAATGTTAAATTCGTTAGGAAAATTCGTAAAATTTAATTATCTTTTTCAAGGATGAAACTTTCATGGAAAAATATTTCAGAGAAAATTGCACAGATGAGAGCTGAAGGACGTCTCTTGAGGCTTGAAATTCACTGCACATTCAAATCAAACACTCGTCGAATGCAGCGAGTGTCCGAGCGGGCGTGTGCACTTAAAATGCGGTCCGGCCGTCGCCGCAAGATCCCCAAAGACTGTCGTCTGGCGCCCCGAAATGTGACATAACCACGTTATGCAGATGGTCAACCTGTCAGACTGCTGAATTCGCGCGGCCCCAGAGGAGTTGTCTTTGCAGCTAAATGACAGGGCAGCAGCCTGCCAAATTGGTGACGTCATTACGTCAAATTTCAACCCTCGGCGGATTTAAAAGGGGTGCGCTTCTCGGCCGCCGCGCTTTTCACTTAGTTTATTGTATGGTAAGCGCCGATCTCGAGAGACGCTGACCAATTGAAATAATTATGTGCCGCCTTCCGTATGTTATTATTACAATTCATGCAATACATTTTATTGGTAGCTCGGTAGCTGGGGTAGCTGCAACAACGCGGTCTTTAGTTTTGAAATTTCAACTCAAATTCAAAAACATTAATCAAATAATAAATTGTTGCTATAATTGGAAAAGAATTAAAAGACATTATAGAGATTTCTTTAGGAATTTGTCAATCGTAAAATATGAATGAGATTTGTGAGTTTGAAATATTTATAATTAGCCAGAGTGATGTGCCGGGATGACACCAACCTGTAAATAATATATTGTGAGTAAAAAGGGAACGTTCTTTGACTTTCAGGTATACCTCTTATTCTAATATATTTCCCAAGGATACATTTCCAATAAAATAAAATAAAATAAATAAAAAATCAATTTCAATCTAGACGTTTTTAAGCATGATCATTCCCCGTTCAGAGCGTATGGAATGGAACTTTCGCATTATCAAATAGTCAATCGTCTTTCATATTTCACAGCTTGAATTTGTCGTCGCAATGAACGACAGCTATTCCGCTCGGCTTGCCGCGTCATTTTTTACCGCCGACTGTTTGGCCAAGACAGTCGCAGCAGCAGTTGAAAAATTCATCCCTCCAGCTGCTGCCGCTGCTGCTGCGTTCTTTGCATGGAGTGGCAAAGTGATTTTCATCGTGCCGAAATCTTGCCGTTCGTCCACCCCCTCAGCAGCACCCTGTGTTGCGTTTCCGAGAGCGGGGGGATTTATTTTATAACTCACTTTGTTGGAAGGGGAGGGGGTGGGAAGCTGCAAATCATCCATAATTGATAGGCTGGCCATTTGCCGCGCTGCGTAGCAATGCACTCGAGTGTGAGGCCCACGCGTCCCCCGCCGCTAACAGAATACATGCTAATGAAAAACTGTTGACTTTTCCATTTAGCCAGGCAACATAAACGCAACAGAGCACGCGACGTGCGTCCGCTATCTTGATAGTGACACGTTCCAAAATTCATCTTTTCAGCGTTCATGAACTGAATGTCCTGCACAGAATTACTCACTTGATTGCATTTTTCTTTGAACTCTCGTCTCGATCATGATGGTTAATGATAATCGGCAGCCAGCTCTCAGCTCTATTTTAGCCGTGGAACGTTGCATGGATTAAAATGGCATTTAAGTAAACTTGGGTTCCAGTTTGATTATTTATTTTACGTATTCGTAAATGAGAATGAAATTTTAATACGGAGAAGGCTAAAAATGTAAAAAGACGAAAAATTAAATGGTTGAATTATGCCATGAATTTCTCGTTAAATAAAAAAATTTCCAACCATGATGCGAATGGATTCCCTGACATGTTTATTCTCGAAATTTTTTCTCTGTTAAAAACCAAAATTCTTATTTATATTCATATTGCAAAAGCTTTCATGGTTTTAGCGCAAAAAAACGCAAAGTTTATGAAATGCACTTTCACCCGCATATATATAGCCTTTCCACGCAAAAAAACAAACATTCATGCCAAAAACGCAGTGGCGTACGCAAACTAAAACGTCCGAAATGAGTGGGTGCATGCGTCATTCGCGGCACATATAACCTAAATCACGTTTAATTATTTCAAAACATTAAATTTACTTAGAGCCGGCTGGCTATGTTGTGCACGCAAACAAATGAAATTTGGCCCGCGACCGTTCGCCTGATACGCATCGCGGCACAATCATCATCAGCGCGAGACATTAAAATCCGGACGCGAAGTTGTATTTCGGAGTTGGCGGCGGTGGACCGCCTATTGTGCGTTTTATGGCCGCGCGGACAAATAATGTGTACTCTAGCTGGCATACATCATCAATGCAGCCTGCAGCCACCAGGCAGCCGTCATTATCGCATCCATGCTGATTCAATTAGGCCCTGCGCGTATTCCTATTTCATTGAGCACACACACAGGCGCATTTACATAATAATTTTATTAATAATTAATCCCCCAGGGCAGACGATAATGCCGACATGCATGCGAATTCGCGCGTCCGCGTTTCGCCTGACATATTGCCCGCAGCTCATTTGCATTTTTAATGGAAAAAATCACTTTTAATCAACCGACTTCATAATTTATCAGGCGCGCATTGCGTTAAAACTGATTTTTTTTGGTGCGGCTCTGATGATTTGTCGCAGCGCATGATGTAATGCGGACGTTCTGCAAAATTCTGGATTCCACGCTTGTGAAACTCGAGTTTAATATTTGGAGAAAACAGAAACATCTAAAAATAATTCATTTTAGCAAAATTAATTTAGCTGGTTAATTTATAAGGCATGTTTCGATATTTTAAATTTTTATAGTCAAACTAATGTTTTGCAAAAAACAAGTCAACTTCTTTCTTTTCATTGTCTACGAAAAATTTAAAAAAAAATGAAGAAATTCTAAACAACCATGGTTTGATTAAATGTAAGTCTCGAAATGAATACAAAAAAAAACCTTTCCAGAAATTTAAAATTTCGCAATTCCATTTATGTTATCAAATTAAACACTTATTTAGATGAGATGGATTGAAATAGTTTTTAAATCATTTGCAGTTCTGCTCCAAAATCGATTTAGGCAACTGGC
Source organism: Cloeon dipterum (assembly GCF_949628265.1). Classification (NCBI taxonomy): domain Eukaryota; kingdom Metazoa; phylum Arthropoda; class Insecta; order Ephemeroptera; family Baetidae; genus Cloeon; species Cloeon dipterum. Next base: position 20,317,605 of record NC_088788.1, read on the forward strand.
ATAACCATCACGCAGAGCGTGTTGCCTATTCCCACAATTACGCAGGCGAAACCAGCGACTTTGTGCATTGCAGATGATATCATCTTGTTTTATTTTCCAAAACACTCTAGATGCCATACATTAACTGCAAAAAACGCTCTAATATCGTGTCTTATCAGGATTGTGATACATCAGCAAGTTTGAAATTTTGATCCTACATATTGTATCATGATTGAGAAACAAATCTCAACAGATCAATAAAAATGATCCGCTTAGAATGTATTTGCAATTCACGTAGCTATAATTCCTGCACTCTTCGCTCGAAATTCAATTCAAAATTCCAACATCACATGCAAGTGCATTTCCGCGCAGCTGTTGTCACCCCCGTGTATGCAGTAGCTTTTTTCAGACTATTTAATCTTCATGCCAGAGTCGCAAATCAGCGCTTTCCCTGGCAAATGCGGTGCAGTCGTGGAAATCAAAAACTTTGGACTGCTGCAATCTCACAATTTCACATCGTGGACGTTGTAAAAGTTGCTCCCCAGCTAAAGAATGGTTGCGGGGACGAGTCGTAAAATATTTTATTCGCGCGGGCGACAGACAGTTTTCCACGCGCCGGTAATTTGATTACAGGCAAGAGAGCAAAACGCTCGCACTTTCCTCGTGAGCATCACAGCAGCGGTCGTGAGGACGGACGGACACAAATTGGACAATAAATCTGTAAATCTCCTCAAAAAGTAAAAGTTTTCGTGCGCAAAAAGGCCGATCCGAAGGCGCGTGCAATAACTTAGGCGCTGCACGGATTCAATTGTGGGCGCAATAATAAATTTTCTCCTGCGTGGCCGTTCATCAACCTGTGCCGCGGCCTCTGCGCGTTGACAATATGTGACGCACGGAGGAAGAAAACATTGGCCGCTCGCCAGTCGTCTATCCGAATGTATAGCCGCAAAAAAGTTTCCCCTTTGAATAGAAAAGGGGCAACGGTTGGAAACTCGTTCGTCGTGAGAGCTGCAACTCGGAAATCGAGCCATAACCGTGCAGTGCGAGCAGAGAGCCAGCTATTTTGCCCGGCTTGACTCCATCCACTTAGGAAATATGAGAATTGACGCACGCTATCTTCACTTTCTCGCAAACAAAAAGATCTTGTGTGCTCGCCTCTTCATACATTCTTCCCTTCAACTTCATCAACCAGTGACTGCCGGCGCACTTTTCTCCCTGCTCTGCCTGCACGCCCGGATAGAATTTCACGTTTTGGCACAGCATTTTGTTCCTCGTGAGAGAATTCTACATAACAATTCCCTTTTTACTATAACCGTAAATAGAGTATTGTATGGCTTATTTTACGTTCAGTTCCCGATTGAATCTGCTTTATAGCACGTTTAACTTAACTGAATGCAACCCAAGCCACTACAAATATTTTATTAGCATTGATTGCGTGTCCCTCAGAGTAAGAATATAATTTTATCCAGAACATAAACATTCGTTGTTTTCAATAAGTCAAATTTTTATTCAAAAGCTTATTTATTTCCTCCATAAATATAACCATCCTTTTTATATTATAAGCAATTAAATAACGCTTGACTTTCTGCCTCTCGATTTTTTCGCGGTAGCGGTTTGATGGGATGCAATTGTACTTTTACACCTATCGTATTTTTATGGGCTGGATTGAGTGAAGTGTCGAGAGCCTCTCCTCTGCTAGGGAATTTCATCTCTGGCCGTAAATAAATATCGCATGCGTGGAAAAGAGGGAGTACAACACAAGCAGAATATCCCTTGTCAAAACAACCGGCTTTCAACACTTCTGTGATGCTTTTCTTAGGTATTACGCACGCAATCGATGATTCCACAGGAAAACGGAGGCAGCATTTTTACTGGCGCAGAATAAGGTGGTGTGTATTGCGTCACAAACACCGCAATAAATTCACTCAAATCTAACCAAATAAAATATAGAAGCCGTTCGATTCATTACATTTTGTTCCCTCTGAATCAACGAGAGTAAATTTTCCACTAAATCCGGTTTGCAAGGAAATGTGTTCATTTTTCATTGCGCCTAGGGTTAATTTTAAAATTATGCAGATCAATCATTAATTCTTCCTTCCACTCAGCTTCACAACAATAGGATGGGAGGATAGAGAAACGACATTCAGCCAGAGTTCACAAATGGAAATTCTCTTTTTCCCTCCCACCGAGGGCTTTTGTGAATGCGTTGCTGATTAATACAGAGAGAGAAACCCTCGGTTGGTCGGAACAGAAAAAGCTCATTGTCATTCGCAAATCAAAAATCCATTTTTCAAAGTTGAAAAAATTAATCACATCAACAGTCGGGCACACACAGAGCTAAATGATGAGACGCCTCCGACGCGGCGCCCGTCCTAGCTCCCCCGCCCGTTTCTTTTTAGGAGCGATGATTAATTTCATCCAGTTAGCACCTCGACTGCTCGCTCCGCGGATGCGTGCGTATTATAATCAGGCTGATCTGCCATTTTCATCTTGCAAACGCGATAATAAAATCACCCACCCACGAGCTCGTAAAAAGTCGACCGACTCGAATAATTAGGAAAAAAGATGCAACGACCATAAAAAATATTCACTTTTGCTAGAGCGAAAATTTATTTGCACCGCAACCTGGGGTGGCAGCATCAAATAATTTGCTGCTGATTTGCTGGGACGTAAAAATAACCTCAAGTCAACGAATTATAATTTATTAAATTTCTTTTAAACACCTTCTTGACATATATTGTTTGAAAAGAAAATTCTTAATTTTGCATTTCTCATCGAAAGAGTTCACTAACAGCAACTTGTCTCAATTCACCAGACTTGACACTTGTTTTCTGGATTCATAGGACTGTTTGTTTTACACTGCCAAATTTTCGCAAATTGCAGCGAGTTTGAAAGGGGTCCGTTTACCCTGTGCCGGTGCGGAGAGTGTGGATTAGATAAGACCTCGTGCAACAACGACTCAGGGCTGGAGGACTCACACCAAACCTGTCGAAAAAAATACTCAGATAACCTTTTAGAACTTGAGATTCATGAGACTCACTGAAGCGTAACCGATGAAAAATATCTGCTCAGGGGTGTAATCCAAGCCAGGTAGTTTTTGCTCCTGCCCATTCTCAGACACAAAAAGTTGGTACGCTTCGAAAGATTGTTCCAGTCCACCATTATCAGCAATATTTTCACCTTGAGTGTTAACTCCATTCATCTGAAATTTATTAATTTTTTAAACATTATAGATTGTGTTGAAAAATTAGAGTCGTACTGTAGCTTTTGTTGCCAGAAGTTCGTCGAGCTCTGGGACCCTGAAGCGGTCGTACTGCTCAACAATACACAGCGCCTTCTCCAAGTATGAGTATTCCGTCTCTGGCGTCCACCACTGCACTAAATTCCCATTCATGTCGTTTTGCCTCCCTTATAGGATGTTTGATATGAGCCCTTGTATTACCTACTGTTGTAAAATTAAAACATTTACCCATGTCATCAAATCCATGCGTGATTTCGTGCCCAATTATGACGCCTATGCTTCCGTAATTTAATGCCCTTTGAGAAAAATTGAGGGGTTTTAAATATCACTCTTAAAATTGTGTACATACTCCAGTGCGTTCTTTCCAAAGAATGGGGCTTGTAAAATTCCTGCTGGAAACGCTGCAAACAAGGTTAAAAAAGGGTCATTTAATATTTTTTAAATGATTAACACGTATACTTATTGAATTTGTGAGAGGGTTATAGTATGCGTTAACGACTGCAGGTCCAGTTAGCCAACTGAAAAACATTAAATTTTTAAAGGTGAGAGATCGAATTAATCATAGTTATATGCGTATACTCGTTCCGGTCTGTAAGGACCCTTAATTTTTCGAAAACCTTTTGGATCTGATGGGACGTCATAGCCACTACATTCTCAAAATGATCTTTTCCCACAATTGCCTATAAATTATATGATGAATATCTGGAAAAGATTAAAAAAATTCAATCGAACCCCTTTGTAGTAGTTTGTCAATGCTGTTGAATTGGTAAACCAGTCGGGAAAGCCAATAAACTCGGTCATGACTTTAGCTTTTTCTTTGGCGGCCAATTTTGTTTCGTCGTCCATCCACTCAAGATTTCCCACCCTTTCTATAAAAACTTTTCTAATGTGATGAACCATGTGTAACGCCTAGGAATTTGATTTAAAATTTGTAAATTTCGAAATATGCTGTAAGTACCGAAGTTTTTGCTTCAGTGTCAAAATACTTTTTGACGTACTGAAACCCAGCAGCGAAAGGCAGCGCTGAAGTGGCCCTCGACACGCATTCCACCCACAAATGTTGGTCTTCTACCACGCCGCTGAAAATCTTGTCAAAGGAGAAGGAAAGGTGCCTCATTTTCGCGCTTGTGTCTCTGCCTAAATTTTTCACAACCCGCCAGAGCATATAATTCGCTGCAAACGCCATTTAAAAAATTACAGACTATCATTGCGATCGCAATAATGCACCATGCCTATTGTTCTGCGTGGTGTTTTCTGCAAAAGGGCCTCTAGCTTCAGGATGTACTCCATTTCTCGAACCAGCACCCTCTCTCCTGAGGAGATTTCAACGTTGGTCTCTTGGAAAACTGATTTGAGCAATTTGGCCCACTGCAGCACTGATTTGTGGCCTTGGCTCTCGACTGTGTCTGTCCACTTTTGCAGCTGCCTCACTGACAGAGAGTTGTACATACGGTATGCGTCTCTTCTGTCTTCACTAGGCGCCGTCAGCTGCAGAGCGTGTAAGAATAAATCAACAGTGAAAAAGCCGAAAAAAAACAATAATTTATTATATTTCTAAGAAGCATTGATATTATTAGCATGACCTAAAACTATACATGCGGAACCCCTCTTGGCATGGGTCTTTAGATTTTAATGAAATTTTTGTGTGGGTATTGCCCTAGAAAACTTATAGCCCACCTGAAAATTTCACTTCGAAATTCCAAGAAGTGCCCATATTACTGGAGCTCAGAGTTTTAATTTTTGAATTCGTCAATTTGTTGGGAGAATTTTAGCTTTTTGCTAATATTATACCTCAGCCAAGTGGCTCTCCAGTTGTACTATTTCCTTCGCCTGTTCAAGCAATTCCTCTCTCTTTGCACTTGCTCCCAAAATTTTAGCCGTGCCTACAATCCATTCTGCATAAGCAGCCAGTTGCTTTTTGTACACAGCAGGCTGCGCCAACATCGCCCTTGGGAGCACCAGGCTGCCTTGGTCCACAGTTACAACGCTGCGGCTGGTGTTTTTCCTGTCCAAGTGAACATAAACTGACACCAGAGGAGTTACCGCCGTTCTCCTGGTGACAAAGCCAAGGGTTTGAAGCAGATCGAACTCGCTCTCTGACCAGCCAGGTTGAGCAATGGGCCATCCACCGAGGGAAGAAAGCAGTTCCAGCAAGGGATTCACACCAAGCTGTTCCCTTCTTTCTACTCAAAAACCAATGAGTGGTTTTGAAAGGCACAGGAAATAATCAAAGTACCAATATCCATGCAAGCCTGATAGAAATTTTTCACCCATACCACGGGCTCTGGTTCAATTGTGTTTTCAACCTGCTCAAATATTTCTGCAAAATTTTCAAATATCACATAGTAAAAATTTTAGAGGAGACCGACCTCGTAGCTGAATGTCCAGTTTTCTTTCCACAACGTTGAACTGGTTCCACTGACTGTCAGTTTTTGGAATTGGATTTCGTTTTTGCCAACCTCCGCAGGCGAACGCAAAGAAGTCCTCACAGGGATCAGCATCTGGGTCAATTGAGGCCTTCAAAGCCTCAGCGGCTTTTATGCAACCAGAGGTTTGGCAAACGCCTGTGTCTCCGTCACTGTCAACTGCGTACCATGGCATTGCCTCGTCTGCGCATCATGTTTTTTTTATGATTCCAGTCACCCTGGCAGGAAAAACTCACCTGACTCAAATGGGATGTGAGGGACGAAGTGCGCCGAGAGAGAAGCGGCAAAGCCCACCAAAAATAGGGCAACTGACATGGCTTTTGCACTGGATAAGCCAACAATAGGCTCTCGTTGTCTCATTCTTAACCACTCAATGAGCTCTTGTTTGCAAAGAGAGGCTCACAAAGGAAGAGCAGTTGCAGTAGTTGTGGGAGTGAATCGCGTGATAAGCGAATATCATAAAGGGAGGTTTCCTGTGTTCTAGAATTAGCTCGATAGGTCAATGACTTTTCTTTTAAACAGACAATGGATCTCATTGAATGGATTTATTCTTACAAGTTTTTTTGCGCAACAATTACGTTATGGGAGGACAATTTCACAATTTACATAAGTTGTAAAATTCTATTGCCACCTGCTCTTCTTTCGCTTTTCGCCACCACTGCCACCGCTACTGCCTGCTGAAGATGATGGTTCGTTGTGTTGCAGATTCTGTTTCCAACTCACGTCATTTGATGCCTTGAACTGAAAAGCAAAAAGAAATATAGCCTGATATTTTGCACTAGTAATTATTTTTTTTAATTTTCTTTTTATTTATTTTAAATTAGATGCACAGGAAAAATTATTAAGTTCTCCCTTTTAAAAAATAATGTGTGAAAATAATGATTCATCTATGAATTGGCCAAAAGGTTTTCTTTTTACTTTCTAGAACTCTTAATTTGAATCAAGGTAGTTATTTTGTTATTAAAACTCAATGAACGAACGTTATGCAATTATTCCCTAAGTATGCTTGTAAACAGGTTTATTACCTGACTTTGGTACTGCTGCTTAAAAGCATTTCTCATGGCTGACAGCCGATCTGTGCCCGGACCCGCAGATTTAGAGATTTTTTCACTTTGGCTCTCCTAAAATAAGAAGAAACGTTAATTTTTAAAAACTAAAAACTTTAAAATTAACAGTACCTTGGGCTGGAAGGTGAAACTGCTGCCACCACTTCCGCCTGCTGGCCGTTCCTTAAAGCCAAGTCCTTTTCCTCCAACACTGACATTCTTGCCTTTTCCACCTTTAAACCGAGAGTTCCTAAACCAGGAGCTCTGCATGGCAAGTTCCATCAAGTCCTCAGGCACCTCCTGGGCGGCCCCTTCCAGATTCCTCACCAGGTGGCCGACAAACTCTTTGTCCTTGTCCGTGACGAGTGTATAGGCCGTTCCTTTTTCCCCAGCACGGCCTGTACGGCCGATCCTGTGCGTGTGTGTGTCAATGTCCCGCGCAATGTCGTAATTTATGACGGTACGAATGTGCGGAATGTCCAAACCTCGGGCTTTAAGTATTACGTTAGAACTAGAAACCAGCAAGTATGCTTGATGTATCGCTGTTTACCTGCAACGTCAGTTGCAACTAGAATGTTGACCTCTTTGCGCTTAAAAGACGTGATGACTTTGTTTCTTTCCGCCTGGTCCATGTCGCCATGTAGCAACAGCACTTCATTTTCTTTGAGCTTCAAATTATTTGCTACCTCCTCCGCATTTGCCTATAGAAGCTAATTAATAAACTCTTTGATGCAATGATCCAACTCTTTTATGTACCTTTTTAGTAACAAATATAAGAACGCTTCCTGCCGACTGGAATTCAACCAAATTGGCTAGCAACCAAGTCCACTTGGCCGTAGGTGCGTTCAAAAGCTTGACGAACTGCGTAATATCCTGGTTGGCCTCTCCCACGTCACCTTGCACAATTCTGACTGGGTCGCTCAGTATGTCCCTGGCGAGCTTCTCGATCCGCTTTTTAAATGTGGCGCTGTACAACTGCGTCTGCCTGTCTGGTCTCACGTGATTGCAAATAGACCTCACTTGCGGCTCTAAAATTTTGATTTTTATAACAACCCTCCCACTTGCTTTACTGGCACTTACCAAAACCCATGTCAAACATTCTGTCTGCCTCGTCAAGAACCAAGTAAGTGACTCGCTGGAGGTTGGTTGCTTTCATTTTCACCAAGTCGATCATGCGACCTGGAGTGAGTAATCAATTTAGCACATTGCCTTTAACCAACACTCTCTACTATACCTGGAGTTGCAACTACAATTTCTGCTCCAGCTTCAAGCGCCTTACTCTGCTCCCACTTTGAGCCACCTCCGTAGCAGCAGACAACCTGCAGATTATAGGCTTTGCCAAATTTTTTGGCCTCTTGATAAATCTGGAAAAAAGCGTTTTGTAATGTACACCGTGTAATCTCTTTTTCGTAAGAGTTTGAAATAGCACAGACATGTCCAAATGAAAATAATTTCATTCCAATTCCCATAAATTACCTGTTGAGAAAGCTCTCTGGTAGGTGCTAAGATCAGTGCAATCGGTCCCTCACCCTCTTTCAGAGGCTTTTGGTCCATTATGTGAGTGATCATAGGAATGACAAAAGCAGCAGTTTTACCACTGCCAGTCTTGGCAATACCTATGGGATTATTTGATTGCAGAGCAGGTCGACAGTAAATAAATTGAACACCAACCAATTATATCTCTGCCTGACAGAGCTGTCGGGATGGCTTGACTTTGGATGGGAGTTGGCTGTGTATACTCGGACTTTCGGATAACTTTCATCAGATTTTCTTCCAAATTGAAGTGGCCAAAACTAGTCACAGGCTTAGGAGGGGAAGGCCCAGTTACTTTGACACCAAGTTTGGATCTCAGGTCAATTGCAGTGCTTCTGCTCATGCCGTGAATTTCTTCATGCTCGATGTAAAAGTTTTTCTCAAAGTTCTCATAAGTAATGGCCGAGTGATCAATGGGTGGCAGAGGATCAATAATCTGAGTTGATAGAATTTATATATTAACAGAAATCATGTTTACGATAAACCAGCTCACCTTTGATTTTGGCGGCGCAATAGGATTACCGTCTTCGTCATACTCAATCTCTGCGTCAGAGTCTTCATGCATCAATCCAGCGTTTGGATTTTCTTCCATGTACCTGTAAGGGTTGGCTAGGTAACAGAACTACACGAGAGGAATGTTAACTGAACCTGTAGTATGACTCTTCATCGTCTTCATTATCGATATCATCTCGAACTCCTTTCTTCTTCTCTGCCTCCTTCTTGGGCTCAATAACCTCCTCTTTGACGCTGCTCTTCTTAACTTCCTTCTCGATGCCTGCCATAAATGCATCTAAAGGGTCCTCTTCAGAGTCTGAGTCTTGTTTGCTAGACTGCTGTTTGTAAGACGGACTTCCCGGTGCTGGAATGTACTCCAGCTGGGCCTTGTTGTCTTCGTCGTCGTCAAAATAGCTGAAAATGCTCCAAATAAGAAAAGTTTGAACAAAAAATAAATTGGAACTAAAACTTACTCATCCTCGTCCGTGCGAGCCCTTTTCCTTGCTTGGCCTCCATAGCTTCCTATGCTAAGGGCGTTTTGGCTGATAGCATCCATTGTACTGTAGCCCTGCTTGCTGACCCCTAGAGAAGGGGGTGGAGGGACAGCCTGCAGATTTGTCGTTTTCCGCCCCATTTGGAAACTAAATCCTCTGCCTCTTTGCATCTTTTACCAGGACTCCCTCAGTTATGGCGCTGTTGTAACAAAGATTTAAAATAAATAATATAAATTATGTCAGTAGAAACCACAAAATATTACTGTATACATAATCAAGAATAAAATAGAATAAGCCATGCTAGCATACCTTCAAAATTCTAACACTGCATTCAACGTCCCGATAGTAGCCAAATTCAAGCATCAGCTGTATCTAAAAACAAAACCTCAATGTTTTTCGACTGACAGCAAAAATCATTGAAGAAATCTTGCCGCTGATTGGTCTGCCCTCTACCTCTGCATGTGATTCGCGCTCAAGTCGACCACTCATTGCACGGCACTCCTTATTCCTCCGTTTCTCTTACAAATAGAATTAGGCTGGCTAACCAGGGCTTAGGACGGTATAACTATCATATCATACCATAGCCGGAGCAGGGAGCTCACTCAGCATTCAGCTGGCGCCGGCATGGCAGATTAATTTAACCGCAATATTATATTTTAATAGAATAACTCAAATAAATCAAAACTAGACCGGTTGGGTCCATTTCTTAAAAAATGATTTATAAAATATTGATAAAAGCATATTTGGGTTTTGATCCTGTGTTAAAATTCGAGTTGAAGAATGATAAAGGAAATAACCGATTAAATTAATATGTATCAAGAATATGATTGAAACATGATAATTGATAAATTATTCTTGAATTCGCACCAAACGCATTATTAGCGCATCATTTAAAATTGGCGGGAAATAAGGTTCCATCTTCAATTGTTTGACTTTTGAAATGCTGTCATCGAACATGAAAATGGGTGTAACCACCACCTAAGCATCAGCATCACACATGGCAGCGTGTTTTGCCTGTGCGACTGCGCCATGCACGAGGTTTGAGCTTGTTCGGGTCTTCAAAAAGCTGATGTAATACTCGAGAAGCAGGCTGAACGAAAGCATTGGTATAGAAATCGACATATGAGCAGACTTTCAGGCTAAAAATCGACCATATTTGCGAACAAACCCATTCAGCTCGAATTTCCAAGTGATCAGCAGTTCAGTCTTTCAAAATGTCAGAGGAAGATCCTGTAAGTTTTATAAACTTCTCAATTGAAATGTCTCCAACTAACTTTCACGTCACTATCTTTAGATACTCAGTGAATTGGCTTCCAAAAAGAAGAAGAAGAAGAAGAAGATCCCATTTGAACTGGATTCTTTAGAAACTGGCGCTGCAGAAGGTTCGGCACCTGCTGATGCTCCATCAGACACTCCAGTTAAGGCTGACAAGGAGAACAAAGAGCCGGCAGATGATGGTAAAATTCATTCATTGTCCTAATTAATTATTACCGTCAAGGGCGCATACTATTTCCTCATTATATTATGATGTGTTTATTATATTGTATTTTTTTAACTCTTAGTATTTGATATTGAAAGCATTGCGGGGTAAACATTATTATTAACAGTTTAAGTTGAAACAAACTGCAGGCGCACTCTAGAACCACTTCTGTCTAAAATTAACTTGAATCCGTCGTAATGATTCAAGCACAAGTTAAATGCTTTTATGTAAAATGTCAGTCCCGCCATTTAGAGATGCGCATTGTTATTGCTGTATTAACAAAAACTACCTTAAATGGCTTAAATGCTAGAATTGTTCAAAATTCATTAATAATAATACATGGTTGAATTCTAGAGCACCCCAGTCAAAAATTAAAATCACATCATTTACTAAAGGCAAAGCAACACGAATTTTACAACAAAAAATTATTAATCATATTTTTGTCAGTAAACGATAATAATAATATTGGTTACCTTAAATCACATGTATGCTGTCAATCTAGACACTTAATTTGCACTAACCTTGATCCATGAAATTTGGCAGAAACACTGGACCTGGAACTGGCTGGAAAGAAGAAACGGAAGAAGAAATTTTTAGACATGGCTAAACTAGACGCCGCATTACCTGAGGTTGACCCCAGTAATCAGGGAACAAATGAAGGTTCTGCATTAACTGAGGATGCTCCCCCAGAGGTAAAATTTGAGTCGTAAGATATCAGCGTAAGAATTAATTAATGTTAATTGTAATTAGGATGACGTTCTCGACTTTAATCTCACGCAGAAGAAGAAGAAAAAGAAGAAGAAGGACATAGATGAAGAACTCGAGGGTGGAAAAATGGATAAATCTGAGGATGCAGAAAATGGTAAATCAAGTTCTTTTGTTAATCGCTAAAACTGGCGTATCATCAGCTAACAAATTCTTTAAAAATACATGCGGAGGCACTATTGAGGAATTGCCATTTGAGGCTGGTAAGGCTTTTAAGCGGTTCTAATTACTCATTTGGTTTCTGACGGCTATGTTTCTTTATTCAGATGCTTTAGTCATGTTCTAGTATTTAGTCATGCTGTAATTAATTTCAGAGTTGACCAACAAATCCACTTGGTTCGGTGATGACCGCGACTACACCTACGATGAACTGCTAAAACGTGTCTTCAACATCATGCATGAAAAGAACCCAGACATGGCTCTCGGCAAGAAGCAGAAGTTTGTCATGCGGCCACCCCACGTTGTGCGTATCGGCACAAAGAAGACCTCATTTGCCAATTTCACGGAAGTGTGCAAAATGTATGAATCCTCACATCTTTCCGCTTTTGATACAATTTGGTGTTTTGAATTCAATTTTCCCTTATTTCTGCAATTGTTATGCACTATAGATATTACTTAAATAACAGCCGCAATTTAATGGCTTTGAATCCTTGTGTTTCTTAATGCTATTTGCCTTTCTCTCTAGATTGGGTGGAAAATAATAAATATAATAATAATCATTAAAACATTAAATTTCAGATTGCATCGGCAGCCGAAACATTTGCTCGACTTCCTTCTTGCTGAGTTGGGCACCAGTGGGTCTGTGGACGGAAACAGCCAGCTGATCATCAAAGGTCGCTTCCAGCAGAAGCAGATTGAAATTGTGTTGCGTCGTTATATCAAGGAATACGTGACCTGCCACACTTGTCGCTCTCCTAATACCATCCTGCAGAAGGACACACGAATATTCTTCCTGCAATGCGAAGACTGTGGTTCTAGGTGCTCTGTGGCCAGCATCAAGTCTGGTTTCCAGGTGCGTTGCTTTTATTCCTGTCAAACAAAATTGTCTTATCTCAATTATTCTTACAGGCCGTCACAGGAAAACGAGCTGCAATCAGAGCGAAAACAACGTGAATCTGTTTTTATGGTTGAGGGTCTTGCTGGTGTCCAGAGGGTGACTCAAGATCTTATTTACAGTATCTCTATAATTTCTCAAAAATTGAAAGGAAAATTCTCATTCTGTCTTGATTTGATAAAGGATAAATAATGAAACAATAGACCAGAAATACACTACTTTAAAGTAACAGTCTTGTGTAAATTTTTCACTTGTCCTGCTTGCAGAAATAAAATCCATGTTATACAACTTTCATTATTAATACTTGAAATTTTACTTCCCCCCCCCCATTTAAAGTTTATCTTTAAGTAGCACTTAACTGCCTTATCTGGAGCTACTATGAAGGCCATTCATTCCTGCGTTCAGCGTAATCAATCATAAAAGTGAAGAATTTGTTAATGGCTGACCAGCCTTACCTTTATCTCCTATGACAGATAGCCAGCGTGCAAAATTAATTTAACTATTGTCCATTTTGCCCCAAATCAGGCTCTGCTTTTCTTTCAATACTGTAAATCCATAACTAAATTTATCCACTAAGGTATTAAATACTCTCCGTAAAAACTGCAATGCTTGATGAAATTTTGAAGGTCCATGTGATTAATCTATGAAATCTGGAGGAAAGAAGCTTTCCTAAAATACCTTTCTTTGAAACATCCAACGATCCATCCAATGAATGATGCATAAATTTATGTATAAAAATCACCCACAAATTCAGCCCCAATTTGGAAAGCTATATTGAAAATGTCAACTCGTATGACAAGATAAAAGCGAAATGGATATTATACCGAATTATTCCACTACGTCATTAAAAGAATACAAAGAGGCTAAAATATTGTTGTTTAAACCTGGATTAAACTGGCTGGTATGAACTGGGATGATTTACATCAGGAAATGATACTTTTCTTTGCAGCGTGGCACAAACATGCTACCAGCAAACACAAATATTGCAATGATTCTAAATTCTTGGATAGAATTATGAAATCTACATGTGCGAAAAGAGCAATAGAATTCGGAATTTTCAATTTAATAATGAAGCGTATTGAACTAATATAGCTTTTATTATTTGTGAACAACTTTGGTGTAGACAGACACGCTTCCATTCTTAAAACCATCAAATTTTTTAAATTCTGTGGTTTCTGGCCAATTTTGTTGGGACCCTGTCCAAGCCTAACAGTAAAAATCTGACACTAAATCTACAGACACATTATGCTCCTAATCACAGGATCCATCAAGGGGGCCATCTCGCCACCTTTCATTCACTTTGCTACAGTCAAATATTGGCTTTCCAAGCTTAGCGTTGACTCGGTTGTGCAGCTTGCACATCCACAGAGAAAAGGCAGACTGTGATGACACATCAGGTGGAGTTGACTTCAGGCTGGAAAATTTAAAAAAATGAACATTTTGCCTAAACTATTGGACAAACTGCAACATATTAGCTAATTAATTTAATGTAAGTAAGAATGCGGCTCCATATTTGAAAAAGTCCTTACAGCTTATTAACTATTAAGTATTTTATTCTTATGTACTCTTTTTGGAGATCTTCCGCACAGATGTTACAAGGGTACACTCTGGAGAAGAGATCGAGGAACTGCGACATTGTCTGCTTCTCTGTCGGACTAGGGTTGTCTGGGTATGAGGCAGCAATCGTGTGGAGGAATGTCCATGAACTCTGGCCTGAGTACATTTTACGTAAATTTATTTGGTGTCTTTGAACTCTGGGTAGTGTGCATTATTTTATTTTATACCTAATTGGTCCTTGTCTACAGGGCAGCTGGCTTGTTGACTATGCGGTCCAGTATTGGATGGGGCCGTTGATTTCTGCACATAGATACACACAAACTTTTTAATGTTTGGTAGAATTTTTTATTCATAAATTTTTCAATATTTGCAATTCGCCAATTTGGTTATTTCATTTCTAGAACATTCAGAGAAGATCTTGTTTAAAATTATTATGTACTAAGCAGATTTTCGGAATATTATATGCTACAATGTTTGGTTTTCAAGATTCAATTTTTTGCGTTTCTCAAAATTAGCAGGGAAGGTGTGTAGGGTTCAATCAAAAGTTAGTTGTTAAAGGCAAAAGACGGAACGCGATATGATGCGACCAAATTAAATTAAGAATTGAGTTTATTTACATAACTCGCCTTTTGATTTTTATTGTTATTGCTGTCCATATTAGACTTCTGCATCGAGGCCCAACTTTTAAAGTCAGTACACGTCCTGCAGGGCTTATTTCTGGAGCCACCGGTGCCGTAGGATTCATTTTCGGCATGATAGAAAGCGTCCATGTTTGTTGTTTACATTATCTACCATCGTCAGCTGATCCGACTGCAGCAAGCGATTTTGGTCCTGACTAGTACTGTGGGAGAAAGTTGTTTGAAGAGCATTGACCGCCGAGTTGTGCCGAATTCCGATATCAAAGTTGTCAAGATGTTCTGCAAAAATGGTGTGAGGCTATTAGGAAACCTGCAGAGGACGTCAGTCTTGAGCTGCGTGGCCCGGAATCAGGTCGCCCTAAGAGGCATCAGATCGTCCACAGTCGTTCGGGACTCGTTCAAAGTCCAGGACATGGATGACTTTAAGGACAAAGTTCTCAACAGCGAGGTGCCTGTGGTTGTTGACTTCTTCGCTACGTATGCTCTAACGTTTTTATTTTCAATCTAAAACAAATATTCATAATTTTTGAACAGGTGGTGCGGCCCTTGCAGAATGCTTACGCCCAGGATTGAAACTGTGATTGCGGAAAAGAAGGGCAAAGTTAACCTAGCCAAAGTTGACATTGATGAGCTCACAGATCTCGCTTTTGAGTATGATGTAAGTTACTTTTAATATTCTACGTTAATATCTGAATTAACTAAAATATTAATTAAATACATACACGCAAAAACATTATTCGCACTGATAGCAAAATTGGTTTCAGGTCACGTCAGTACCTGTCCTCATCTCCATGAAAGGGGGAAAGGAAACGGAAAGAATGATTGGTCTTCAAGATGCAGATAAATTAAGGTCATTTGTGTCTCGGCTCAGTCCTGAGAAAAAGTAAAACGTGTATTTTAACTTATTTGTTAAGTAAGCCCAATTTGCAATGATTCTACATTTGAAGGCATTTTTGTAGTTTTCCCAGAATGATGAATTGAGTAGAAATAAAAACCTGTAAGTTACATTAAATTTTTATTACTCGTTATTATGTTAACATCTGTAAAACAAATCTTAGGAGCTGACAATTTTCAGTTCCCCAATATTCACTTCTTCAAGGCTTTCTTGCCCTTGGATGCATTCATCGCACCTTTCGATTTCTGGGCTATCTTACCCTTGAGAGCCTTTCCTGCGTCGCCACTTGCCTTCAGAGCTTTCTTGGCCTTCTTGTTTCCGACAGGAGCGGTCTCTTCATCAACAAAGCTGACAACCTTTTCAGCAGCTTCCTTTTTAACAGGCCCATTCTTTTCACTTTTGTTTGCTTCCTCCGTAATCACCTTAGGAGTATTCGCTGTAACGTGTGCAGGCTTGTTGAGATTCAACCTGTTGTTTCTGCTGACGTCCCCACTCTTCCTCTTCCTAAATCTCTTGTTGACTTTACCAGATTCAGTGAGTGCTGGTTTGGAACTCTTTTTCTCCGCATTTTCTTTCTCTGCTTGTTCTTCAGAGGCCATGAGTTTGATCACCCTACGGCTCCTTACTAAAATTTCTTGGTTTGCCTCAGCATCCTAAAATTTTTGAAAAAAAGTCAAGAATTTAATGGGATCATACATTATAATAATGTTTTTAACAAATGTTTAGTTCATGAAAATTCATCTCGTACCTCAGGATTTGGTTTCGTATTTGTCCTGATGGCGTGCGCCTTAGCAATGCTGAATTTTGTGATGTCTTTTCTAACTGATCCGTGGGCACCTTTCAAATACTCCAGCGCAATATCGAATTTCTCAGTTGGAAGCTACAAATCATATAAGACAAGCATTTTAGATTGTAGATATAACTATTAATTTGTATGAATATGTACTTATGAATAAAAAATCGAGATAATTAATACATACATACATAATACACATGATTTATGTGTATTGAATTATTTTGTAGATATACCTTCTCCGTGTCAAAGATATGAACAATCAGCCAAGTCTGAATGTTCTTGGAGAACTTCCAGCTCTTCTTGTCATTTTTCCACGTTTCCAGATATTCGTGTGCTTTCTCCTGCAATTCTTTCTGTCGTTCCTCCGATTTGGTGTTGTTTTGCACCTTCTCCTTGGGAACAGACTTCTTATTCCCCTTCCTCCTCTTAGCTACCTTTCCCTCGACTTTAGCACCAATGTCTTTATCTTCACCCCCTTCTGCAGCGGCAGGATTTTTCGGCTTCTTCATCTCCTTGGGCTTCTTAGCAGGGGGTGGTCCTTGTCCTTCGGCTTCCTTGTTCACCGAAACTTTCGCGACGATCTTTTCGGTTTTCTCTTTCTTCTCTTCGACAAGATGCTTCTTCCTCTTGGAGCCTGTGTTCAGCTTATTGTCAACCATGGCTGTGCTTTGATAAATTGCTTGAAATCTTAACTTTCAACAAAATCGGCGATCATCAACAACACGTGCAAGTTAGTGCTATAGCTATAGCATTAATTCTGTGTTGTGTGCTACAGGGGCGTAGGCGTATCAAATTGACCAGTACTACCAACAAAATGCTATAAATAAAACCGCGAAGATTTCGAAACACAAAAATAATTATCAAATTGTATCATATTATTATAGAAATTCAGCGCTCATAGCTTCCAGTTTAAAATTATTTTAGAAGGTAAATAATACTGTTTCATGAGAGTAAAAAGGATGAAAGTTTTTTTTAACTAATTTTAGGATTTATTGAATAAGGTATGGCAGGTAACAGGAAATTGCTTTTTCTAGGCATTGCATTTAAAATTTCTGAGTGACCCTTTTTTCACAGCTAAATCGAATCGACATTCCACAACTTTGGAACAACGGTAAAAAAGAGATCTTCAACTTTTGTGCAAAATATTAGACACTGAAAATATATGCATTACCATAAAAATAATACTTTTAAGAAGTGTAAAATGCAAAATTTGCAAAATTTGATGAGGCAATGTGTAATTTGAATCTTTGCTATGCGAACTGCACAAAATCTGGACTAAATGGACTCTTTAGAATCCTTAGAAGGCATTGTCTCCAAATGGACCCCCATGGGTCCAAGAAGCGAAGAAGCTGGTCCGGGACCAACTCCCAATTCAGATTGGTAAGATGCAAGAACGTTTTTCAACGCATTCAAATCAATATCAACAGGCCTAAAATCTTCAATATCATCAAAGCTGTCCTCGTGCACCTGAAAATTTAGTAATATTGTTTAGTAAGATTCAAACAAAATATTTCATCTTTCAAACCTCAGGTTTGCTCTTCTCAAAGCTCTCTCCGATTGTTGTCTTGGCCAGCTCTGCATCCATTTGCGCCATGTATTTTTTAATCGTTTTGTCCACCTTTCCAACTTTCGTTTCATCCATTTCGTCGTCATGCTCTTCTCCGATTGAGCTCATATCAGAACCAGACTCCAGATCCCAGTTGTCATCAGGCAGAGCAAAGTCTAAAATGAAAAAATAATGCGTACAACACTTCCACACACAAAATTCGACTCCTAATAATACCTAGGATATTCTGCACAGCGCAGGCAAAAGCATCTGGATTGAAATCAACTTTTGGAGCACGAGAAGGGCTGTCGGTTTGCTCATTATCACTGATGTCCATTGATGTCGTTTTGTTTTTGCCTTTCTTGACACCTCTTTTAGGGCGAACAGGAGGACTGCCATTACCACCATTCCTTTATTATAAAAAGCGTCAGTATTTTGTTGAATAACAAAATTTGAATATTAACCCAGCAAACTCCACTCCCTCGAAACTGCTCATTTGCTCCAAAAACTTGTTTAACTGGCCAGGAATCTGAGAAGGATGCGAGCTGGCGGGGAAGTTGCTCCTCTCAGTTCCATACCTATCCTTCAGCATTTCATCCAGTTCCTCTGGTGTAATCTCAAGCCACGAGTCACCTTAAAACAAATTACGAAATCAACATGAAGAGAAGATTCTCTAATGTACAAAGAGCAAACAAACTTCATTTTTTTCTGTGCATTGCAATACTGGCAAATCCTGCACACAACCGCGCATTTTATGAAACAAACATAATTCTTAAAATCTCTTCATAGCAAAAAGCAACAATCCTTTTTAAATATTTAAAAAAAATATCAAGTCAAAATATTATAATTATCCATGGTTAAATTCAAACGCAGATTCATGTACAGCAAAAATTCAGTTCAAATGGTACCCATTTGCAGATAATTTAATAAAGTGAGAACCATATTCAAATAATGGATTAAGAAAACTTTCTTTTGACTCTAACTGAAATTTGAGGCGGAGATCATTGATTTTTAGTATAACTTACTGTCAGGCTGAGGAAGGCTCTTCTCATTTGCCTTCAGCTTTTCAACATCCACGTCCATGTTTGACAAAAGTGCCAAAATCGACTCGCCCACTGCCTCTCCAGCTTCGGCGCCATGCTCTGCAAAGTACTGCTTTGCTTCGTGAAGTTTCTGGCTGTGGCCTTTTGATCCTTCAAGCAATCCCTGTTAAAACAGATTTATTTCTTTAAGGCACTAGCATTTTTTGAACCATTCAATCTTTTACCTGAAAATATCCCCGACTCTTGAGTTTGTCAACATACAACTGCCAGGCTCTGCTGTCTTCTCCAGGTCGCGGCTTCGCCCTTGCTACCAAAATTTCAAAACCAGAAGCCAGTTTGGCTCCAAGCTCGTGAGACGCAAATTCGGGCGTGTTGAAAGGAGGAAGAGACCAACCAGTCCTCCTGTCAGGCGTGAACCGCTGGCGAACCAGCGCCGCATACAGGCACCGAGTAAATGCAACTCTGGTCAAAACCCTGGTTTCTGGTGGGAAAAATCTCATTGCTCTGCAAGCCTGTAAATTAAACATAATGCCATCTAGGACCAATTATGTTTTAATTTCAATTTCTAAAAAATAAATAATGTTAAAATGGAGCTTCACATTTTATCTGCAAGGGAATTTATAAAAGACTAGGAAGCTGTAAAATTTGAAAGAAATATATAAAAATCATAAAAGAATTTTTCCTAGATAGCAATTTCATTTATCTTAATAATGGTTTCAATATCATAGAATGTTATTATTCCATTTTGAGATTAATTTTCCAATAACCTATTTAAACCTTATTTTTTAGGAAATGCTATAATTTGCACCTTTGAATCAATCAAGTCCCTGTCACAAAAAGCAATGGTGGCAGGAGCAATCAGCTGAGGTTTGACCTCAAGCAGAGCAGCGACAGTGGCTGGCACATATACATTTGTGAAGTGGAGATTCTTTGATGCTTTTTCTGGGTACCTTTGAAACAGAAATCATTTTTGACGTATTCATTGCTAATATTCACTAACACGGCAACTCTCACCCTTTCGTCCTAGCCTGAATGGCATTTTGAATGTCATCTGAAGCTCTGGTGAGTTTGCTTTGCTTGTGCACTAGTTGCAAACAACTTTCCACGCTGATATTTTGAGACTTATTGTCGTTTTCAGAGACAATGTGGATGCTGCCGTCTGATATGTAAACCTGAGAGAAGAGATGGTATTTATAAATTTTAATCATTCACAACTTTGTTAGTATACCCTTTTTCCGCAAATTTCAGGACTGGCCCATTTGGGCAAAAAGTCAGCTGCTTCAATCAATAAAAATTCTCCGTCGCTGTCCTCCACTCTGTGGATTTTAAGGAGTCAAATTTTAACATTTAGTAATTTCTTAAAAAGAGAATAAACAACCTTGCAATCAATCCAGGAATGCGCAAAGTCAAATTCAGAAGAAGGGCCACGATGAACCACTCGTCTTCAATATTGTCTCCAAAATGTGTGACACCATGCAAATGGGGAACGCCAAGACCTAAGCAGATGATTATGAAAATATTAAAAAAATGTAATTGAAAAAATACCATTTTCTCCAGATGCAGCAATCTTTAGGAAAAAAGGGTCCTTATGCCAAATGTAGTCCTTCGTGAATTTTTCCACCGTCAAATTGATTTCTTTGAGAGCCAAGTTGATATCATTGTGTTGTGGGAATAAAAAATACTCTATAAAATCTTCAGCACGCACATCTTCTAAAACTCCCGCCATGCTTAGCTGCAAAAAAAAAAATCAAATTGAATTTTTTTAATTATGCATGTGTTATAAAATCAGTATTATTGACAATTAGAAATGATATACCACAAACGTGAATAAAATTTAACAACTGATATTTTGCATTGCTATGTGTACCACATGAAGTGCTGTCACAGAATGTACAAAAAGGAGTTAATATTAATATGTTCGTATGTATCTAATTCGCAATACCAAGAAAGTTGAGCGTAAATTGGAAAAATATTATATATTTAGCGTGGCATTCAAGCGTATCATACTGCAGTCAGTTGTGTTTTCGTGTGTGCGTTGATCACGACATTTGGAACTAAGGAAAATCAATACTTGACAAACAAGTCCGCGTGAGTCTTAGTGAATAATGATTCGCCGTTTCCTTGGAATTAACACGACAGAGACTGTTAATTGAGGTATGTATTAATAGAGATGATTCGTGAAAAAACTGGTTTAGAACTCGGCTGACACTGCGCAGCTGAATTTTATGACAAAAATTCAAAATTTGAAATTTAAATAAAAAAAAGCCAAAACACACCGGCAAAAGGCACACCTTGTAAGCTTGTAACCGAAGTCTCTATTTACGCCTATGTCAAAACAGTGTCTCACACCACCTGCATGGTCTGGGAATGAGCGCTCCAACCACGCTGACCAACAAAACCTATTTTCCAAGTTAAATAAATTTCATGTCAATTGAAATCCTTCAACGCATTATTAATTTCTTTGGTTTCAAATGAGTTTGATATTATTTATGAAACCACAGAAAAAAGCTAAAAAGTGTTATGTTAACAATTAAAATTAATTATACTTTCTGTTAGGTTGTTGCTTAGTTAAAAAATTAGGGCGTGCTAGTTCGCCCTTATCCCCACTTCTGCAACAGCGCCACTGTTTTATGTTTTTGCCTGCTAAGTCTCGGTGCGGAGTCGGCAGCTGACTTTATAATTTCAATTTTGCCTCCCGTGAGCATGCTGAGTTAAGTTTTCAAGGCTGATCAGTTAAAAAGCCCCTTTGCCGATTGTTTCGGCCCTTTCGTCGGCACTGGGAAGGACCATAACCGGCAAAATGTCGCACTCAAAACCGTCCGGCCTCAGTAACCTCTTTACCTACAAAACTTTGGTCCATGCCATCGCAGGAGCTACGGTAAATTTTTATTATATTTATTAAAACACTATCAATTTCTTACTTTGCAGTTTAATTTAAGTTGCATGTATATTTTCCAGAAGAACAGGTATTTTATTTTATTATATTTTTCTGCGTTTTTCCCACGATTGTCTCATTAATTGAATGGTTGCCAAAAACTTGGCGAAATCCTTGAAGTAATCATACCTTTCTCCGTCTCTATGCTGGTTCCATTTTTTACGGTTTGCAATTTAATATTGGTAGACATTTTGTACTATTTACTGTGCAAGTTTTCATTTCTTATGACCTTTGCATTTTTGTCACATAATTATCTTTTGAGTGCTGTTCATAGGTCAATGTAAAATCTTTATCAACTTATTAACTGAGATAAAGGTTAATCTTTGCACTTAAATCAAAGTACGACACGTATTTTTAACTTTTAAATAAAAATAAACACTCAAATTCCATGATGATTCATAATTTATTCCTCCTAAAAAACGAACTAAATTCAATTTTCAGGGTAGCGTTGTGGCTATGGCCACCTTCTACCCTTTGGACACCGTGAGATCGCGTCTGCAATGTAAGGACGCTGAAATGATAGTCAGTCAATCAATCATTCACGAGAGGTTAATTTTCAGTGGAGGAGAAACGAGAGTCAAAGAACACGGTCGAGGTGATCAAGGAGCTTGTCAACGATGAAGGATTGTGAGTTTCGTTGCGTTCTGACTCAGCCTAAAATCACAAACACACGACACAAAACGCGTTTTGTTCACGAGCATTGTCTAGTCCAAGCGTCCAATTCAACTGGGTCACGCTGAAACGGCAGATGCGTGCATTCACATTCACACTATTCTGTTAAGTCATCAACTGCCAGCTAGCCGCACGCAATACAAAGTAAAAAATGACACACTTTCCTATTGCTGATGATTTGCACGTTTCCAGCCTCACCTTGTACCGCGGAATGGTTCCTGTTTTGAAGAGTCTGTGCTGTTCCAACTTTGTCTACTTCTACACTTTCCACGGATTCAAGTCAATGCGAGCCAAGTCGTCACAGCAAAGTGCAGGCCGAGACCTAATGCTTGCTGCTCTTGCAGGTGTTAAAAATTAAAAAAGCACATCTTACTTTCAAATTAAATACCAAAAAGCTTTACGCTTTGTTATAAGGCTCGAAAATGTGAAAAATTCAGGCACAGAGGTTGTTTGAAAACAAATTTTCGTTCAGCTCCCATTAATTATCTCAGTTCAAGGAATAAAGAATTTACACAGAAAAGGTTAATTTAAATATACGCAGAAAGATTTAAAATTAACATTTTTTGTTTCTACTTTTAATAAATCATGAATTATTGATCTTTTACACTAACATTACATTTGAGCTTGAATCTTAGCAAAAGCTTGGACCATGTTTACTTTGTTTTTCCCATCTAAATAGTTTTAATCATTGACGCTTTTCAAATTCAATTTTGATTCAGCAACATGTTGCCTTGCCTCTCATTTATTCTTATTTCATTTTCAATCTCCTCTATAGGAGTCGTAAATGTGTTTGTCACAACCCCACTCTGGGTGGTGAACACCAAGCTGAAGATGAAGGGTATCGGTGCTGGCAGCGGTGGGCATGGCGGGGCAGAAGTGCCTTTTGACGGACTGATTGGTAACCAAGAGCTCAGTTGATCCCCAGTTCCTCTAGTAACTTTTAAATTTGCAGATGGTCTGAGTTACATTGCGCGCACGGAGGGCGTGCTGGCCCTGTGGAAGGGAACAATGCCCTCGCTGATCCTGGTGACGAATCCATCGCTGCAGTTTATGGCATATGAGTCCATTAAGAGGCGCCTGATGGCTGGCAAGGAAGTGGGCGCGCAGCTTGGCTCTCTAACAGTCTTTTTGGTCGGTGCTATGGCCAAGGCAATCGCCACTGTCGCCACCTATCCACTACAGATTGTCCAGGCGAAACTCAGGGTAAATTTAATTCTTTGAAAATGGCAACACTGCTTTGCTTCTCTTGATGAGGCTAATTAATTCCGCTTTGATCATTCAAGCTCAATTATTTAGCCGTTATGAAAAACTTCATTATTTAAAAACGCAATTTGTGGCTGCCCCAATTGCTCGTGAATAACGTCTCTAGTGGCATGCGAGTAATATTATGTATGATTCCATTTATAGCATGGACACAACTATCCAAACTTGAGGAAAAATGCGAACATGTTTGAGCTCTTTATCTACATCATCAAGTGAGTGTTGAATTTTTTGTGCTACTTGCAAAAATCTCATCCATCCAACCCTAGGATTCACGGTGTGAAAGGACTGTTCAAGGGCATGGAAGCGAAAATTCTGCAGACGATTTCGACCGCGGCGCTCATGTTTGTGGCTTACGAGAAAATCGCAGCTGTTGTATTCCAGATTCTACTCATGCAGAAAAAATCGCAGTAAAACGCTGCCACTGCGATGATGTGTTGCTTCATTAGCCAGCCGCATTTTTCTTCCAGGATGCATTCTTTAAGATCAGTATTCTTTGCTGGTTAATGCAAGTGGCGCGCTGATGTTTGATATTGTTTGCTAATTTAAGGTTGTCCGCGCCAATCTTGCCAAAGAGCACACACTATTATTAATACGAAATTTGTTACGTTATACTGTGATGTTAGAATTCCTTCTCTTTGGACAACTTTTTGTTAATTGCTCATAATTTTTATTGTTATATTCCTAGGGAATTAAAAACCAGTTATTTAGATGTGCAATCTTTAACTTTATTGACCACAACTTGACAGCAATTGATGGGCGATTACATGAAAATACACAATGACACGCGATGCAAGCGGAATGCCAGTTGAACGCTGGAGGAAGCCATCGCGAGATGTAAAAATAAACAAAATCAGCTTTCACAATGATCTCAGAATTAAAAATGCATCTGGAAGATCACTGAGAAAGCCAGTTTCGTGAGCTGCAGCCGGAGCTGGGGATGATGCCACCTGGTCTGCTAACAAGGAAGGAGTGGTAGCGGCAGCTCCTTAATTCTTCTATTCAAGTGCAGAAGGGGTGAGTGTCGCTGGCCGCGGACAAAGCTGGAAACAAGACTGCCGCTGCGCAACACCACATTAAGGGGCGGCGATCGGCGCATTAGTCAAGAAAATATAACAACACACCGCATTATGCGAGATAAAAAATATTCATACGCGAGGGGGACACGGGAGGAAAAGACAAGAAAGAGAGCGCGCAGGGGGATTTAAACAATATATTAACATGCGGCGAGAAGAGGAGATCCATTGCTGCTGAGCCGTGCGGCGGCGATTCTTTCTCTTGCTTGCTCGCTCACTCTCTTATTTAGGCAGATAAAGAGCTGCCGGTAGGTTTTGCGTCCATTCCCACGAGCCTAAAGTACAACTTCTTCTCTTTTTATCCCTCCTTGCCTTGAAAGGAATGCTGCTGCTTATGTGGCCGATCGCCGCCGCACTTGCTCACAAGAACCAAGAAGTACAGATTGCGGAGCAACAACGCGCGCGCGCTACCTACCCTGCCTGCCTGCTTCCATAGCCGACCAGATTCTTCTGCTCTGCTCGACTGGCAGGGTGGGAAATAAACCAACTTTACCTGCAACAAAGGGGCATCGACGCGCTTTTTCAAGCCGCCAGCACAAAAGAGTTTCTGAGAAATGCAAAATGAGGGGCCGCACAATATGAGAATAATGAACACAGCTCTCTACCTGGGTAAAAGGACACAACCCCTAAGCTTGGGGGGAGGAAAGCGGATGGGAGAATCCTGTTTGTCCGCACAACCTATGGGAAACCAACTTTCGGCCCGCCGACGTGGCACACAGGGTGTTTATCGTTTTTCCTTTAAAAATGTAGCTGCACGCATTAAAGTCTCTGCGGGAATGCGCACCCCTAGCGGAGGGAGGTGCGCCGCAGGGGTTCAGGACATTAAACTATTTCCACCACCCGCTCTATGAATCGAGAGCCTAGATGATTTGTTCAATGGTCCATTGAGATTTGCAACCCCCGCGAGCGTGATGGGAGGGCGAGCGGGGGCGAAAGAAACCCAAAAGAGCCCACCGCTGGAGAAGAGGGCAAAGCACTCGGCAAAGGCCGCGTGCGAGCAAACTTGAGCGCGTCTCGAGCAGAGATTAAAGGACGGCTGGAGGGTAAAGGGCGCGGCCCAATAAAGAGTCGAAGTCACCGATGCACCAAGGGGAGGCATACACACAACGCGCGCACACACACACACGAGTTGTGGGCGCTCCTACTCGACCAGCCCAACAGCGAGCGCCGAGCTAGAGAGCGAGCGAGTCTTTCGGCCTGCCTGGGCTGCTCGGCTCGGCTGGCTGATCTCTCCGAGCGTGAGAATGTATCCTCAGCAGAGAGCTCAAGAGACATTCCTATGTGTTCATTGGCTCCGTCCGTGTACCCGCTCCTTCTTCGCCGGTCGGCTCAGCGGCCGGCCGGCCATCGGGACGGCAGTGCTGCTCTCTGCCGCGCCCTGCCCGTTGCAGCCCGACGTTTGACACAACAGTCGATACCTTTGTGACATGGCTGTAAGCGCGAGTCTGCGGCCCCGAGAGGTGTCAACTGGTGCTTTTTGCCGCGGCGGCACCGCTCCGGGACCGCACACCGAGCTGCCGCCGCGGTTATGAGTAAAAAATGGACGAAGGCGCACGGGTGGTCCCGTGCGCGCTCGCTGTTATCCTCGGGACGAGTGCTAAGCTGGCCGGGGGTCGGCACCCAGATCAAAATTCCGGCGTGGGGTGGATGCTGCCCGCGTTCCCAACCGCCAGCCGCCGCCCACCCCCCGTTTTCCGGCTGCGGCGAGACCCAAAGAAAGCGAGAGTTCCCAGCGCGCGAATGTTCCCATGGTCTGTGAATAGCGTGTTTTTTTATCCTTACGAGAATTAATTTCGGTCTTTATGCCGCTGCCGAGCAAAAGAATAAAAGGACAAATGTACAGGTAGGTACTTACATTCGTACAGACACAGCCTTCGAGAACGAGTGTGTGTGTGTGTGTGTGTGTGTGTGTGGAAATAAATCCCTCCCACAAAATACAAGCGAGATACGAGCATTCCATTCCCACCATCAGGCGCCTAACTAAAGCGAGCGAGCACATACGTACATATATAGCAGCAGGTTGGTTGGATTTTATCATGCCCGCTCTCGTACAGTAGGTGTAACCGGAGGAGGCGTACCTGCTGTTGCATTAAAACCGCTATTGTCGAGCCAGCAACGCTGCCCAGCCGCTGAAATAAAAGAACCGACTGAAAACGCGTTTTCGGAGAACGCCGAACGCCGAAAAAGGTCGACGCGACCTGACTGCGATCGCGGATGGGTGTGGTCGGCGCGCAGGAATGCCCAAAGTGGAGCGAGCACGCACTCTCGCCTTAGCTCTTCACCTGTTTCGGGCAACTGAGGGTGTTTTACCGGCAGGGTAGTGCAGCTTCCTCCACGACCAGAGCGGGGGAGGGTGATGAAGGGAGAGGTAGCCCAAGCCGAGATCAGCGTCGGGAGCGAGCGGCGAGATATGAAAGGGTCCTCCTTTCACGACCGGCGGCAGCGATGGAATGTGCACAGGTAAGTAAAAGAAGAAGTGCTGGAAGCTCAGAAAATATTCCCTGAGTAAAGTGTCGAAGGCAGGCGAGGTTGCCACGCTTCCTCGCATTCCACAACTCTTCTTGAATGGAAAGAGAAAGAGCGAGAGAGAGAGAGAGAGAGAGAGAGAGAGAGAGAGAGAGAGAGAGAGAGAGAGAGAGAGAGAGAGAGAGAGAGAGAGAGCAGCGGTCTGTAGAGGAACGAAAAACGAACGGGCTTTGGAGAAAGAGAGGAGGAGGAGGAGGTGGAGTAGGAGAGTGTGCGGTTGATAGTGGAGAACCCTGATCATCCACCCTGACGCAGCAGACGGCGAACGTGGAGAAGGGGGTTCATTGAGCGTGAGGATGAGGGCTGCCGAGCCCGTAAGACTGGATATTTATCACGCGTGCGTTGAGTGCTGGAGCAAACACGCGTCGGGCAGTGGGGCTGGGCCGGCCGCGGGGACTTGTTATTAGATCATTGACACGTCGGTGCAACTCGCTTGAGCACATAGTCACGTCAGCGCGGGTCTTCTCCAGCTTGCAGACGACAGCCAAAGACCTAAAAAGGTCACCCTGCCGGCCGGCTCCTGTGGACAAATAAATATAATTATTGAGCTACTAATTGCACCTGCGTCACGCACGTGGTGCGGCGGCGAGAGCGCCGTTGCGGCGCGATAAGGGGCTAGCTTTGCGCGACAGACGGCTGCATAATTAAAGGTGTACACACGACCAACAGCGACAGGCTGGGCAGTCAGCAGAGTGTTGCTCGCTCGCTCGCTCGCTATCAGCGCCGGCCGAGTGATGCAACGACGCAATGGTGCGTACACAGAGGTGGCGCCTCCGAGACTCGACTGATAAGTGGTAAAGCTAGCCCCGCACGCCGCGGTGGCTGGTGATAACCTCTCGCTGCCTATGCAAAGAGTGTGTCGTCTTGGTGATAAATAATTGTGCTGCCACTGGCTGATAGCGGCGCCTGCCACAGCAAATACAGTGTCCACACTTTTAATCCGCGGGCCAAATTTAAAGGGATGCCTTATCACTGACGCGATGCGATGCCCAAGGATCGCTGTTCAAAGGGCACGGTGCGACTGTTTGCCCGTTTAAAGGGCTTGGTGCTTTTTATTGCGTTTGATAACACACTCGGCGCGGAGACGACGCTTGGCGAAAAAAAATAAATCTAGTTTCGTAAAGAGCCGAGCCGCGGCTCAGAGTCGGGATGGCAACAATTTAAAAGAGTGCAAAATTGTGTGCGATAACAATGGATGCGGGACGGCAGAAATGCACCTGGCCGCGAACGAATGAGCGAGTGAGCGAGCAAGCGCGAGTGGTGCTCATTTAACGTAAAATTAAACTGGCTGGCTGGCACGGCTGCTTGCCTGCGATGATGACCCAGGCAGAGAGAGGGAAGTGGGGAAGGTTAAGCGACCCCAACATCCGGTCGGGACTCCACCAACACAACACAGGCAGTCGTCAACCGAGCATTCCGCCCCACCGTCATCCATTATGGACGCCGGCCGGAGGATCATTCATAATCTCACGCCGCGAGTAGGAGCGCTTTTTACACTCGCACTCACACACACACACACAGGAGCGCGCGGCGGAGCTCTCGGTTGGTTTTTGGAGGGATGGCGATGAATGAATGAAACGGAAGGCACATATCGAGAGGCTGCAGCGTCTTATCTGCGCGGCCGAGGAAGCGGCCGATTACGACGACAACTCACTCGCTCTCACTCTTGAGGGAGGCCTCCCGAAAGGAGCTTTCCCCGCCTGTCTCATAAATATTCGACTCGTAAATAATGCAGCCACTGATGATGTCACCGACGTAGTTATTGAGCCCGCATCCCTCGGCGCGATCGGCCGTTGATTTGTGAAAAGCGGCGCAAGGCGAGCGCTAAAAATAAAATGCGGCCGCCGATTATGTAGGCCCGGCCCGTCTTCTTCGGCCGCAGGAATCCGTCGGCGAGAGAATGCGCCTCTTGGAATGCCACGCCGCTTTTTCCTCCCTGCCTGGTGTCTAATTCGGTCCCGTTATTGCGGCGCGATGAGCAGCAGCAGCAGCAGCGAGTAAAAGAAAGGGTGCAGCCTAGCCTGCAATCGTTCCCGCCGAGCGAGAGAGCGCGAGCCATGGGGCCGCCGCCAGCCCGACTCTGGCACCCGCAGCACCTTCAGAATCACAGCCACGTGCCGAATTCGGCTCATGAGAGTGAGAGAAAAAATAAAACTCCGGCGGCGGATCGGAAGTGGCAGCAGATGGAGGCGGGCGACATCATGTGGGTTCGTAATCAGACTAAGGGGAGGGAGGCAGGGAGAGGAGGGATCGTGTCTGCTTTTGGACGAGCCGAGCGAGTTCCTACCCCAACGTGCGACTGGCACACAGGCCGAGTCGAAAAATCGTAACTAGGGAGTGCATTAAATGAAATAAATAAAATAAAATTACCTAGCGTCAGGTGCAGCGGAGCGTTTTGGAGCGGCGCGAAAGCACCTGCCTCTTTCCACTAGACGGTGCGAGAGCAGCGCAGCGTCGTCGGGATGGATGCGCCCAAGTTAGCTGCTATTTCTGGTCTGCCTCCTCCCCGACGCAGGAGGCCGAGGGGGCGCGATGCTTCCTCCACCTCCGGCGGCATCGTGGTGGCACCCTCAGACACGTGCTCGCTCGCCTGCTCTGTAAATAGAAACAACGCGCCTTTTACTCTTGGGTGCACTCCGTCTCACCGTGCGATTTGCTTCCTGCCGCGAACGAGCAAACGAGCAACCAGCTCCGCTGCCGCCGTCCGATTTCGTAACGAGAAACTAGGTAAATAAGCCGCACGCGGGTGTTTGCGATCGGGACTTCCCTCTCGCGTCGCGAGTCAATTGATCGGTCTTTGTTGCGTCACTTGAATGGAAATCCGAGAGGATCGCGCGAGCGGGGAATTATTCATTAAATACCCGCATGCAAGTACAGCGTCAGTCTCCCTTTTTGTTGCGCGGCCGACGATCAAGGCGCCGATCGAGACGTAGAGCGTAGAGGGGTAACAAAGGTCGGATTGGGCGATTTACACGCCTCCTCCTCCACCCCTTGGGGCGCCTCCTCGTGCATAAAAATACGACGAGCAGCAGTGTCTTGCAAAAAACTACACCATCATCGTCGTGGCCGGCTACAACAGTAATAGCCGCACGCGCGGAAAAAATCGCGCCGGCCGACACGCTCCCAAACAGAATTTTGAGCAGCATAAAAACTCGGCGAAAATTGGCTTTTGTCGAACAACTAATGCTCAGAGGCGACATTTTTTCTGCGCCGCACAAGTAAACAAATTAGAGTCAGCGCGATGACGTTGCACTAGGAGGAATTTTCCGATGGGAAACCCGTTTTCGAGCGACAATTTTCCACCAATGTCGCCCTACGATCGAATCGGGTGCGAAAAATGCGATCATGGGACCCTTGCCTTTTGTCTACCGGTCGCAATGCAAATCTGCATCGCTGGCAGTCACCGCCGCTCTTTCTCTCCTTCCCTCGAGTCAGTCAGAGCGAGAGAAAGAGCGCGAGAGAAGAAATCAAGTGCGGAGGAATTTTTCTTCAAACAAGAATAGCCGAGCAGCAGCCGACGCGAGACAGCTTTTTAAAGGGGCCCACTGCAAGGGAAGCTGCTGCTTGCACTGGCCCAAACACTCCTTGTGGCTATTTAATTATATATCCGCGCTCGCTCAATGTCAAACTCCGGTCATCTCGCAGGCGCGCGCTTGCTCGGGCCGCGTGCGAAACAATGCAGAAAATGATGCGTGAGATCGTGAGTGTTATTTATTGTTGTTCGCTCGGTCGGTCGGCGGCTGCGTTCAGATTTCGTCAGCGGAGCCCCGAGGCCAGCGGGACGCACGCACCGACGAGACTCAGGCTCCACGTGTGCCAGAATCTTATCGCGGAAGCGTGGAATAAGCCGAATTCGATCGAGCGAATCCCGTTTCGAATCGGTTCCAGTGGCAGCACGTGCCCTTGACCGCTGGTGCCGGGTTCAAAACGGCCCAAAAAAGGAAGTAACCAAAGAAGGGTTGCGCTCATGTTTGCGACACTGCCACTGCATGGCGCCAGACTTTATGAAATTGTGTCGCATACAACCGATTGGAATCTCAGGCAACAGCACTGTTTAAAAATTCTTGGCACACAGAAAACTGTAATGGCTGTGACACAACAATTTTGAAAAATAGAGAGATAAAATCGTCGGGAGACATTTATGTTCACTCAGTTAGCTGCGCATGCTCGCGATTCTTCATGTTTTGCAACCATCTGCGTAAGGAGAGTGTACTCTCCTTACATCTGCGCAAGCGTGCTGCTACATTAAACAGAGAAGATAAATTCGAGAGAGATATTGAATTATGTACTCACGATATAATCAATGCAGGTGTTATAGACTTTGAATAACAATACCGGGAGGGGGAAGCTCAGTACTTTTTTATATTGAGGGTAGTTGAATTCAAAGCTGGTTCAGAAAACTTGCCTCATCAATATCAGAATTTAGTTCCGGCTGAGCTGAATTTTTTGGTAACTTGCGTAAAAACGCGGCATAACCGATTCGCACCAGGTGGCCGCGCTCACCTTTGGATCAGATTGTGGACTACTTCCACTCCTCCTCCTCCGCACACAGGGAACGATAGCATTCCGACGGCGATTTGGCCGGGCAGCCTGGTTCGCTGCTAAGCCGGCATTCCTCTCCTTGTGCACGTCGTCGAATCCAGGAATCCGTGCACGCAGGCCGACTTTCTCAATAATATTAATAACCGCGCGAGCGAGCGCGTGGAATAAACAAGAAATAAATTTTTCATCGCGCGTAGTGAGGGACGACGGTGCGGCCACTTGTTGCTCGCTCAGCACGTGATTGCACAGCAGAAATGAATATGCCCAGCGCGTCAGGAAACACAAGAAGCGTGTGTGTATGTGTATGTATGTGAGTGTGTGTGTGTGTCGAGATGCACTCGCTCACTCGCGGCTCTTGGGCAACAGTCACGAGGACGTGTGCACCAGCTAATTGCACTGCAGTAAGCGTTTACGACCGAGATACAAGAGTGCATATAATTAGTTTCGCCTGCGAGTACCGCGATTAATTCATTAGCCGGCGTTATTATAATTTTTCCTCCGCCCGCGGCTCGCCGGACCACCAAAGCTCTTAATTGCGTTTTGTGCACGCTTCTCGGATTAAATTAATTAGGCCCTCCCGCCGTCATTAGTGGGCCTTTGATCAAAATTAAGACGCGAGTCCCACTTGCTCGTCGCAGTATTGTGCGAGAGGAGAGGCAAGAGGAGAGAGCGCGAGTGCACTCAACTTGGTCTGCATTCCGAAGGTGCACCAGAGCATGGGCACGGCCCGAGTGCGGCTCCCTGCTCTCCACTCACAAAGCACACAAGAATTAGCTGCTCGCGTGGAAGAAAAATGACCGGTGAACCATTTTGTGAAGCATGCCGTTTGATAAGACTGCGTCTTTTGCCGGAGAGTTTACTTTTCAGCCATGGATGCGATTTGCAATGTTAGCAGCGAGTGATAACGGCGGCGCTGAAGAGTGAGAGAAGCGCGGAAAGCACGCCCCCAATTGTGCAGCTTATCTCGGCACGAAAATAATGCAGCAGAGAGAAAGAGACCTCCCATCGCGAAAACAATGGAGACAGCGGCGGACAATTAGCTCGGCTTTAAAGAGCTGCAAGAAGAAATCGCGGCTTCTTTAACACCAAACACGGAGCCAGCGAGCGAGCGAGCGAGGCCTTAAAAGGGCAGACGATAAAACGCCTTTCCATCCTTAATCCCGGCGGAGCGCGCCGAGAAACCGACCAAAATTCCTGCCGCTCGACGCGCGCGGGCCCGGTGGAAATTAAAAATGCACGGTGCGGCGTTGGCTCGCCCGGTGGGTCGCGCGCGCCGTCCGAAGCAACCCAACCAAACGCGGCGGGCGCCAGGAGAAAAGGAAAGGGCGTGCCTGGATGCAGCGCGTGGGCCCGCGACGACCAAACACGGCCCAATCGGCACGGCACCCACCGCTTAATTACAGCCGCGAGTGGGCCTCTGCTCATTTGCATGATTGGAGAAGCGCCCGCCAAACGTCACAAAGAAATAAGAAGATAAACTGAAATTATTTCAAAATATTTGCACAGAGCAGCTCTTTGTCCTCGTCCCCGTTGAGTCACGTCACCCGCAAATCTCGGCCCGAAATCCAATATTTGAAGTCCTCCCCGCTCGTGAGTCACGCGTCTCGCGGATTCCGAGAGACCAGCGCCGCGGCCGGATTAATCCGCCATTTAAATCGCCAAATACGGGCGAATGGCCGAGTGACGTCACGCTCGGCGGAAGAATTAGTTAGCGAGAGAGTAAGTGAAAAAAGGAAAGAAAGAGATTGCACCTGCTCCGTGCAATAATGGCTGCTAGGGCACGCGCCACCAATTACACGCCCAGCCGGCCCTACTCGGTCGCTCTCCACTGACTGAAGAACGAACGGGGCTGAACCGCCAAAATCGAGCACGTGGTCGTCCCGACAGATTCCAAATTAGCCGCCTGGAAAAATGCTGGAAGATCCAAGCGATTGCCGCATTCAAATTTTGAATAAGAACATTAGAAAAAAGAAAATCCGTAAAAGTTTAATTTCCATCCAAGCGTAACAAAACTTACGTTTTCGTTTAAATTACTTATTTTTTTTAAAAAAAAAGTGCAATTTTGGGGCATTTATCCACTTGAAAATGCGGCCGGAAAGCGGTCCACTTACGAGTGCGTCGTCCTGTTGGTTGGTCGGTCGGTCGGACGGTGCTGGCTAAAAATAGGCAAGGTGCACAAATAAGCGGCTCGCGTTTTCGCCGCCGTTCGTTCGTTCGTCCGTCCGTTCGTTCGTTCGTCCGTTCCTTGGGCCGGCCGGCCGACTGGTGGCAATTGTTATTTGCGTTGGCGCACACACCAACAAGACCATTCATGTTGATGCATCACGTTACATCATAACAAGCGTGAGATCACTCGCTATTTCGATTTGTGCGCGCGAGAAAAGGAAAATCGACTCGCTCGACTCAGAATTCTAAGTTTGCCGCGCGGAGAACAATAAAGCACACACACTCGCGTTTTCGCCGGCGCAATCCGACTTTTCTCTTAATGTGTTTAAAGGTCGTTCAACCTGGCGGCGGCGGCGGCAGCAGCGGCGGCGGCGGTCGCTTGCTCGCTCGGTTCTCATCACATCCGGTGAAGGCCTCATACATACATTCATGCAGACACTCAATTTAATGCCGTCTACGTGCAATTAGATGCAGCTGCACTTTTCGAAATGAGCGCACCGCTGACGTCACGGAACGGCTGCGAAGCGATAATCCCGTGACCGGCGCCAAATAAATCACTCGCTCATTGATATCTCCGGCAAAGGAATCGGATGTCGCCGTTCATCAAGAAGGCTGGGGCAGTGTGCAACAGTTTGCTCCCCTCGGCCCTGTCGAAAGAGACCCAAGATGGCGTTGGGAAATCTTTTTTCTTCGGTTTCCCTCGAACATTTCAAACAGATTCCGTCACCCATTGTTAAGTTTCCCAACGCATGACGCCCCAGTTGTGCAAGGATTTCCAAAGATGTCGATTGCGGGCAGATGGCTCGCCTCTCCCCGAGTGCCTGCCGCCTTTTGGGGGTGAGTGTCCAAAGACGGACAGGGGGAGGGTGAAAGCAGCTGAAGAGCGAAGAAAGGCAGCTGCTTTTCTTTCCCCCAAAGAAGTGGAAGACGACGAACAATGCACTTTGCTTTTTACAAAAATGTTTGATATATATCCAGCTCGTTAGTCAGGCCGAAGACGACACCTGGCTTTGAATGCGAGCACGCGCTCCAGTTTGCAGCCTGTTCCGACGCTTTTCGAGTTTTTTTTCTGCTTCGCAGGATGTGTTTCGGAGAGAGGAAGTGAACCGCTCCTCCGTCTGCTTGAGAAGCACGTGGTCAGGGGCGTATTCGGCGAGCCAGTTCCCGAATTCGAACAAAGAGCGCCGAATCGCCGAGCGAGAAAAACTTCCCTTTTCTCACGATTTACTCCTGATAGTCAGCTCAATGAAAAAAAATCGACTTTGCCTGGCTGCGAGCCGACAAATTAAAATAGGCGAGTAGGGGAGGTAAGTTTATACACTCGCATTTTATATTTCATATCAAGGAGGGGAATTTTTTTCCAACACGAGCAACCAACTCACTCACAGGAAGTAAGGAACATGCGTGTGTGTGCTTTGGCAGCTATTTTTTATTCCGTTCCCATGCAACGACTGCAAGACTGGCTCACACGGGTTTTTCTTTCCGACCACGACCAAGAAACAAAAGCCGATCGCCCAACAAATTGCCGACTTTCTCGCTCTGCTCCGAACACGTGGCCGGCAGGAATTGCACCGGCGTCGCCGAATTCGGCCGGAAATCGAGTTAACGCGAGAATCGGTGACAAAATCGAGTCATTCGACGTTCGTCTCAGCCCGAAAATTCGGCCACGCGGGCGGCAACGCGCGACCGAGTGCGGCTTCCGGCTGAAAATCGACGCAGGCAAACTCACCTGGCGTGGCTGTCGACGGTCGACACTCGGCATGACAGTCGGCCCGACGCTCGGCGACGTCTCTTCGGCCGTGGAACGCACAAGAGAGCACAAATATCCGGCGCGTCGGCGCTGCCGCCGACCGACGACGCTCCATTCCTCTCGACGCCTCATTAATGAATCGTCAATCGGGCACTTTTGCCTTGACGCTGCGGCGGTTCGGCTGCAAGAGCAGCTCTCCTTCCCTCGCAGCCGCCTGGCGGCGTGCGCAAGAGCTGTCCCCCCCTTGTCTCTCACGCCCCTCCCGCCGATCAGACTTCTTGCATCTGACGCTGGCCACTTTTGCCAACCTGAAAATATGTGAAAAATGAATGCGTGCCTCCTCTTTCTCTCTCTCTCGTGGCGATTTGGAAAACGTGTCGACGCGTTTCAGCACGACTTTTTTCTCTGGAAATACGCAAAGAAAGATATTATTTGCCAGGAGGAGCATTTTGTTGATGTTGAAAGCTGGAAACAGATGAAAATATTGCACTTTGTGGAGGTAGGCGACCACCTTAGCATGGCTGCGTCGCGGGTTGCGTACAGGGGAATGACAGGGGTTCTCATTAGCAGAAAAATAAAATCTGGATTGTGACATTTTGTAGTTGCTTAAAAATTTCTATATTCTCTCTTTCTCACATCTTCATTATCCGTTTTTTTCCCACAACCTTCGACCCAACTGATAGAATTTACACAGTTTACGACTTTATGAGTCAAAACACCACAATTCTCGTTCAGGCGATCAGACAACAAATATTCTGGAAAACATTTGATCAATCAGATAAAAATAGTGTGAAACCATAAGGCATTCCACAGATTTCTATGATGATTCCGTGGCTAGATAAGTCATAGTTTCACGTCGGCACATTCTGGAGGAATGCGGCGAGTTTACGAATTTTCATAAATAATTCAGGAATGCGCAGCAAATTATGTTGAAAAAACACATCTCCTTTTCGTATCATTATGCTAATCGTTCGGTGAAGCGGCCTGGATGCCGCAAGTGTGCGCGGCATGATATCAAAAACTGCTTCACAGAAAACCTCCAGCGAAGTCGGTAAAACTGCCAGCGAAATTCACACAGAGAAATTTTATTGCCACGGCACGATCGATTATAATAAGAAAAAGAAAAGTCCATCACCGGAAACAATTTAAATTCTTTCAGGCGCAGTCTACGCCGCAAAATTCAATTGATGAAGGTTCGAAAAATCACACATTGAACTCATTGCTTTAAAATGACTAAAATTTTAACTGACACATAAAATAGTGAAGAAACCATGTGGGGGGCATTCTATTTCCAATGAAAAATTGCTCAATGCGAATATTTAAATTACAATTTACGTTTTTGGTTCAAAGGAATGCCACGGAGGTTTAAAGAATTATGTTTGGGTGGCGTAAAAATCAGTGTCCCTGAAAAGCATTTTCCAGTCATCTTGGGAACTGAGTCAATCGGAAGCGATTAACATTCCAGATGTGCAAAAAGTGCTGTTTTTGCGGCACATGCTGCAGCCAAGTCGTCGCGGGTTTGACAGTCGGCGCTGTTTACTCGGAGGAATTCGCGCAGTGCTGCGGCTGGCTGATGGGCACACCAAGTCGGCGGCCCAAGCGAGCGGAGACCGCGAGAGATGATGGGGGAGAAAGATTCAGGACGAGCAACAGCGGCACTGGCAGAAGGAAAAGGTCGGCTAACTCGGCTCGAATCAACATTGCTCGCATGCCGCGCATTTCTGCCTTGCAGCACTCTTGCGGAGCGGTTTTTCGCCGTCTCTCTCTCTCTCTCTCTCGCTTTCTCATTATGCCACCAAGACACGGCCAGCGCACTTGCTGGCTGCAGGGAAAAATCATACCAGCAAGAGTGTCGTCTGGAATCACTAATCCGCGTTGAGCTGCTGCCGCCGACCCACATTGCGCCCGATTCGAATTCTTTAAGGAATTGAGATGCTGCGAGCCAAATAGAAAAAATATGCATTTTAATTTGGTCAACTCAAAATCAACAATGCCAAACCTTGACTGACTTGCCTATTTTGGTCATGACCAATATTAAATTGCAGAGTTATCTCGCGAACTATTAACGATCTCATCTTGTTCTACATTTAGGGCTTTAAAAATTTCCCTGAAGTTGAAAAAATGAAGTATTTTGAGAAAAAAAATCAAGTTTAGTTATTGAGTCCAGTATTAATTACCTTAATTTAAGACTGAAAAGTAGTCTCATAGAAGAGTTGTTCCGTTGTTCCCCATAAAAAAAATCAGGATAAGGAGTTAAGAAATTTCTTCGATAATCAAATTTAGGGTATAAGATAGAAAATTACGAGCTTTAAATTTCATTCACATTTTTTCGGGTGAGGATTTCCAGCAGGATTTCGCGTAATTGAATACATATTTTATTTGGTGTACTCATCAAAATCTGTTATATCAAAATGGAAGCGTTACTCTTACATTTGCGTAACAATTACCCTCAATCATATCGAAAAAACATCCATTACCATGCCCTTTAGAAATTTTACGAAATAAAGAGAGCAATAGATAACAGACTAAAAAACTCGCATTTTAAAGAGATTGTCAATTAATTGAAAGAAGCTGCGTTTCTAGTATGAACAGACAGAACATTCTGACCTTAAAGAAAATAATGAGTTCGGGACGTGATTTTTTAGTTAAAACCATACCCTGCGTCTGTTTTATAGGCTATAACAATTTGGGTAAAAACTTTATTTTTGTTCAAATATAGGAGCTTTAATTTTGACTTTTCAAACACTCTATTTGATATTTTGAAACTCACGCGTACAAAGCTTCCCTCACTCCAGCCAATGAGGCAACATTTTGACATACTCAAGATCCATCAAGCGTCGAGTTTCTGTAAATTTAAAGCTAGTCCTAAGACAAACCCTCCAACAGACGGACTATTTTGGAAGCAAACGATAAAAGACAAACGATTGCACCCCCTGGATGCGCGCGAGCGGAATGAAATCGGAGAAAGTCTGGAGGCGGCGGCGGTTGTCAGACACAAAGGGGGCAGAAACTAATTAGACTGGAGTTGGGCGTTGAGGCGCGTGTCTGGCGAGTTCCTTCACCTCGGGGTGGCAGTCGAGCGAGATAGACAGCAGTGGGTGAAATAAACTCACTCATCCTTTTGCTTTGCCCTGGCCAGTCCAAAATTAGCGGCTCTAAAATAGCCACGGGCAACGCGCAGACTATAGACTTCTCTCTCTCTCTCTCACGCGCGCGCGGCCCAAGGCTGTGAAGGTGCGAAAAGCAAACCGCTCTCTGCCAACATCTGCTCTCGTGTCATGCACTGTGCATTGGAAATAGCATTTTAATTGCCGCCGCGTTGGACAAACCGGGTAATCGCGCAGGGAATTAAATCACACACACGATGCGACATTAATGTGTATAAAAACTGTTTATTTTTCTATAAATTTCTCATGCTTGTTGAAGCTACATGGTCAGCTCTCCCCCGATTTTTCGCACAAATCGAATCGTCTTGCAAGACAAGAGTAATTAAGTGGTTCTGCTCAGAAGGCGAAAGAAAAAAGAAGAGAGTGAAGAGCAGGATCTGAACCAACTTCATTAGTCTTTCCTGCTGCGGGGGTGCTTCAGACTGATTCATCGTGACAGCGACTTGAGCCACTATCTTCCAAAATACATAATATATTGCAAATTAGCCTTGCAAGTATCGATTAAAAATAATATACACTTTCATTTGGAAGTTACTGGCGGCAGTCATAGCTAATTCTACATAGATTTATTAGACTCTGAAATTTCAGCCGATTTTTTGCCATTACATATCCATTCTTGAAAAAGTCGTTTACGACGGATTGAAAACAAAATCAAAGATGCAATGAATATTAGAGTTGAGAAGGTGTTATGGCTGCAAGTGATGCGGACGGCTCGTAATTCCTACAACAATAATTACCGAATTCTCTTCTATCTATAAATAAATTGGGGGGGGGGGACATATATTACTAAAACTATGATAAATAATGTAACATTAACATTTTGATTCGTTGTTGCAAATAAATAGCATTCAAGTCAAATGTTGTGAGACACTACTCACTGCACAATATTATTAAGTTCAAATTACACAGCCCAGCCCGATCATGTTCCAACTCAGGAGTGGAAATGTTTGAAAAAGAAATATCCGAGTTGTTTTGAAAGCTTCCTCAAGAATTCAAGATTTTGAGTCACTTCAACTGTAATGGAATGAAGTGCCGGAAATTCTTATTTTAGTTCTGTAAATTTTAGAACTACAAAGATTTTTTACAAAACAAAAAGATGCAGTAAAATGCTGTAAGTTATATGTTAAGTAATTGTCCCGCGGCATATTCAAGGAGAACATCAATCACATCTACTTTCTGAACAAAAAAGCTCTTTTTTTTTTTTAATTCGTATTGGAACTTGGGTCAGTGAGGAAACATGATGGACGACTGAGTGGTACGAGATGTAAAAATGTTGAGTTTGAAGAAAAATGTGAACAAAAAAGGATCACCACCTCATCAGCTTAAAAACCATTTACGGGAATATATAGATGGAAGCAAACAAAATGAAAAAAAAATAAATTAATTTTTTAACTTTGAACAAGCATTCTAGGTCTAAAATTTAAGAAAGCACTAGCCATGCAAGGAAGAGAATAAATGAATAAGTTACTTCTAAGCAATCTTGAGGTTTTGAGGAGTAAACTGTTAAAATTATAATACGAAAATTGCATTTTATCTATAGGTCTCAGCCAGCTGCGCTGCGCCAGCCAGCAAATTTTGGGTCACGTGGGCAGCCTCCAGACGCTAGCTAAGCTGCGCCAGCCACTGGTGAAAACGGTCAGCCGTCGCCTTAAATCTCGCGGCTGAGATTTCTAATTATATCAAAACGTTTTTAACAAATAGGATAGATAAAATAAAAATTTCAAGCACACTGATGCTAGCTTACTGTATTGTTTTAATTCGTAAAAATTTTACCTATACGCCTTGAATTTTATGCCATGCTCAGAAAATTTTGACGTGCTGATTTTTATTAACCATCCAGTCGGCCACCATTTTCCACTTATCAGGCACGCAGCTAAACAAGAATCGGATCGGCACAGCTTGGAGCAAATGTGAACTTTTTAAGCCTTCATTTCGACTGATATGGTTAAAAATGCGGGTGCGAGAATTGAACTGGCTTCGGAGCAGTGCGAATGTGCGGAGAGCGCGTTCATTGATCATTGACTCGTCCGTGCCCATTCATTCAGCTCTCTCGGTTGCTTTATTGCAGAGGTGAATGGGCACAATTGCTAAATTGCCACAAGACGACGGCGGCGACTCGCGGCGCAAAAACAATAATGAGTGCCGGTATCGAGGTGGAGAGCTGAGTTGTCTCTCCCGCTTGGACTCTGGCTGATAAATTGCCCATTTCATTTAACGGCAGCAGCCAAAAAATGTAGACGGAAGGAAGGAAGAACGTTTCGTCAAAATTGGACAGTGGTACGGGCTGCTATACAAAAATATAGTTATTATTTGCTAATTTGCGGCACGCGAGAGGTTCTGATGTGGAAGAGACTAGTCTACTACCGAGCAAACTACTGACCAACAATGCAATAAACACGGAATGCTAAAAAATGCGAGAGCATAAATGGACCAAGATTATTATTTAAACTAAATGCATAATTTTTTACAAACAGTGTTTCCTTGCCAAATTGATAAGTACGACTAAGTTAGTTTTGACTTGATACATACAACCTGTCAATATGTTACCGTGTAAGTAACAAAAAACTACCCTCCCTAGCAAAACCTTTGGTTTTTAGACCACCTTCATAATTTTTATGGTCTCTTGGTTGCCGAAACAAAAATTGTGCAAAGATGATAACAATTTTCGGATATCCTACATAGATGCTATAAAAATGGGGCTACCAAGCAGAAATGCTCACAATAGTTCGTTGGATTTAAATGGCATAAGCAAAGATCTTCAGAAATGTAAGTTGAGGATGTTTCAGTTGTCGATGTTTGAGATTTGAGAGGAGTTCGTCGCTTTAGCAGCATTTTGAAAAAATGTTGATGGGGAGTTGAGATTGAACCAAGTTAGCCGAGGCCAACGTCAAGAGCCATCATCAACGTGAAGCCCACGATTCCACCCCACGTTGCGAGGCGGCCATTTTTCCTGCACAAACAAAAAAAGATTAGTTAGCATTTTTTTCATCAGGTTGTAAACACAGACTTTATTATTTTCAGGAATTAAAATTTTAAATTCGACAATGGTACTTAAATTTAACGAATTGGTATTAATGTTTTTAGATGCTTTTATTAAATTTTGCCAGCTAAAAATTTTGTGATCGTGAGTCATAGATTTGCTTAGAAGTTTTTACATATTTTTTGCAGCTTGGGAAAAAGTTTGTTTGGATGATATTCTGGTGCGCTCATCAGCATGATGGAAGATGAGTCATGTGAGCGCGTGTGCGACGTTTTTACTCTCATTCTGACTAGACGAGGCGTTCTTGAATAATAAAATAATTAAGATTATTTCATTGTGCGTCGCGGCGCAGTCGCATTTCTCCGATTCTCGGGCCGACCGACAACTGCGTGCGTCAGCTCAGGGGCTCAAAGGGGGCTTTTCCGAGTCCAAAGAAGAAATAGGGACAGGCCGAGTGGGTGAGCAGAGGAAGGTCACTCGCAGTCAGGGTCACGTCACCAAAGACACGCACAACACAGAGCCAGCGACATTGCGCCGCGAGCACACAATCGCGCGCGGTCTTTGTTGTTGCCAAACACGCCAGATTTGATAACAAAAAATGGGCTACGTCTCAACTACAAAGCTTTTGTTTAGAAAATTTCACCTCCCAATGAAATGTTAAATTAAAAAGCAATGAGTGACGAGACAATAAAAATCTGCGTAATTTAGGTTTAGATGAAGGATTTGGATATAATGGGTTAGAATAAATCTGAGAGGCGGTGATACGTTTCAAAAAATATTTGAAATCATTCCAAATTGTAGTCACATTTTAAATATTCGATTTTTTTAACAAAGGATAAGAGTTTGAAGAGCATATCCCAAGTTAGCATTTTACAATTGACTGTGACAGACATCAAATTACTTTGCCCAGTTTTGGTACTTTTCCACGCATTCAGATTTCCTTCAAGTAGGCAGAAAATCAAGATGGCGGCCCTTTGATTTCATTTGCCGCACTGATTTTTGCTGCTCAGCAACAAAACTCTATCGTAGCAAACGTTTTAGCGAGAAAGGAAAGACTGTTTAGAAAAAAGTAAAGGAAACTAAAAACATATCAAATTTTGCATTTGTTCAGAGCCTGAAAACTGGGCCAACAACGAATCGGAAAAATTTATGGCCCGAGCACGGTGAAGAATGTTTGCCTGTTGCACTTGCGTAGGCTTGCTTCCCTCGCCTATCTCTGCCTCTGCTCATTCTACGTGGGCAAACATCGCGGCGGAAAATTATTAGCACGCAGATAGGTAGAGAATGCAGCGGGGCTTTCGTGACGCTCGTTCGCCATGACAATGCCTCGTGTTCATTGCGTAAAATAATAATAAGTGCGTTGGTATTAGCACCTGTCCACGCACTCTGCAGTCTTACGCAACACGGCTCAATGGATACCACCACGAGGCAATGGAATAAATAAATTTTTTATCTTATGCGCTATGTAATAGATATGTTTAGTTTTATATCATTATTAAAAACGTGTCGCATGTTTCAAGACGCCGATATGGAATAAAAATTGGTTATATAAAGAAAGACTATGCACTGGCCTTTCCCAAATTTAAAGTCTCATTTTATTTCCAAATCATTTCATTCTATTTTTAGTTGAAATTTAGAGCTCTCAGACTATAATAGTGGACAATAGAAAAATAGGTCTCTTTAACAAAAAAAAAAAAATCTTAGGACATAGAATACATTTCGAACCTAAATGAAACTGTCAACAAGTTTTTTCATTTCCCCAGAATTTTTATTTGATGATAATCATTATTTTTTTAGATATTGCAACCACAATTTTTTTCAGTAAAGGTGTTTTACCAAACGTCCAGGACTTTGTTTGAGAGATCTGTGCCAGTTTTAAACAGAAAGAACACATAAATTCGATTAATTTTCTGGAACAAATCCATCAGACCAATTTAAGCCAGATGGCTGGCTGGCAGAGCGGGTCAACAATCGAAAATTGAGTATTGTGACCATCTTGTTTGTCTCCGAGTATCACAATCACGATATCAAAAGGGAGGAAGTCGTTTCAATATTTAATTTCTCGTTCGGTCTCGCCAGCGGTCAGAGGGTGTCACATTTATATCTTATTTATGAGGGAGGATGTGCGAGGTCATCTATTACGTCAGTGCGTGTTGCCCCATAACCTCTTGAACTGCGGCCATCGGACGAATGCACACATTTACGTCCTTTCTACATCGAAATGTGTGCATGTGATCCGAGGAAACCAATAACGCCAATATTTATTTGAGCTGGTAACGCACACATGAGACCGACTGACATAGGGAAACGTATCTGCCTTTTATCTCTTTTTTTATGAATGAAAGCAGGAAAGTACAGCGAAAGAAACAAAACTCATCTTTGGCCGATCTCTTGCATAGTGTGACGAC
The DNA here is from genome assembly GCF_949628265.1 of Cloeon dipterum. Taxonomy (NCBI): domain Eukaryota; kingdom Metazoa; phylum Arthropoda; class Insecta; order Ephemeroptera; family Baetidae; genus Cloeon; species Cloeon dipterum. The sequence continues at coordinate 20,362,075 of NC_088788.1, forward strand.
CTTTCGGGGCCGCAGACTTTACACGCCACGAAGAAAAAAGATCGGGCACGCCAGATACGTTCTAATATCATGTTGAGTGTTTTTTTAGCGAGCAGTCAACGTCCAAACGCAATTGACGCAGGCTTTCTTGCTCTGCCGATTTCCCCACATTGACATGGCTTGCCACTGCGGTCTGATAAGAAACGTTTACAACAACAAAAAATGTTTATTTGCCGATCTGTCTCACATTTTATTATTTCCAATTAATTGATCTGGCGAAATGAATAACCTAAGATCATATAATGGCAAAAAACTTGGCAAACGCACTTTTACTAAGTGGCAATCAATCGCCACCTCACCTGACAGTAAACAGTGAGCCAAATTGACAGCAGAATAGACCGTTACGATTTGAATGGACAAAACTAGGGCTCAAGCTTTTATTACCACTGCCAAAAGTGATTATTCATTAAGAGTGCAAAACAAAATAAAAAAGAACACAGGCGAGTTGACGAAAGCGCTCAATCGGATCGAGATTGACTGACCAACGTAAGTGGCGCCTCATGCACAAGCAGGCAGCAACCAAGACGGGGGCTAATTGGAACCGAGCTCCTCAATGGAAAGGATATCAAAACAACCTTTCGGGTCAGCACTTGATGGAAGTCTGGTGCATAATTGACGTCATGCAGGCTCATTTCCTTGCCGGAAATGACGTCCGCCGCCCCGTGTGTCGATATCAAGAAATGGAATTGCGCCCTCAGCGCGGCTCCGAGCGGGCCAGAAATAAAAATCGGACGAGTATTTCAAGAGCGAACGCCAATAAAAATTCCAGCGCGCGCCAGGCTTTTAAAACCAATATAAACACACACGCTGAGAAACGCGAACGGCTGCATTGTGCGTATATTTAAATGTTGGGAGCGAAGCTTGTATTTCAGTATGAAACGAGACTCATGGGGTCGATAATTAGATGTACAGTATACGGTGACGGAGGCGATAAAAATTCACATCTGTGACTTGAGCCAGAGTAATTAAAATAATTGGTTGAAGGAAATGCACGATGGGAAATGGATACATATGATCAATGAAATTGTGCAGAAAGACGATTTAAGTTACAACAGAAAATACAGTAAGTGAAATAAAATGCTTGATCTTTTTGCAAATGATTTCCACTGAGCATACAGTATTGTGTGTAATAAAATAAATTTAAACTGGGCGGCAATGTTTTCTTAACGTTTCATTTTTCAAGTTGACGAACACTTTTATTAGCCACTCACTCAGCTTAACGAATTGTTTCTGAATTGGAACGCACGAAACAAGATGTAGCCGCGGTGTGTATGGCGGCTCAACAACAATATTGCACCTCAGATCGCGAGAGTTGAGCGAGCGCAGACGAGGGTTACAGGTCGTGGGAACAAGTTGGTCCTCTCTCTCTCTCTCTCTTTCTCTCTCTCACTCTCCAGCGCTGTCGGAGGCGACACCAGCAAAACAAGAAGGGAGGGTGGACCGTCTGATCTTTTCATTTTTCTCTTTTGATACAGCAGCGTGGGATAAATTACGATTGCGACCCCTTCCTTTCAATCTATGCCTATTCTTGAAAAACGCCTAATTTACCAACAATGCGTGATGAGCGTTTCTCACAGGAAGGGATTTTATATTTAGCCGCGCTGCAGACACCAGACCCGCCACATCTCACCGTGAATGAAAGTAAAATACTCGCTAATATTTCATGAATGAATTTTTTTCCTGCTGCGCTCTGCTTTGTTGAAATAAACGGACTTAACATTGGCGTGGAAATCTTTGCGGTGAATACAAATTTGACAAGTTAAAAAAACTGACTGAATGAACATAGCCCTTTTAGAATTAATCCAGCACATTTAAACAATTAATCCAATTAATGAAAGGTTAAACTATACAAGTCTTGGCATATTAAAGCCACAGAGCAATATTTTAAATGCTGATAATGTTAGTATTTATAATTTTACGAGTCATGTTTTTAGAGTCAATATGAAATTGCAGTTGATTTTGTGGCATTGCGTTAAAGAAAACTTATTAAGATTCTTATTCATCCGTTAAAAACACAATAAGATCCTTAAGAGATTTTAAAATTTTGACTTGATAACTAAATAAAGCGTATTTCATGAATTTTGTGCCTGGTATTGATCGAGTCTTATAAAAGGAATAACGGATTGCAAATTTAAAATATATGGGTCATTTAGAAAATTTATTTCTCTCAGATTAGCTGAATAGCTTACATTGGCTCATTTTAAAAGGTTCACCTTAAATATTTTGGTATATTGGAAAGACTGGGAAGAAGACGCTGCTTGCACTGCTGTAGTTACACCCTCAGGGAGTCATTTTCGGTTTAAAAAACATTTATTGGTTAAGTGACAAAGCAAAGATGGGTGAAAAGCATTTGCATTGAAATGCGGGGGTGTCGAATTATGAATTTCCGGTCAGACGACCCCTTGAGGGGAGTAATAGTTAAGGCTGGTCATCCTAGCCTATTGTTAATGAAGGTGCTGCAGCGGTGGTGGAAAAGCTGTAAACCAATTAAGGGTATCTGCACTTTTGAGACAGAGACGACGATGGACGCCTTAAGCAAAGCCTTTTGCCTTTACGCAGATCCGCATTGAACAAACTTAATACTCGTCGTGTCGGTGCAGAAAGTTGGTTTACAAAAAACAATGCCGCGCTCGGCTGGAAAAGGTACAAATCAGAAAGTGGAGACGACAAAGTTGAAAAAGAAATTGCCGTCGTTTGGGTTCCCAGAAGAGCCCGGATATCAACTCATTCCTTAATTACGAGGCGCTATCCTTAAAAGGACAATCTCGCCGGTTCGACCCTTTCACTCTGGCAGCGGCACCAGTGGGCACATACAAGTACTTGGAACAATTCGATTAAACAATGTATTTGGGTCAGACAGCGCACAGGATGCCGTCATGAACATTTGCACTCAACGCAAGAGTACATTGCCCACATGCAAAATGCAACAATAATGCGAGTGAAAATACGCCCGCCCTGCGCATTAATCATGCTGCTACCAAATGAGCAGAGCTCCACCACGCCCAAAGGGATGCGACTTTTATAGAGTTGATGCATCGCAAAATAGACAGCACACGCTGAATTATTCAAACTTTGTACATGTCATAAGTCCTGCTCCATTATTTACTCCTGCAATGTGTGTGAGTGTGTGCGTGACAAAAGCTCTTTGCAGATCTTATCACGTGGAATTACGATTTAAATTTCAAATGGCAATTTGAAATACAACTGGCGAAAAACATGCATGAAATATACTTTCCAGAGTGTCAACTGTGCAATATTAACAGTTCGAGATTAAAATTTGTTGAGTCGACGGGGTTAAGAATTTTAGGTGAAAATTATAAAAAGCAAGGAAGATAAAAAAATGAAAAAGTATTTTGTGGAGTATAAGCTAGCAATGTAAAACTTTATGCTTATAGAACTATTTGAGTGAAGTTTAGAAGGTTTGTCTTATAGTATAATTTAATAGACAACAGTTCTCTCTGAATTAATGCTATTGCAATATTAGTATTTTGAAAATTATTTTATGAATTGAATATAATTTTGGAATAGGTGATATCAACCACCTGTTTGATATCTGTACAGTGAAAAGTATGTTCCCAACAAAATTTTAAATTTTAAACTAGACAAGATTATAATAAAATTAGATTAATCATTATGTTAATACAGTTAGAGAGGTTTTGTACTCACCCTGTGTTGGCCTCTGGCACAATGTCGTCTAGCACGACGTAGATCATGGCGCCAGCCGCGAAGGAAAGGGCGTACGGAAGCAGAGGGGTGGCCACCTGTACGGCGACAGCGCCCAAAATGCCTGCCAAAGGCTCCACCATGCCGCTCAGTTGTCCATACCTGTGAAAGAATCGGCAATCAAGCGGGCGTTGACAGCAAGGTCAGAACCTTACCAAAAACTACGGAGTATGGAAAAACCGGCGCCGTGCAGCGGCAAACTCACAGCCAGACCTTCAGGGAAGTTCTGCAAACCGATACCAATTGCAAGACTCCTGAAACAGACAAAACAAAGGGTTGGTTACCGATTCCCAATCACGTCTGCGTAAACAATAAAAAAATGGCGTCGGGCAGCGAGCCAATCAGGGCGTCTGCTCGTCCGCTTCACATAATTGTACAAATTGACGATGCTCTAATTAAAACTAAATTAAAATCGTAATTTTCATTATAGCTAAGCTCTTTATATAGAATTGAAATTCAAGGTTCGTGCGTCTTGAATCTATTAAATCGTGCTGCCTGCCCACTGATCCGATTATATTTCCTATCCAAAAACTATCAAACCAAGCGAATTATAAAACACGAGAGAGACAGTGTTGGTATGAAATCTTGATTCTCAGCGTGCGTCGAGTGGGTTGCGTGGCAACAAGGCATCATTTCATTCCCTTTAAGCGCGCGGCTTGACCTTTTATGGACGCAAAACAAATTTCAAAACACATACTTTCTTTCATTTCAAAGCTGCCAGCGCTAAATCGTATTTCGATCGATCAACCAGCATTTTGTTTACAGCTCCGCGACGGCAAATCCAGTTTCAGTTAAAAGGTATGAACGAACAAAAGTGCCGCAACATTGTATCAAGGTCATCGTAGGCCTCAGCCAACTCGACAAGTTCATCAAGGTCAATCCGCGCAGTTTTCAAGTTCAGGAACGAGATTTTTTTCATATATTAATTTCTATCCAATGCCTATTTCGCAATCGTCACGATCAGGTTGAATAAAATTTAATAAATTATATATACACATCATCTGGAGGAGTTAGCTCTCTTTAATCAGCGTCCATTAAAAACAACAATACACACACACTAGCAATCTGCTTGCGAGCGAGCAAGCGAGCGTGTGTGAGTCCAAGTATGCAAACTCGAATCAGGGAGTGGCCCTCGCCTCTCATACTACACTACATATATAATAAGCCGCGGCGATGGAATCTCTTTTTCTTGACGTCGCCGCCGCCGCCGCTCACTAGCTGCTCTTGGCCGTGTTAAAAAATTTTTCCTTAAATGTTGGTGTATTTGATACTGGGAATGTACTCGCAGGCAGGATCAGGTTAGGCCGGCCGGCTGGCCGGCCTGCACTGCCTGCTGCCCCCTTTACAAGGTCAGCCATGGTCGGAAGGAATGCGGGCGGCCACCGTCGGAGATGACCGCCCCCCTATCACCTCCACTTCTCTCTCCTTCCCCCGCAGCATCCGAGAGCCACCCGCCTGGCCGCATGGACCGGCCGGCGTTCGCACCTTTCCTTTGAACCAAGCAACAAACCGCCGAGGTGAAATCCTCTTTTCGCCTTCGCTCTAACGCAAATAATGCTCCATCCACACACAACAAACAATCTTCTCTCCCGATCGCAAGATGAGAGAAAATTTGGACAAAATAATAAATGCGAACCGAACAGTGGTTTGCCTCGTTTTCGGCACTTTCACAGCGGTGCCAAATAGAATTTCTACTGCGTCGATCCCCGTTAGGAAATGTGGACACTTTTTGGCGTCCAACAGAAAAACCGAAAACAGAACAAGTCGCTTCGCTTATTGCTCCCAACACGAGGAATGCACACGAGTTCGTGAGTTACCTGCGCTGACCGGCGCCTGGCTCGTGGGTCCGTTCTCCATTCAGAGGTCGGGCCGTAAATCAAATCTCGCAAATACTTTTCTGCCAAAGCGGGCGTTTATTATTTATGCAAAGTTTTGATTGCGCCGCGATAGTTGAGCTTCTCTTGGACGCGAGTGATGTACATACCTGCGTGCATGGCCATAAATTTAATATAAATGAGGATTTGTGCCGCGCGGCAGTGGCGGCGGCGAGCAGAAAAGTTGTTTGAGTAGAAAGCCCAACTTGCACGCTATTCATTATAAAAGCAACTGACTGACATCTTTTGCTCCTTCATCTCCGCCGTATGTAATCTTGTTAGCACTGACAATGGTCATTATTATCCCAGGATATAACTTATGGTGCTCCAGCTAGGTGGAGGCGTGTGGAGAGCACCACTTGAAAGTGCCGGCCCGCTATTTTTTGTACAAAAGATAACGAGTAATTTTCTCACCAATTTGAATAATTTGCCTGTCGGAACTTCACAGTTTTTAGACCCACTCAATCGTATTTCACGATTTATAAATGATGCACTCAGCCAATTTCTCGATGCATGAATCAAATCATTGAAATGGGAAAGTTAAAAATTTGGAATGTTAATAATCAAGTTAGCACTCAAACTATAACCTTGTCTGGGCAATGTAACCTTTACAACTTAAGGGAACTAAATGAAACATTATAGTCGTTGTTTGTAAATCTGAATAAGTTAAGAATCTATCGTATATCTGCAAATTTCACTATTTAATTTGATAAGTATGTTGCAATTGGTCTCATAAAAGGCTGAAAATTGCTTAAAAATCAACAGTGTAGGAATACATTTTTTTATAGTGACCATTAAAGTAAGGGAAGAAATCAAATAGGGAAATATATATTAATTAACTAATGTTTTAAATTTAGATAAAAAATATTTCGAAATTTCAGTTTAAATTAACATATTTTACGGTGGTCGGGAATAAGAGATAAATGAACTGGCGACTTTAGCAGACGTCATCAATGTATCCCTTCTCGTGTTACAGAAGTCGTTTCTCAATTCTTTCCGCACATGTGCCACGCAAAAGCATCTCGCGGCTGCAGGAATTCCGCAACATCCGCGAGTCGTGCCCGAGTGGCAAAAGCAGCACAACAGGAATTCCATTAATTAATTTATCGGTTGTTGAAATTAGCAACTTATCGCACCTTTAGCATTCCATGCCGCAAGTGTGGCAGCAGCGAGTACGTAAAGAGGCGTCGCCGGCAAAAACGCCCACCATGCAGAGAAAGGTCACGGGCCGACCTTGCGGTGACCAACCGACTGCATTTTCGGCGCTCCGCACGCATAACTCTCTTGCCAGCAGACAGGTGTAGCGTCCGCGCCACCGCTGCTGGGCAAATTCATTCCTTCAACCATGCTCGTTCCTATCAAGATCGGAATAATTTTGGGAAATCGAGCGTGATTCCCTCAAAGACCGATCGCGTGATTTGCGTCTTGGATAAAAATACAAATATTTTCATATCTGCTCCTCTGGCCAATGTTTGGGTTTTCTGATGGGCAGCCAGTAATTTTTTACCAATAGCTAAAAACAACGATGAATTGAAGATTGAATGTGTCCTTGGGAAAAAAAAGATAGGAAATCAACGCAAAGTTTGCAGAGAGATTTGTAGGAACCATAAATTATGATCTAAGAATGTTGGCAAAGTAGAAAGAGACTGATTTTGACGTCACATTTTGGGAAAGGTTATTTATAAAAAAAAAACTTTCACGAATAAGATAACCAGCGCCAGTACTATCAAAAATATATATTCATTCCAAGAACAAACTGCACAGAATAAAACATGATTTTTGCATTTTCAACCCGATTATTTTGTTGGAACAGCGGAAGAACAAAATGATCGCCAAGAGACGCAAATTAGAAATTCCTTCCCAGAATACGAATCATTAAAAGAAATTACCTAATTACCTTGTCTGTACACTCGACAAGGCGCGAACCGAAAATAAAACTGCCGAAACCACACGAAACAGGCGAACAACAATCGCGGCTAATTGACGTCGGTAATTAAGGGTGGGTAGAAAAATTTTCAATTAAAGTGTCCAAATGAACGGTGGGCCCCCACTCCTGGGCGGCAGCATTCCGCCTTTGAAATTTCTCAAAATGATGCAGCAGCTTAACGAGGAATGCAGCCTCGGGGCCTTTTGTGTTTGATTTATAAAAAACGAGTGCATTGACCTTCGTTATTACATTATGCTAGCTGTGCAGCGGCAAAAGGGAAGGGTTGCTTGCTTGGAAAAAGAACCTGCTGCAGCAGAAGACAAAACGATTCAAGAAAGACTGCATTCCTGCAACTATCCCGAGAGGAAACCACGACCTTTCAAGACTGCTGTTGACTGCTGCAGCTGCGAGTGGGGATATTAATCGATTTTTTTGCTCTGTATATAATCGACTTAGAAAAATCGCGGATCAAACCTTTCATTGAAAAATTGTGGTGGTTGAGAAGTCTTCATTTTTTGTAGTTTGGAGCATTTAATATCACTGTGAAATCCTAGCTTTTTAATAATATATCAATTTTATTGCTTAAATTATCTTTAAACTGGTTAAATTACGACGAGAAACTATAAAAATGAGTTTTTATTTTCATCAGAAGTGTTTTGAATGCAAAATATATTTGATCACTAAAATAATATTTTTATATATTAACATTTTTGAAGTTTAATTATATGCAACGAAGATAATATGCAATGAGCAATGAGCATTGCATTGTTTCATAGCATTTATCAAGAACAACCAGATATCAACAAACAAGACTTTATGATGGTCATAACAAACATTGAAATCTATATTTGAAGGTATTCGTGATATCAATTGCTCCATTTATCCTAGCTGCTTTACGTGTGAATTGTTGCCGCTGCAAGCGTCAGGTGCACTTTATCCTGAGCGTGTTATCCAAATGCAAACCTGTCCGCGCATGGAGACAACTTTTACACTGAATGTCAATAACACTACTTGGTTTTCTCTCCAGCTGCAAAACGAGTTTCAAATTTCTGTGAATGAACGCCAGGCGAGTAGTTTGGTTTGCTGCTTGCTGCGAAAGCTGCAGTTCCTCTTAACAACCAGCCTCGCAACCTGTGCATAATTGATGTAAGATGCGTTCAATTGAATTATTAGAGCCTCAATTAATTGCTGTGCGGCGATAAAATGACCCACTTGATGCAGGTAGACATCTTTATCAACGCCCGAGTGAAAAATCAATGCGAATTTAAATCATTTTTGTCCAATTGGACTCAATGAATTTTCTTTAAGTTTTGAACATTCAGAAAAAATACAATTTTAACCCAATTTGCCCAAAAAATTCATCCTGTATCTGAATGTTTTACATTTTATTAAGTTATAAAGAAATGAAACTCAATATAGATAAAATATTCCCTACATCAAAACCTATCACTTAAACATTGGAGTAACAGCTTCTAAAAGCAATAGAAAAAGTAAATTCCCTAGGCCCGATACGTAAGCTGTTTTGGCACTTTTCCGCGTCACATGATGACAGAGGTGAGTGACAATCGCTATGGAACACTCTTCCGCCGTCTACTGGACTCCGGTGGCATACATTAGCAGGCATTATTTGCTGTCAATTGACGTGCTATTTACAGGTTTGCCAGCACTCCTGTTCTTGGAATTGCATGAGCGTCGGTACGCAATAATTAAGGGATGGTGTGAGCTGTAATAATAATGCGGCTTAACTGTACCCAGCACAGGCATCAATAATAAACTTTTTAATACGCATTCCACGTGAGCAAAAAAGCAGGAGAGCGAGCGAGCTGGCTGCTTTTTCCATTCAGACACGCGAACTGCTCCTAAAGAGAAATCCAAATATTTTTCATTGCGGATATAAAAAAGGGTGTGTCCGCCACTCACTGCCACGCCGGTTGCCCGCTTTTGCTGCGCGGCTAATTATTAAGTTATAAAGCCGCTGACTGACTGCTGCTGTCAATATATAATTCTCATTAGAGGTTAAGTAGTGGCAGCGCAAGACTTGATTAATTATCTTCGGCTCAGCAGTTTCAATTCGCAAATAATTCGGCCGGCTTCAAACGAGTCTGTCTTTCACTGAAACGCTCCGTCTAGGGATGGATACCAGTTGCTTCGAGAGCAGGGATTTTGTATTATGCGTTTAATATCAGCTTTTTTCCTCTAAATTCATTTTTTATTCAAAGCAATTACCGCATTCTCCACCACATCTGTTTATGATTTATATTTTCCATTAGAAAATTCTGAACAAAAACAAGGCTTCGTTTAAGGAGAAAAAAGTCGTGCGCTTGAAAAAGCGTATTATTTACGACAGCCCCTAATCAAAAGCCCTTTTCGAAATTCCCAGGCTGGAAAAAGGAGAGTGATTGTACAGCAGCAGCAGAGAAATGCTGCACTAGCAAGAATGATTTACGGCCCGCTCCAGCTGATGCATGGCTGCAAGTATAATAAAATCCGGCAAGCTCAAAGGACAGCAGCGAGAGCGCAAGAGAGAAGGGAAGAGGAGGAGATGGGCACAAATATTTTCTCACAGCCCACAACAGCAACATCGTTCCAATCGTCTTCTTCAATTAGCGCGAATGTTTGGGGGCCAACAATGGGTTAATACATTGTTGGAAAAGGGGGCATGCGCAAGGTCGGCGGCGCAGCTCGCGATTAAGCCACAGCACCACTGCAGCTCCAGTTCGGCCTTAGTGCGGCGCGGCGGACTGATTTCCGCGGCCGAATTTTGGCCGAAACGTGGACCACGGGGCACTATCAACGCGGAGAGCCGTGTGTATCGTACGAGAGGGCCACAAAGGGGGGAGAAATGTCTGTGGTGTGTGTGCGCCATCAAGCCAGACGAGTCAACGACCTCTTCTCCTTCTTCTCGCACTCATCTCGGTCCACTCCCACAAAATTCCTCAGCACCACCACCAACTCCCTCTTTCTTAAATAGAATAAAAAATAGATTCTTTCATGTATTTTTCGTTTGGCCTACCAACATAAAAACACAAAAGCAGCGCCGCGGCAGGGAAAGGTTGAAAAAATTAGGCTCAGCCAGGGACTTTAAAAATGGCGCTTCAAAGTCTCGTCGGGGACTGACCTCGAGAAAATTCCTTATTTAAAACGAAAAACAGCTGTGATGAGATTTCACTTCTTAACTGTCGCTTGTAAAAACAATGTTACCAAATGGATTTTCCATTACAGTTAAAATAATTTTACCACTCTTTCATTTTTTGAATACAAAAATAATTAAATCGTTGGTTTTCAGACTGTTTAATATTGATCTCCTTTTACTGCAATCAGACGGCCAAGATTTGGTCTTCAAGCTATTATAATTTTATGTTAAATATTTGCTATTGTTAAAAGCATTAAATTGTGTTAACGTAAACGATTAAGACATTTTATCCATTTATTACTGTTCTTTCACGTTTTAGTAAAAGCTGATATTATAAACGGCAAAATCATTTTTCCTAGCGACAAATGGAATGAGAATGCCAGCAAAAAACCTGTTGCGCACCCAGTTAAAGCTAAACTAGAAACGTAATCTTCATGAAAAAATAAGAGACTTTCAAAGCAAAGCATGTGGTGTTCACAGAATAATTAGACAAATGACCGGCCGGCTGAGCAGCTGGCACGAAAATTGAAAATCACTGCGCACAATCGTGCCGCGGACGACGAGAAAGATGAATGCAGCTACAACAGCGCATTCTCCGAGTACAAATAGAAAGAAAACTATCAAACTGCACCGGTGAGAAAGAAAAAAGCATAATAAATTGAACGTGAAAAAATAATGAGGCCACCGTGGTGTTAGATTATTCAAACACAGCGCCGAAAAGGCTCACAGTCCACCCCCGCTCTTTCTCTCTCTCTCTCTCTATCTCGCGCTTCACGAAGGAATAAAAAATGATTAGAAAATAGTGTGGCGCCCACCGACTGCCATCTCTAATTGCAAGAGCAAGCACCGAGACGGAGCCTTTCTTTATTTTCTCTCAGTCAGCACTGCGGTCGGTCTCGGAAATTATGCACCAAAATACGCGGCGCGGGTTCGTCGACCTGACCTGTGACCTGCGATCAATCGAGCACGTGACGCGGAGCAAAATCGGTCCATGAATGAAATGGCGGCAATTATCGGGGTCCGCCGTGAGTAATTACTCGGAAAGCCGCGATAAAAAGAAGACAGAGGCACGCAGACAGCATCTGTAGCACCGGAAGTTGTGCTTATTGTTCGCCACCACCGCTGCTGCTTCTGTTGCTGAGCCAGCCAGAGATGAATGGAGAGCTCTGGTGAACATAACATGGGAGGAGAGATGCCCCGTTAGCGAAAGGGGAAGTAGTAAATAAAATATCCGCCAGCCCGATCGAACTCTCGCGGTGCATGGGCACAGGAAAAAGAAGTGCCTTTTCGACGCGTCCGTCAAAGGAAAAGCTTATTACAGGGGTAGATAAGCAGGCCTGGATAACTTATCTATTTGCCTTGACGTGACGACTTTCAAATAAACAAGCCCTAACTAACATCCTCTCGCTATCTGCTCGCGGCGCTCTTCGTTTGATTTATTGAATTTTTGTCATCGTGGATCAATGCTTCGGATCTTAGCTCTGACAAAATTCCCATCACCTTGTTGCCACTATGGTCCACAGAGTGTTAAGAACGACGATCTTCACAACGTAACTAATGAAAATACAGAAAAATTTTGCCAGACGCTTTTGGCTAAGGTTCACGAGAGGTCAAAACCTAATTTGCTTTCAATTTTTAGATTCCAAAGCAACAATTTCGTTGGTGTCTTAAATCAAAATAACTTTCCTTCACAATTGAATAGAAGTCAAAATTTGAGTTTAATTAGATCAGTATTTAAACTGTTTTAATGCGGTACGTACAGTAAGGGAAAAACCAACTTGGATAAGCGATACAAGAACTGTTTTATCATTTTGAATACATATTTAGCGCGGATGCAATTATTCTATTTATATTTGCAGAAGGCAAAAAACTTTCAAGGTGATAAAGTGTGCTGCAATCGTACTTGATTGCTTTCCTTGACTTTGAGCTGCTGCATCTGCGCCTGCAGGCAAGAGTGACCTTTCCCTCTCTCCAGTGCAACAGGTGACATAATTGCATTACTCAACTCGACTTGCTCGGTTTGCAAATTAACCGGCACTTCAGTATCGATTCGCCTTTTCCGACTTTTATAATTGGCCGGCGCGCGGCGGCGGAGTCGTTCTCGTGGGCGGATCAAGGGGTTGCATCACTGTTTTATTACTCGGTTCATTATAATCTCCATTGTCTGAGGCATTATTGAAACGGTGCCGCATTATTCGCGTCTCTCGCCGGATTATTTCTCACGGGCCGCCTAGTTCAGGGCTGCTGGATAATAGGGCATGTGTGTGTGCGACATGAGCTCACCACGGCAATCGGCAGCAATGAAGGCGCACGCAGTAATGGCATAAGTGACTGCTGATGTCAACATTATAAAATATAATCTTATTCATCATCGGCCTATGATGGTGTCACCCCATTCAAACAAACCACGCGATTCGTCCAACGTGCCCAATCTCCGACGCTTCTGTTTGTTTTACAAGCGGCAAATAAATCCTTTCTAAAAACTCTCTTCGCATCCTGCTCCTCTATGGAGGCAGCTATTTGACCAGTTTTCCAGTGCGAAAAGTGCAAATTAGTGAACAGACAGCTTTTGGGGTCACCATGCAAATAAATTCCCCTAGCAAAAAGTGTCTAGCACGCAAAAGCAACTCACGATAATTGATTCCAACAAATGCACCGCCAGCCGATATAGTTAGCTGAAATTAATTTCACTCAGCAGACTCACAATGCAGCGTAAATTTAAAACGATTTAGTTGCCCCTCAGTTACTTTTTGGCGAAAATGATCGAAGTCACCATCTGTATTACATGAAAAATATTGTATATAAGGAATTAGCATCTGAATTTAAAGTTAATCTGATCGAGGTCAATGTTGACTATTTTACGACTAGACAGAGCATCCGATTTCGGACGTTACTGCAGATCTGTTGAAAAACAGTGGGGAATAGAGCAGCAAGCGAGCAATCCTACGCGCCATTCATCCCGCGTCAGCTTTTTAATCTGCTTGGCGGTGTTTATTTTACAAAACTGCTGGCGGTAAAAGGAGCTAACGTTTCGACTTGACGCCCACTTCCGTTCATAAAATTATTTAAACCCGGCGGCGCTGGACACAGGAAACGGGTCCAGCTGTGCAGAAAACGGAAGCCTTACTAGATTTTCCAGGAAAATGTGCCGAGGAAGCAGATAAGGAGGAGGCAACCTGCTGGAGGGCAGATAAAAGAAAAGAAATCTGCCGTATAGATATTCCAAGAGTGCTGCGAACATAACTTTTTTTCCGTAACAAAGGCAGAAGACATGACAAAGAATAATAACATTATTATTTCCAAGTCGTGTACAGCAGGATGCATTTTCTCGTTCGTCGTTCCCATTCCCGGCGGCAGCATTAAATAAATATGCAGGTCATTACGCTGCTTTGTGCATCGGCAACGTCACCAAAAATGCATCCGCACAAATTTGGAACAGTTGCCGGATGCGTGGTTAAGCCGTAAATTAAAAATCGACGTGCATCTCCAAAAATGGAGCCCTTTCCTTTACACCCACTCGAGGCATTTTCTCGTTCGCTGCGGAGGCGTTGCTCTCCAGACACTTTTGTTTTATTTACTGTGTTTGTGTCGGCCTGCGTCCCACTTTGATCGGCTCATTAAGAAACCCTTCCCAATCGAGCAGGTTGCATAAAATATTCAGCTCTAATTGAGTTTTTTTTTTCGATTAATTGCAGCTATCCTGCTATTTAATTAAATTTCATTGGTACGATATTAACATTGAATAACAAAACACTTTTTCTCGCGAAGAACATAAAATTTTAAATACTATCATTAAAATATTTTTAGCAGAGTCCTTATAAATAGCGAATATTTTCATGTCTCTTCTTGGAGTATGACAAAATAGCGTTGATCGTAACTTCAAAGTTAACCAAATGATTTAAAAACTGCTTAAACATCAGCTTAAGTTAATTTGTGCGGTTTTCAACATGGGAATTGTTGACCACAACCGTGTGCCCTCGACGAATCAGTCAAGCGAATTTCTCACTGGCCAAAGTTAATCAATCCGATTTTACAAATTATTACAGTATGTTTTTTAGTTAAATCTCGTTAAATTTAGCGAATCTTAACTTTTCATGAGTTGAGCTGAGCTGAACGTATCTTTGAAAATCGATTTGAGTGCAGGCAACGTCATCACACGCAAGTCCGGGTGCACGTTTGCAAATCTAATAAGGCGACGCCTATTCCAATATATCATCTGCGTAAAAGTATGCATGCGTTTGGTTGTGGTGAGGCCGCCGGACTGTGCGTCCTACAACGGATGTACATTATTAAAGGAATTGAATGGACGTCCGTCCATCCTGCAACAATATAATCATGTAAGAAGACAGCCTGTGCGGGTCTGAGCTGTGGTGCTTTTGCTTCTAGCTCACAGACTTGCTCTTCATTATGCCGAGCTGTATTTACACAGTGCGTGTTTCTCTCTTCTGACGGCGCACAGAACCTCAAAGAGGAGCGCCATTTATGAAGTACGGACTGCATGTTAATGTGGATTTTTTCGTTTTCTTGATTTCCTTCAACAGTTAGACGCAAAGTCTGCGTTATATTGCTTCTTTTCCCTCATAATCTTCAACATGTTACGCAATTTTCCTCGTTGCAGCCTCAAGGTCAAGTTTTGCACCAATTTTATTCAACTCTTGCTGTAGTTACACCGTTCATGCGGAGACGACCGACTCCGTGACCTACAGTCCTCAATTAAGCAGACACACGAGGAATGTGCACCAGCTAGACCGACTCAAATATACCTTCGGTCACGATTAAAAGTAAATTACGTCACAACCGTGTGCGCCTTCATTTGCGAGCGGCATACCAACCGTCGCGAAACGTGCTGCCAGAAGAAGAATGCACCACTTTTCTGCCAAAATCGTCGCCCCCGAAAAATCGTTTGGATGGTGTGATAAGGAATTCACGACTTCTGGCTTATTGTTCAGCACAATCGACAAAGACCCAGACGACAGGCACTATGTCTTTTGAATGCTGTTCAAAATATTAATTTGATTATAATCTGGTTTGAAATTGGGTTAACGCGGAGTGCTGAATGAGCCAAACTGTGGAATTAAGGAAATGACCCACGCTTGCATCAATGCAGATGCATTTCCCGATTTAAACAGAATGCCTAGCACAGTTGCGTGGTGACGCATCTGCTATTTCAGGTGCTCAAGTACGAGAACGGCGGCAGTTTGGAGGACACCAAGGTGAAGGGCAGTACGGTCGAGAAAGAGAGTGCCGGCGAGGAATTTGTCAGATTTTGCAGGCCAGACCGAGAGTACCGCGGGGGCATTTACCTTTCGCGTTCCTCGCATAACTGCCAAGGAGGCAGGTACACAATATCCAAGTTAAAAAGCAGGAGGAGTGTTCAATTGCAGTTTAGGGAAATGATTTTTCATTCCACGTGTGCCCTACTTAGGGATACAAAAAACAAGACGAGAAGGGCCTCTTTCTTGGGTGATCAAAATTTCAAAGGAATGCGGCTCCATCTCTTTATTGAGTTGCTCATCTCACCATACAGCAAGATGAGAACAAGAGGAGAGAAATATTTTTATGGTTGCCTGCATAATGATGACCGGCAACTTGATGCCCAATGGAATTTCTCAGTCTTATTTTGTCTCTTGAGCAAACACTTCCCGACCGTTTTTCACTCCACTCGAGAAGAAAACCTTTTGTCTGAAACCGTTTTCTCTACGTTTACTTAATTTCCAACCATCTTTTCACTCAACAGTCGTAAAAAGTTTATTAAAATATCAAATATAAAAAGTTGAACAAGTTAATAAAGCCCGCCTGTGACCAAGAGTCCCGCACACTGAACGGGATGGCAGCGACATCTAAACAAGTTCTGGCGCGTTTTAACTTGAAAAATAAGACGCAGAGCGCCACCTGCCAGCAACTCAAGGGGACAACGGGAAAGGTTAATGACTGACCCAATGTCAGCATATTGAAGCCATATCATACCAATCAGTCATGACTAGGAAATAATCAACTAACCTTGCATTTTCAAAAGTTGCAGACGGAGACCCTCCAATAGCACCAAAACTTACACCTACAGCCAACCCCTCTGAAAACAGGAGGAAATTTTGATCAATTAATGGCTTATTGAGTGTGGTGTGTACAGTTTAATTTCAAGCAAAAATTCACAAGCAAAGATGTCTGTGTGCCATAACAGAATTTTTACAGTATTCAAAAAAAAATTAGCACAAACAAGTGTTTTTTAAGTAACTGCATTTTATGACGTTGAATAGAAATACAATTTTTGTTTCATATTTATAGGCGCCAGCAGCATCAAAATATTTCACACATTTAGGCAATGAGAATTTTAAATTTATAAATCACAGACTATAATTTCAAAATAAATATGCAGAAGAAAAATCTGTTTCAATCAATGCAATTATGATGAGGAACACATAACTGCCAAGATCAGAATTTTAATTAATAAAAAAAATCATTGTGACACTATGACCATGACAATACATTTAAGATTATACAGTCAAAGTTTTGAATGATTGTTATCTCTATATTAGCTCTGCTGGCATTTGGGAAAAATGACCACATTGACTCACCAGGGAAGTTATGAACAGTAATAGCTATGATGAGAAGGAGGATTCGTTTCCACCTCTTTTTGTTTCCTGAAGCTGTCAGAGCTTCCTCATTTGACTGGGCAGAATCCAGGTCCACCTGGATGTTGTTAGAAGTTTCACACTCAGAGGGACTGGGCAAAGTGTCCGTCAAGCACACGTGCCTCCTTGTTGCCGTGCTGGTTTGTTCATCACAGGCGCCTGCAAACCGAATGAATAAGATAATAGGAGTGGTTTAGAACAGATACACATACGTTGAACTGTGTATTAAATAAAACGAATATTTGTTATGAGTCAATATAAAGCTTCGTTTTGTCAAAGAGTGCAGTCTACATAACAAACAGAAATGCATCCCACCTGATGACCACTTCTCGCAGTTCACGATTGTTTCAAGTTAAAAGCTAATCTAACCTTTGTGTTTGGAGGGAGTGTCTTTTTTGTGGCCCCGCTTTTTCCTCTTCGATGTCCGCGGGTTCCCACTAACCTCTTTGACTGCTTCGGCAAGCAGGACTGCAACACATCACCAACACACTCTTATTCGCCCAAGACAACGACGCAAGGGTGATTGTGCGCACCCTTAGCCACACCAGGAGAAACAAATCAACACAGTAGCCTCCAAAAACAAAGTTTGCTGGACAAGCGTGAAAAAGGGAGCGAAAAATAGAAAAAGAAAGCAGCGCAGAAGTCAGTGTTTTAAGTCTTTGCTAGTCTTTGGTTTCAAGCAAGTGTACTTCTCTAAATTCAATGTCGTGATGGATGAAATGCTTAAGAGAAGCCAAGCAGCGCCTACAAATATGAACAGAACTTTTCCTAAACTCATCTTCTAGCTTCTTATTGCCAAAGGTCCAAATTAAACACATCTAAATCTTTGGCATATTAAAGAAAATGTACTTATTTCAATCCTGATAACAACAACGACAAATTATAAGCAAAATATATAATAATGTGGAATGCCTCTGGAAGATAATAATATGTATGTATATGATGTTGCTTAGTTGGACTGTATTAACTGTACAACTTTCAACATTTTTCTTTATGCGATTTTAGAACTTTTATACTTCAGGGATAGAGTGTATTTCAAGACCAAATTTTGGTATTGTCTGGAACTTTTCTTGCCGAAACTGGTATTGTTCCGGTATTGTTTCTGAAAGGAATATTTAAAATTTTCTTGTCTTGTATTGTTTTTCAATCCTTCTTGTTTTGGTATTGCTTTTCTGACAAAAAAATCTTGTTTCGGTATTGTTTTTTTTTTTTTTTTTTTTTGAAAAAATTCTGGTTTTTGGGATTTTTCTGGAAGGCATCTTTTTTAAGTTTTATATTATCAAATCTTACTTTGGCATTTTAATAAAATTTTCATTTTGCTTGATTAAATATATTTTAAAATTGAAACTAGAGAGGGGACCAGGGACAGGGATTACAGGATTCCCGTCCCGTCCCTGAGGGACGCGGGTTGAATTTTTTATTTCAAGACAGGGGTGGGACGGGACAGGGACAATCTTCAGCGGGACGAGGGACAGTTTTATCGGCAGCAATGGCAAAGTGCAGCATTAAAAGCCTAAAGATTCTCACTTTGTCAACTCGAGGAGGAAAGAAAGCTATCGGGGTTCGCCAAATTTGCAATACGCAAAAATACAACTGCAACACTGGTTTTTTACGCAAAAATTAACAGTTGGAAAACACCTAGTTTTGTTTTTGTCCGCATTTTTCCGAACTTTACACCGAAAGAGTCGTATACATATTTCGTGCCAAAATAGTCAGAAATTTTGGAATATTGCAATGAGAGATTAAATTTTCGGTCTCTTGGTATAACCAGTGCAGGGTTCGTAAAAACACGCATTTTTTCGGAAAAAAACCAACTGCATTGCATAAATTTTTTTGCGGATGTTTCTGCAATTTTTATTGAAAAAAAAAATTTACATGACCAAAAATAGGGATTTTTAAAAATTAGAAGAATTTTTCTATGAAAATTTCTCTACCACCATAAAGAATTCAGGTAAAAACAATATTCTTGTATTGCCTTTTCCAGTATTGTTTGGTATTGTTCTGGTATTGAATTTTGAAAAAAATCCGGCAAAACAAGAACAATACCGGAAATCCGGTATTATTTTTCGGTCTTGTTCTTGAAATACACCCTATTCAGGGATAAACTGAGTCTATAATCATGATTTTTTTATTATTGATAATACAATTTTAAAAATTGTACAAAAGGACCCTAATTTTAAAAAAAATATCTAAATTAAGTTTTTGGGCTCATTGTGAGGGTGAGGAAGGAAAAAAGAGTTTGCACCTACAACATGCAGGGTACCCAGGCGGTCAACCATTCATGTACTCGACGTAGCTTAATTTCAGTGATAGGGGATAAAGGCCCACTCCGGGCACGCCAGACACTTTAGACAACTCAATGGCTGGACGAGAACCAGTGTCCAGCATGCTCAACGTAATATGGTCATAGACAAAAACTTCTTGTATCCGCTTTAAAAAATACCAATTCTTGAGTAGAGGTCGTCTATAGAATAAACAGCATTATTTATTTCTCTAGTCCGTTGCATGAATGATGATATGATTTGAAGCTCAGTTGTTGTTATTAAGATTTTCCAATTAAGTGCATTGGTAATAAGTGAAATAAAACAGTCGGAGTTTTTTAGCTGTAGCATAAGTTTAACTAAGTAAATGTGTACACAACACAAAAACCTATCATGTGATGCAATTCTGTATCTAATACTCACGACCTACTTTTCGTGTGTTACGTGAAAAGCTGCTCCTTAGCGTGCAAGAGCGCAGAGGTGCTGATACTTTCCCACAAAATAACCTTGAGTGCAACAATAATGTGTGCTTGTGCCAATGCCTGAAAATTTTATACCCACCGGAAGGCTCGATGAGTCCTGGCACTCCGAATTTAGCGAGCAAGACGTCGGTGCTGAAGACAAAAAAGGCACCAAGCATGAAGCCGCAAGAGACGGGGACGAAGGCCCACTCTCCATCAGCGCCGTACATGCCGGACACTTTGGCCAACTCTATGGCTGGAGACAAGAGTGACCAGTAGGAGGCGGCGGTCATAACACCGGCAGCGAAACCCAAAGAACCGTCCAGCAGTTTCCTCTAAAATAAAATAGCAACTTTATTTCAACAAAACAAAATAAGTACATTATAATTGAAAACTAGATGTAACTCTAGGAGTTGTTTTTTATAAGCAACGATTATGGTCCTATCATAATATATTATGAATTTTGTTATGTGTCATTTGCGGCTCAGTACTGCAAGGAATTACATTGTAATTAATCGTTTATGCAATATTTTTGCTAATACTTATGCCTTTTCTTGCTACATTTTATATTAATTCTTTAATTTTATGTATTGACATGCAAGAATAAACACGAATAATTATGGAACTCTTGGGGGTTCCTTGATTTTCTGGTGGCCAAAATGAGATGACTTCTCGAAAAGACGTTTAAGACCTCTTGAGTGATATAGTTAAAATATCTCAAATATGTGCATTAAGATGACAACAGGGACCAGCAGACGATAAAGGACAAAGAATGAATAAAATGAATATTTTAATAAAATTAACCTTATTGTATTTTAATAAATATCAAAACCTTTTTAAAATATTTATTTTGGGCAAGGCTTAACTTTAGTCCGACTCAAAAAATAACAACAATAAAAGGGATAATTTGCCCCGGCCCCTCCAAGACCGACATTAAGAATATTTTCCATCATCTCTTAAAGTTCAATTGTTGCAGAAATTTTAGAGTGTTGTGAATGTGTTTTAGAATAGGCCTTGTCCAACTCGGCTATCTTTTTGATTTGCCGACGTTTCAACGACATGTTCACTTTGTACATGTGCCCTTTTCACTTTTTTTGTATTACATTGATGTCAGTGTAATAAATGAAAAAAATAAATCTGCAAGATTTAACGACAAATCCAAAGGAATCCATTGAATTAATTGTGACGTCTTGAAACATCATTCAGTGGGTCGCAATTTTTTTCTTGCTTTTTTTATTCCTGTCTGAGGACCGGGAAGGGCGCGCACTGTATGAAAATAAAAAATTTAAGTGTCTTACAAATTATTGATTAAATAAAAAACACTTTGAAGTTGGTTACAGCGCTTGATGCCAAGGTAATTTACAGGCTCATTTGATAACATCTTCCAGATTTAACAAAAGCTTTGAAAATATTACTAGCCACCCCAGAGTTCAGATCAGTGGTATTTGGAAGAACGTTTTTCAATAAGAGTCTAAAAGATTTCCGAAATATTTGGCGACTGTTTGATATAGTTGCTTGAGACTGAGCGCGTGCCAAACGGCACATTATGTTGTCTTCCCTAACATGGCGAGTTTGTACCATGAATGAAATAATTTATATGAATGAATGAAATATTTATTAGACACCAAAGGGGTACAACAGACATATATATATATATATATATATATATATATATATATATATATATATATATATATATAATTAAATTACAGAACAATGCTCATTTTTGCTTTGGTGGCACAGTGTCAAAATGTTTTTATTGTTTTTATCATATTCGAGAAAATGGTAGAAACGATTGGTTTGTCACAGAATTTGCACTCACAGTCCTCATTCGCGTAGGAGTGATAGGTCAAATTTTTACAAATCAAATAGTGAAAACCGTGACAAGCATGTCTCGTGAACATGTGTCTGTTAATACAAAAAAGGCTCCCTTCTAATTTTGGTTGACCATGGCGGGGGTGACGGAAAAACCCCGGGTCGATCTCAGAGGCCTTAAAATCCTGGCTAGCCATGAACTTTCTTAATGAATCAGTCTCCGGCAGTGAAAATCTTGCTATCCATTCTTTTACAAGGAATTCAGTGTCTGCTAATTTATACGTCCGCCTGGATTTCATTAATTTAGATACGGATAGAGCTCTTTTTAGGAATCTTGATTTGGAGGATTCTAAGATATTTAAGTCTTTGAGATTTAAAAATTGCCAAATAGCCTCTATTCCGTAGCTCGCGATTAGAGCTATTACTAGATCGTATAGTTTCAAAGCAGTGATAATATATAATTTATACAAAAAGATTTTTAAAATTTCCTGATTGTAATCCGTGTAATTTTGACCGAATTAATTAATTATTTTTTATATCCCATGAAATAGGGCTGCAGTTAACAGCCGAAACTGTAATAGCAACAAGCGTTAAAATGACGACATCAACGAAGAATAGCCGGTTTTTCTTATTCAATAAGGGAATTCGATGCATAAATATTTGTAGAACCTCGAAAGAATCAAAAATTAAATGGTCTAAGTGTTAGATAACAGATAATTCCGAGAGTCGCAGTTTTTAATGTAGTTTCAAGGTCGAGCAGAAAATGAAAGTCGCGAAAAGGGTCAAGTGGCAAATCTTTACAGCCTGAATAAATAATGCATACGACTTTTAAGTCGCAAGGGCATCTTTGAATAATTGTTATGATGTCCAATGCTAAACGACAACATCAAATAACAGCAACGAAAAGTAACCAAGTATTCCTTTAAATAGTGCGACATTGTATTAATTAAATCAGTTATGAAAAAAGGTTACTGCAGAGCGTACTAATAGGAAAAACTGTACAGTAACGAGATAACATTGTCAAGCACAATGAGGTAACCTTTTATCGGGAAGTGTCCTAGCCATTCTAGTGTAGCACCAATTAAGGGGATAATGGAGAAGTCAATGATGGGAAATATCAAATCTAATAACGGCTTTTTCTTGAAATCATAAAATGCTTGATAAGTTTTGAGGCCCATTTATTTCTTCCGTGCACTACACTTCTGATAATTGATAATGAGTGAATGTGAAATGACAATCACAGACAGCAAATGTGTTATTATGTACATGTTTATAGTGATATCGAGTGGTATAATTTTTTTTAAACGGATAAATATGAATTTAAGAACACTGTTTATAAAAGCAAGTCTGATTCTCTGATTGTGAGAGAACAAAAGAATGAAACCCTGATAACTACATATCTTATAATTTTAAATGCACAAAACGATTTCGTTAAAAACAAAAAACATTTTTTAAAATCCAATCTGTTTGTCACCCTTTGAAAAATAATATCGTTTTCATTGCAACGGACGTGAAAGAAACCAGGCCAAATTACAAATAATATAATAATGAAGCCTGTCTGCACGGTTATAATCACTACTGGGTAGGTTGTCAAGGTTTCCTTCGCTAATTGTGTATGTCCATGAAAATATCCGATTACAAAAGTGTAATGATCCCTATGAAATGTTACATATATTTTTCTCAATAAAAGTATTATACGAGGTAAATATTGCAGATAAAATTTATTAATGTCGATTAAAAAATGAAAACAAAACTTTTCCTGTGACATTTCAATTTTTCTTGTGCGATGAAATTTTGTTTTAGATCATTTTTGTTCAAATTTTTAAAAAAAATATCAAAATCGCACATATATGTACAATATCAATCTTCTAATTTAACATAACACCACAATTCAAGAACAAATAATGTCTGTTGTGTACCTGGGCTCCGTGGAAGAAAATAACAACAGCCGCCCCCGCAGCAGTCATCCCCCACGTAAAGAGGGTGCCGAGGATGGCCTGGACGAGAGGTGGGTAACCTTCGATCATCTTAGCTTACAGACTAATGCTCTCTATCTGGCTTTAATTAAACCGACTGAGATCAGCGCTGATTGTGCCTTAATTCCGACTGCACTAACAAGACTAACTTTAAGCGCCGTTTCCTCGTCACTGCGGCCTCCACATCTACAATAACAAATCCAGCACCATGATTCAAATCTTACCTGGCGTAACTACCCGATATAAAAATAAAATAACATAATTAAGCTAAATTTCAGTCATTTCACTTGCTAAACAAATTTTAAACAAATTTCTTTATATTTACTTCGTATTTATTTTTGTACCAAGAAAATTTTGACATCCATGATTCAGTTTTACAGAGCGAAAAACTTATGATCATCAACTAGTTGCGACATGTTGAATTTTGAATGGAAATAGCGCGAACGCGCTCTGCGCACAAATCGCATGCTGTTGATGGATAGCGCGGCTCACATTCTCGTCTGGTTCAGTCTGGTTTTAGGATTGATGCCAGTAAATATTTTGGTACACTAGTATAGGTAAACTGGCATGCGTCTTCTTGACGTTCTCTCTGAAATAAGATCTCGAGGAGCTAAATTAATATGACCCCATAATACCCATAATTTACGTATAACACTCTCAAATTTATCTAGTGCATGCATATTAACCATATTAATTAATACACATAATCTGATTATGGTCTATTATATTTTACTTATGAAATGATCAAATGCATTGGCATCAGATTGACCTCTGATTATTTAATATTTTTTAGCTAAAATTTGTTTGGTTTTTTGTTAAGGAATTAATTTATGCACCTTATAAAATTATATGTTGTATACTGAATTAGATATTTATATTAATTTCAAACAGAGATTTCAAAAAATTAAAACACCATTAATCGACATGATGTATTATTATAGTATTCGACTAGAGACGTTAAATAGGATAAAAATAAATTAATTGGGGTAAAAATAAATTTTACTCATCAGCATTTAAATTATTTAAAAATAAGTGCCTTTGAAGAATCTAAAATTTCTTTATTAAATTTTATGATACTAGTCAATTCATTATTGTGCCATAAATTCTATTATAATGAAATAGTAAATTTAGCTTCATTTTTAAGTAACAAATAATTATTATTGTATTTATAGCAGGCCTAAATATCTGCGGATGTTATTGTCAAGCATTTTGGAGGAAACCATTTTCCCTATTTGTAAGTTTTTTTTTTAAAAATCGTAAACGAAATCACTGTTGTAGCTCGGGAAAAACACTCAGCAGTGTTATGTAAGCAAGAAAAGCCAGATGTTTCAATTTATAGTACTATAATAACCGGTAAAAATCCAGCATATCCATATATTTTGCTTAGCATACACATTAAATTAAAGAAAAAACTTTTGAAAGTTACACGATTTTTCCAACTATTACAATAAATGTTCCTTTTCATTTTCTCTACGTGAAAAAATAAATGTATTTTGAGTTTTATTAATTCCATCAATATGCAGAGCATAATATTTAAGTCAGTTGGCTTTTCCACGACAGATTAAGAAGAAAAAAATACGGCTAATTTGTAAATTTTATTTTTTATAATATAGCAATGCTGGGATAACAAGTATGAAGTTTTTAAAATATAAAAATGAATGCATATTTAAAAGCACTTTGCAGCTGCAGTCTTTATACTGTTTCAAATAGTTTTGAATGGAGGAACCCATCCACCAAAAGCTTGTTCCAGTTCTTGAGCAACAGCAATAGTCAGTCGGTCACAGTATGGATTCGCAATAGCCTAAAAATATAAATTATTAGTTTATGCAAAATCTTTAGAAGAGATGGTGCCAGACTTGAACTCCAAGCGGCAGTCCTTTCGAGTTGAGGCCCAATGGGATCTGTGTCGCAGGGAGTTTCAAAGCATTAATGATGGACGTGTAAGTGAAGTTCCATGGACGCAGGTGAGCAGCATTATGGTAGAATGCTGTCGTGGGATGCGTAGGGTGAAGCAACACTCCATTGTCTCCAAGCTCTCGCTGCAGAGGAAATAAGTTAGGACGAAAATTAGAGGGCTCGGGAAATTAACCTACCTTCAGATCACCAAGCAAGGATTCAAGAACTTCCTTGACCCATTCCGGATTTTCTTTGGGGAATACATTAAGGTCGATGAGTCTGAGGATGGAAGGTAAAGTGTAGGGGCTGGTGCCAGTGAAGAATCGCAAGGTTTCCCACCACCAACACACTGTCCCCTGGAACAGAAATTTAATCAAGATTGCCAGTTTTGAAGAAGGATTTCTTACATTTCTGTTAGTCAGTTCCCATGCCAACCTCTCGGGTTCCTGTGTGATCAAATAGCGCCACACTTTGTAGCCATACTTCCACTTGGAGGGCACCAGTTTCTTGGGCGGAACGCCAGTCAATTCGCCGACATACTTGACTGCCTTCCTCAGGGCATTTAGTTGATCAGACTGAATGGGGCTGACCCTGAGATCCCCACAGTCGTCTTCAATGTAAAAGAAGCGCAGTTTTGCGACATCAACCTACAAAAATGTTCATTTGATTGCAGGATAAAGAATTTTGTGTTAAGGACCTACCTTTGTAGTCAGATCCAATTCCACTTTGCTACCTTGCATCAACACCTTCATTGTGGGAAGCAAATCCTCAGCATGTTTACAAATTGGTCCAGGAACGGTCAATGACATTTCAGTGTGTTCTGCGGCTTTCCTGCTCGCGAATTTTGATGTTAAAGCCACTAACAAAAGAATCCTAAATATTTTAATTACCTCGTCAGCCCTTGCAAATTTATCATTCCTGCAAAAAAATGGAATTTTATTAGCGCTCTCAGATTTTAGTGATCAGTACCTGAAGTGGGTTTGTGTCCAAATATACCACAAAAGTAGGCAGGCATCCGGACAGAGCCACCAACATCAGTGCCAATTCCAAGTGGGGAGCCACAAGCAGAGATCAAACTTGACTGTGGTGTGAAAATAGAAAATTAGGTAATGACAACAGACATCAAGATTATTTAAAACAGATTCACATAATTATATTGTTCAATTAGGGTACCTCTCCTCCCGATGAACCACCAACTGTCCGATTTGTGTCGTAAGGGTTGTTAGTTTGACCATAAACGTTGCACCTCGTTTCATACCACATGTTCAGCTCAGGAATGTTGGTGAGAACAAAAGGAATGGCTCCTGCCCTCCGCATGGATTTTATCACCTCAGCGTCGTCAGAAGCAGTTTCGTGCGATCTTAGTGTTAAACCAAATGTGTGGCGCATTCCTGTTGATTTTTTTATCCAATC
The DNA here is from genome assembly GCF_949628265.1 of Cloeon dipterum. NCBI lineage: Eukaryota > Metazoa > Arthropoda > Insecta > Ephemeroptera > Baetidae > Cloeon > Cloeon dipterum. The sequence continues at coordinate 20,389,222 of NC_088788.1, forward strand.
AATAACATAAAATATTCATGAGTTTCCTTGTTGAGAATAGATACAAAGAAAAGGTCATTATTAATTTTATCTCTTGTCAAATGAGCTTTAAATTATTTTTGTAGTGTAGATAGTTACTTATAAACAATCATTTTCCCTGTTCGAAAATTTCAATTTTAAGCTCGTTAACACAAAATGTTTTAACAGGTTTTTAATTTCCTACAAAATATCCATTTTGAAAGGAAATCACTTGTTGCATTGAACTAATTTCAATACAATTGTTAGAACCAAAAGGAAAGATATTTTAAAAATTGTCAAGGAAATACTATTTGTGCTTGTCCTATAACTTTTCAACATATTTTTCGCACCTTTAATGGCAGTGCTTTCTTTGGTGGAGATGGGCACGCCATGGAAAGGTCTCTCCTTTTCCAATCGTTCCTTGCTCCATTCGCCACTTTCAATCATCTTATCAGCCTGTTTCGCTTCCTCGATTGCGTCTTTGTATCGTTCATCAACAACAGAGTTAAGGATGCCATTCACCTGAGCAATTCTTGCGATATATGCGTTGACAACGTCAACACTGCTCATCTGCAAACAAGATAAAGCATGAATTGAGCAGCACATATTTTCAGAAACGCGTTACTTCTTTATTTCTGATTTTTCTTGCAACAGAAGAGGCACTTTCAAGCATGAATGGATAGTCAACACCCGAGATATACTTTCTAGTAGTGTCGTTGTAGTAGAGACCGAAAAAGAAATCAATGATGCAGTCATAAAAAGAGAAGAGGAGTCTCAGGAAGACGTGGAAGTAGGTCTTCGCCATTTTTGCGTAATCTGGACGGTCAGGTGCCTGAAACACGAAATTTAATAGAAAATTAATAATAAGATAAATAACAGATTGAAACTGACAGGGCAATATGGTGTGGTTTGCCAACAGTAACCTAGTTAATTAAATATTAATTGAAGTTAAATGCTACAGAGAAAAGCGATATTATTTATTGCAATTTAGGTTATTCGTCTGAATTATTCTGCAGTAGTAGCGCTAAAGAGAATACTTCAAATTTTCTGCTCTTTAGATTATTTCACTGGTGATTAAAGCGAGAAAAGTTAGAAACCTGTATTTTTCAATGCATATAATACGTTTGAATAATAACTGATCAAATTGGATATAAACCCTCTGAAACTGGAAAAATTTTAGAACTGGGAAATAGGGATGCTTTTTAATTTGAAAATATAACAAAGGATAAGATAAAAAAAAGTCCGGACGCTAAAATGAGCAAGGTTTATCTATTTGAATATTTTAAAATTAAAATCGGAATGCAATAATGACAAAGACGATAGCAGCAATAAAGTGCTCATTCATGGTTGCTCAATATTACCGATATTACGTTATAATTAGAGATGATCTTTGTAATGCATTATAAAGATACGTAATTGCAACTCGTCATTTCCAAGAATACTGAATATTTTGATGAAACACAGGATATTACATAACGATATCATAAATTATTGTCTAAGAATTGTTTTTGAAAATGAATAATCATTTTTCGTTCTACAGTGATAAACAAATTAGTTAATTTGAGGGAAAATAAGCGTCGAAATTGTTTATTTTTTAATCAATGCAACAGTCTTTTTATTTTTCTACCTCAACCTAATAATTAAACTTGATTCAGGGTTACAAATTTTGCCAAAAAAAACTCGAGTTTTTCTTCGTCTTTCAAAAGGTGTGAAATAGTACAAACATGCAACTCGCATTATTAATTTATATAATGTGACACTTTAACTAGTTTAATTCAAAATTTTATCTTTTCTTGTTATTACATTAATTCAACATATTATTTTCATGCGCAGCAGTAGATTAAGGAATGTGTGTAAAATCAGATCGCGCTCCCAAGAAGCACACACATTAACTTTCCCTTTATAACGTCTAAAAGTGCGTATGTATCTATAAATAGAACGAAGTTGCGGCATTAATGATTAAGTGAAGTCAGATAATTTAACTAAACTTTCTACCCATTTTAAGTGAGCTGTGACTATCTCTGGTCCTTACCCAAAACTTCAAAAAATTTTAAACAATCTCTTCAGCCGATCAAAAGTTACTTCTAAAGAGCAGCAAAATGATGACCGAGCAATAAATGAACAAGCGTTATAATATAGTTTTAAAGTAATGCAGCGATGAATAGATAATTATCAAGAATCAACGAGTAAAATTTCTTACGTGCGCTGATATTGATGGCATAATTCGATGGAGTAGTTTTTTTAAAAATGAAAGGGCGTGTGTCTTGATACAAAATCAATCACTACCATTCCTTCCTTTACAAACAGGTGCACTGTACTAGAAGACTAGCCGAAAGCTAAATAAGTTAAGCTCGTCACGTCACTGGGGAAGAGAGGCCTACAACCACGAGGTACATGGCACAGGCTGGCTCAGTCCACGAAGGGAGGTGGAGGTGTGGTTGTTTTCATTTCGCATGACTATTTTTCCTCCCACCAGTCAGATAGTTCCCCTACGATTCTTGCGTTGTTAAATCCAGGTCAAAGCAGCCAACTTTAGAATATTCAACCGGATTTATACATGTCCCTTTGGGCTTGCGATCTTGTTTTCTTTAATGTCTTTAATAATTTTTATAACAAATATTTTTATTTGAATAAAATAATATCCAAAGCTAGAACTTCATTGATGAAAGAGTAAATAAGAAAAGTTGAAAATTTATTTAAAGCCTATCTTCAAGGTTGGCTACACAAAGTTAAGGTCCTTGCTCGGCTTGTTTATCTTTTTACCACCGAATATCTAATATTTATTGATTTTCCATGTGAAATTAACGGTAGAGATCACCGTCTCATGTATCCTCCTTTACTCAAATGACTAATAAGTCGAACTCAAATGCTGCTGCGGGTGAGTTTACTCGAAAATTGTGTAAATGATCATTGTTTATTATTCGCCCTTAAACCGTCTCATACCCTCGCGCGCGTTTGTTTACAGGTTCGCTTATCTTGATGTAGCCCTTCAGAGAAGGATACTTTCGACTTATATTTCAATTGCTGTGATCATTAAATTGTGTTCTGCAAGATGATGTGGGACGAGCCTATGTTTGAGGCGGTTTGCCGTCTCTGTGCAGGCTCTGAAGATGTTTGCATCCCTATATTCAGCAAGGATGGTGATACAAGACTTTCAGAGAAAATCAAAAGATGCTTACCGATGATCTCGGTGAGTAAAAACAATAGCCAATCAAACGCCAAGATACATGGTATCACTTTTCCAGGTATCGCAGGCTGATGAAAAACCAAAGCAGCTGTGTTACCATTGCCTGTCAAAGCTGGAGTTGTGTTTTGAGCTGGTTGAATGCAGCTTGGCGTCAGACTACAAGTTTGACTCAATAATCCACTCTCAAAACGGCAACTTTATGTGCACGGAAGCCACTCAAAAGCTGATGATGCCAGTGCTGCAGGTACTGACGCCTGAGCTCAATACACGCATTCTCTCAATGGCTTTGAATAGGACGAAGAAGACAAGAACATCCCTATGCAGGCTATGCCAACCGCTTTGGAGGTGAGCTCGTTGATAGAGCAGGACAACATGTGGACTTTAATGCGAGAGGCAGCCGAGGAGCTGCAAAATCCCGCCTCCCAAAACTCGCTGGGCAACGTGAGTCCATCGCCTCTTGAGCAGCATCAGCAGGCGCAAGCCACGGTCACCCTTGAGCATGTGGCTCTACACTCAGACCAAATTCAATCGGATAGATTGATTGTGCTTGGAAAGGTAAGCTATGAGGATTTTTTCTCTAAGTTGATAACTCTAGTTAAAATTAAGCTAGATCTTGTTTTTTTTTAAATATTCAAGCCTGTTTTTTAATAAAAATATTAATTAAAACAATCGTGATTGGTGTGGTGCCTTGTAAGATAAAAATGTATCTTAACTGATGCATTATCAATATTGACTAAGAATAGACTGCTTTCCTAATGAATTTTAATCTTTCTGTTCATGACTCTCTCCCTGTTTGATTATTTACCAATAATTGTTTATCAGACAGACCAATTAAAATCAAAGTTGATAGTGGTCATGGTAAATAAATGCTTACCACACCTTAATGCGTTGCAATTTTATTTGTTTTCTCTCTTGAAATTGCTGGCAGTGCAATGATCTAACCTTGATAAAAAAAAACTCAGATTAGATGAGACAAGCCCAAAATGGAAATGATGGAAGGTTCTGATATCGAAAAACAGTGTTCCATAATTAAACCGTGTTTAATATACCAGCAAAGTACATCCCCAGAGTAACTGCAAAAAACTTAAGTATGTAAATATCATGCGAAAAATTAAATTCTAATGTACATTATAACATAGATAATTTTTGTTTGCCGTTAGCAAAACCAAGAGTTTGTATGATTAAAATTGACGTGCCTACAAGAAAGAAGTGGCTTGCCTCTGATTTTCAGAAACTAATGATAATAAGCTTTTGCTGGTTTAACTAAAAAGACAAACTAATAAATTAATTCGTTTTGAATCCAACCAGCGTTTAAAATAATTACACTGCTTGAAATAGAAAGATCAAAATTGACATTAAGTTTGCAGAATAGCGTTTCAAAAAATTAATTTATAAATGCTAGTTATGAGAAAAAGAAAAATAAAATATAATCGTATCTTAAAAATAATTTGTTCAATGACCTCTAAGACTGCAAGTCCGATTGATGCAATAATTAGTGTAAAAACCTTACAATGAATATTAATTATTTTATTGACAGGTGGAGGCCAGGGAAGACAGCAGAGGGAATGAACTTGGATTAGTAAATGGCAGAAATGCACCAGACGGTTGTGCAGACATCTTGCTAATGGTGGAGTTGAAGTACAAAGACTTGCTGGGTGGTGAAGCTAACGGGAAAGTTCCAACGATCACCTACACAAGTCAAACCTCGGCTGTTTTAAACCCGTAAGTCCAAACACTTGGAATCAGCATTTGGACTGATCATTTTAATTGTTTCCCTCAGCATTAAGATAACTCAGGACCAAGAAGAAGAGGAGACAGTAGTGGAACTGGTGTCTCCTGATCAAAGCACTGATGCCCTCGTGTCTGCTCACCTTGCTCACCCAATTGACCAGAGCGTGAGCGAGGGCATTAAGTACCAGCAGAAGGCACCCAAGGCCAAGCCCCAAGAGAAATTCCCCTGTGACATTTGCAAGAAGCTGTTCGTGCGTCGCGCAAACCTCAAGGTCCACATGGCCGCCCACTCAGACATCCGGCCTTTCTCCTGTGACATCTGCGCCCAAAGGTTCCCTTCACAGTGGGCCGTCACCCTGCATAAAAGACTGCACAGTGGCGACTTCTGCTGCGAGTTTTGCGGCAAGAAGTTTTCTGTCAAGGTAATGATACTGAACTAATTGGCATGATTGGCGATTGAAAACCATCGTCAAATAAAAATTGGACTTTACAATTTTAAAACACTTTCACACATTTTAATTCAAAATCTGATTAAAGAATATATACACAAAAATAGATAGCAAGTCATGCGAGCCGATAAATTTGAACTTAATTTCATGAGTGATCACTAAATTAAATTGATTTTTTAAATTCTTTCTCTTAATTAAAAAAAATAATTACTACAGATGAATGTTAAAAATTAGAAAAAAAAACTTCCCAAAATCATGTTTGATTTAAGTTTAAAACTAAAATTAATATCAAAAACCTATGTTATAATGAAATTAAAGAATAATATACATGTTCATTCTAGCGATTTGCATTTTTATATGTTCAATTCTACAACCCAAAATCCAATTTAATTCAAAGAAACTTCTATTTTTTTTTTTTTTAATAAATTGTCTTTAAAAATCCTTGTCTATTTTCATCCGCAGGGCAAGCTGGAGCGCCATCGCCGCATCCACACTGGGGAGAAGCCGTTTGTGTGCCCAAAATGCTCCAAGGCTTTCTCGGACAAGCGGAACCTGCAGTCACACATGCGGTGTCACACGGACGAGCGGCCATACTCATGCGACGTGTGCCACAAGGCATTCCGCGCCAAGTCGCACCTGATTGACCACAACCGTGTGCACACAATCGACAAGCCCTTCATCTGCCACATTTGCGGAAAGAGTTTCAAGTGGAAGCCGACCCTGAACCTGCACCTAAAGTGCCACGCTGGCGAGGTCTTCACATGCAACACATGCGGCAAGAACTTCTCGCGCCGTACTGACCTGAAGAAGCACGTGCTGTGCCACACGCTCGACCGGCCCTTCAAGTGTGACGAGTGCGACAAGGGCTTCAAGGACTCCAAGTCGCTGCGCAAGCACGTCAAGAACCACGCTGACGGTGCCGTTGCTGGCCTCCACAAGTGCGTCAAGTGCGAAAAGAGCTTCCGCTCGCGCTGGCACCTGCAGAACCACTTTGCCAGCCACTACAAGATGCCGTTCCACTGCGAGGTCAGTGATTTCTATCTTGTTTCAGAACATTCCATGAAAATATGGGAAAGTTCCGCAGTCTGAAATTCAGAAGGCACTATGCAGAAGCCTGACACTATTTTTTGCACTAAATTTAAAAACCTGAACGTAAATAATGCTCTCTGCAGATGAACAACACTTTTTTATTTCCCCCCCCCCCCAATTTACACAAGACCAAACAGTGATATTCTTACATAAGTTGTGTTATAAAATTCCTTAAGTATTCCTGCTAAAATTGTTTAAATTAAATTGATCATTTGGCCTCAAAATGATCTGCGCATTTGTCTACCAATAATAGTGTAGGTCTTGGTTAAATGAAACACGGCAAGTAACTCAACTACCTCTTTATTTCACAAAATCAAGAAGAGGTCGTGAAATCCAGTGTTGGAATTTCATAGTCATGATTTGGAGTTTATTTGAATCATATATATTGTTGTGTGCAGCTGTTCAGAAAGAAGTTGGGGTTAACTTTATTTTTAGAATTTACAATAGTTTGAAAAGTAATTTGTCACTTAGTTAGACTAATTAATTTAAGTTAATTTGGTCAGAGTAAATAGTAATATGTAGAATGTACTGGAACTTGAGATTCTAGAACTTTGGAAAAGTCTGGAAGGTTTTAGAGAATCACACCAATAATAGTTTATCAAAAATTTGTTAAACTCATAACTGGCTCCAAAAAATGTTTCGTAATCACAGCTTAAATTCTTAAAATCGTGATGCTGATTGCAGGTGTGCGGGGAGTACTTTGAAAGCAAGCCCAACTTTGTTTACCACCTCAAGTCGCACGACATGCAAGAGTTCGCCGTGAAAGAGAACAACGCCACAACCTCAATGGTAAATCTGTAATATTGATAATTGTGAAAAGTATTTTGGCTGTTCAAGTATATAAATATTATTACTGTATGATAATTGATTGTGATACAAGTACTACAACAACAAAACAAACTGCTGTTATTTGATCATTTTTTTGATTTTGTGTTCATTTTTCTGTAGAATCTCGACTTTCTCTAAAAGCGGATTTTTAGACAACCATTTTATTATAAAGAACGATGAAAATGTATATTGTTAATTAGTGTTACAACCATGTGATTAGAGCCCATATCAGGGATGTAATTACCAAAGATGGTGTCATCTTCAGCTTGCAACTCTCATTATTTCACCTGACATCCATCATTTTTTCATCACAAACAAAACGCATTTCTTGAGTTAGCTTGAGGGTTGACACAACTAACCCAACGCACCTCCTTCATCCTCATTAAATTAAATAAATTAGTTGTAGTCTCCTGGACTTTGTGCTGTTAATAATGCAGAAAATCCTCCACATCTCTTATTTTTGAGATTTTTCAGGGCAACTTGAAAATTTGCATTTACGACTTTTCTGCAAAGGGCCAAGTTTCAACGAATCAAGCAATATTTAATTTTGCTTATCCCACTTTTAATCAAAATGGAAATTTTTAACCTCATTATATTGATTTGTCAAAGTCATTTTCTATTTTGCTGATGTATTCCAGTAACGGGTATTCATGTTTCAACATAATCGTGATGGTGATTGATGTTTCAAAAAGAAAAGTGAATAATGCAACAACAACAAACCTCTCATAGATCTGCTGTGTATAAATGTTTTTAAGATTGTATTAGTTGGTAAGGTGTTGTAAAGGAATTAGTTAATCTGGATTTTCTCTCACCTCGTAGGTAATTATTATTTTTTGATGAACGGTTTCAGCTAACATCGAGTGCACGTTAAGTTGCACGGGAAAAGTAAAAACATCAACTTCTTTCTCACTTAATGAGGAATTTGGAAGAATGAAACGATTTTTAGCGTGTTTTTCACTTTTAACCACGTAGTGAGCGGACTTGATTCTCTTTGATGTGTATCGATTGTGATGATGTTCTTACCGAAATATGAAATTTCTACAATATATTTATTGAAAACAAAAACTGACTGTCCCCGCGGCAAAAATATGATATAAATTGATTGATGCGCTGTTGCTACTGAATTGAATCCTAAATTATGATTGTGAATATATTTCAGACTGCTTTTTCAGTGATAAAACGACTACAACTAAAATGAATTAAATGACATTTGTATTTTATTCTGATTAAAATGAAAAAAAAATAAAGCTTAGCTGTGCCAGTAAATTTAATGTCGATATAACCACGGAGAGGTGGTTTTCGCGTAGAGAGCAAACTGCTTATCTCTTTAAGGAATTGAAGGCGGAAATTTTGATCGCCGCGCTCTTTTAAGCATAATTAGTTACTTAGAGCTTTCCTTTTGACGAAGTCGTTGTAAGATAGCATGATGCATGCGTCGTATTTTATTACAAACTAGGCGATTAAGATGATTACATACAAATGTGACTAGTGATATCAAGCATCTTTCAAGCAATCTGTATGAAGCGATCTTTGAAGATTAACATTGAATTAATTGGCAAAATGTGTACATCAATATGTAATAAATCGGTCATAAATTAACTGGTGGTTTTCTTCTCTCAATAATAATATAACTAAAATCCTTAGGATAGTAAAAATGATTAAAAAAATGAGAAAATTCTCTAGTTGAGGGGGTGGAAAATTTTCTAATTTGCTGTGTACATTTTAAAAGTATTTGTTCAAGGGTACCATAAACAATAAATTTAGCACTTGTATGCACATTTTTTTAAATTCCTAATTGGTCTAAGCATAATTTCACAAATTCCCACGCGAATGGGTAAAATTCGGCTATTAGCTTCAATTGATATTAAATATAAAACAGTTTATCATTCATTTTTAAGTGATGAAATTTATAAATACAAAATTAATACTTATTCACGATATCATTGACATGCGTATTAGTACAGTTTTTAAATTAGTTTAATTTCATACAGTTAATAATTGTGATGTGTAAAAGTTCTCGGTTTTATTGATGAGCTAATTTTTAAATGCTATGCCACCTGCGGAACAGTGATGTTTGGCGATAGTTTCGTGGAGTTAAAACAAATTAAGCTATTTTGGTGCAAACTTGTATTCCTCCTTGACTGCAATACACACCTACTTAAATGAGTTTACTCCACTTTGGCGCAATTAATTAGTCTGGTTGAAATCTTTATCCGACTGGCATCTCTGTCGGCAGAAAGAGAAAAATCCGAGAGCAATCTATCGAATAGCTGCTGCATGACCATTGCGATCTTATCACCTCGGTACACGGACGCTCGACTGCAAAAAGAGTTAATTGCGGAGACGGACACAGTGCAAAAAACGGATTCCTCAGTAAGCAATAATAATGAGTCCGACTCTCCATTGTTTCGCGCCGACCTTATCTCCATCGACGACGATCGGTGCGCCGCACAGTCGCTTTTTCTACCTCGAAATGTGTATTTACATGGCGAAAAAGAAAACAGTAATGGGGAACACCAATGTTGTTGACTAATTCATATTCAAGACACGACCCACGAGTGCTCGGCAGTGGCACAAAACTCTGCGCCGGCCGTGCTCTGCTCTCTCGAACAAACCGACGGACAGGCAATAATCAGCGCGCTGATCCTAACACTCTCGCGGATTATCACGATTTCCACCTCACTTTCCAACAATCTAATTAATATCTCATGCCTTTTCAGCGGCTCCTGCTTTTTTTGTCCGCGCGCGCTCTGATTTATCGACAGCACAATCTATATCGTCTGGAATGCGCCGCAGCTCCAGTTAATTATATCATTAGCGGGCGAGCTCATTTTAATGGTGTACAAAAACAACATTCCTTCTTGGACTTCATTCATTTCGGCCTTTTTCACCACAAGTTTTACTTTCCAAGCAGCTACAAACAATTTATTACTTCTTTTCGGGTAGTATTTCACGCCATATGTGCGCAGCTGGATGGAACACAGACGATTTTGTGCGACGTGTAAAAAACTAGCGAGCGTTTTCAACTTTCCTGTTTACGCGTAAAATGAGTGACACCAAAACCGCATCAAGTCGAGTTAAAAAGAAGAAGTTTCAAATGCCATGTGTTTTGTCAGGTGGTAAAAATAAAAATTCTCAACATATACGTCTCAATCAAACAGAGGACAACTCCTGCGTTTAAAGTAAAGTGAATGCCTTAATAAGTACATAGCCTCTTGAAATTTAAATCAATATTTTTAATTTCATCTACCTTAAAAATAAATGTTTAATTTACAAAACTCTAAAGGCGCAACTTTTATATATACATGCTAGGAAAAGCAATTCGATAAAAAAATATTTAGTATTGCCACGATATTCCTCGTCTACAAAAGAAAAAACCAAGGGTTATTGCTCATTAATCGGATTTTTCCACATATTAAAAAAAATCACTTGAAATTAAATGTAGTATCCTCTGTGAATATCAAGCCGTTTATTTTTCCGTATTTATACAGAAATTTGCTGTAAAATTAACAGTTCGCTTAACACTGTAGAAGTAGCATTGCATTTTAACTGAAATCTTAGGACAACCTCGCTAAATATGCCTTTATTGGCATCGTACAACATTTAAAGAAAAATGAAATATTAAAAAAAATGCAAGAAAAGATTGCAATTTCCAATTCAGTAATTTTAACTTTCTTATGCTTACAAATCGTTCATTTGCTATGATATATGCAATAAGGTGAGATTTCTTAAAAAAGCCATATTGTTTTTCATAATGGCAGAATGAGATATATATTAAATATAATATTAATATGCATTGTCAGATCATTTCTTACATTCTCAGACGGTGCGAGCGAGGGAAAGCGTGTCCAATTGCGCCTTGCATTGAAATTCCACGATTGTGGATTTTGCGGCGATCTGAATTGCAAAATCAGCACAGCACTGTTCGCGCTGGCACACACAACGCACATATGTTCCTGTTAATTTTGTGATGAGCGCCACAAATTCCTCACGCCCGCGCAGGTCACGCACGTTTTCTCACAATTAGTATTTCCCTGCTCGAAATTTGCACACATGCTACGCCGAGCCGGTTGGAAAATATTGGGTTACAGGAAGACGGACGAGAGGAGCGCCTTGGTGACAAAGATAAACAAGACGCGCTTTATTAGCTCGCCGGCAATTAATTCTTGGCGCTCGTAAGGCAAGCTGCAACACATTTCACTCTGCTTCCGTGCAGCATTGGATTATGAAAAAAGCCGTTACTCAAACATTTGCCTTTGCTAATTAGTCACGGCTCATACATTGTGGCAAATGACGTTTCAAAGTGCACAAGTCAAGGTGTTCGAGCTTTATAACTAGCATTGGAACAACACCAAAAGTGAGTAAACGTTTATAGAAATAATCTATTTCAATCATCAGAAGCTAACTCACCGTTTCGAAAACATCATAAATCATTGAAATTGTCCACAAATTAATTTTTTGTTATTCACTTTTGGCCTAATTCCAAGCAGCTTGCACACTTTGACTTTTGAACTTTAAAACGTCATTTTGCTACTAAGTGTGAGCCGTGATTAATTAACGCGGGCGTTGAATAAAAACTTATTAATTAAAGTGTATTTTACTGAACTTAAAAAAATCTCAATGAAACAGAACTTAAGCTGGTTTAAAGCTAATTAGAAATTATGAGTAATTCTATGTGGGAAGTTAGTTCTTGACGATTTGAGCATTTTAGATTACGTAACCGCTTAGGAAAATACCAGTTAACAGCTGGACAAATATTTAAAATCCAAATACAACGTTACTATTTAGTCAAATTCTGCTATACTGATGAAAATCTCTAGGCTGTTTCGATATCAGATCGTGCAGTTTGCGTTTGTTGTTCGCAGGAGAGACAAAAACGTGAAATTTTGAAAATAAACTGCCTATTCTCTGTGTGCCGAGCGGTGCGAACGACAAACGCAAAGATTTATCATTTGACACGTTTGTGTTTGGCGCGAAGGTTCTCAAGCGGGGCAACAACCTAAAGTGAGAGGGTGGCCTGGCCTCACGGCCACCAACAGATTGTCAGCAGAGCAGAGCAGCGAGCGGGGCGGGGCGGGGCGGACTGCAGGCGCCGAGTGTCACATCCATCTTTAGCGCCCCTGCCGACTAATTGAGCCGTTGCCTCTGTTACAAGTGCAAATGTGGCGTAAAGTCGGGGGTGGCCGCGCTGCTTCTGGGTGCGGGGCATCTGCGGTGTAGCACATGACGCCTTGTGCGCTGCTTTGAGCTCGCCGCCCTCCTCCAATCGGCCAGGAAGTGGGCCTGCGACCCAATTTATTTACACAAAACAGTCTGCATCTGGTCGGCTGTGCCCATTCCACTCGCTCTTTTTTCATTTCTCCCCGACCCAAATGTACCGGGTCTTTGGAGTCTCACGCTAATTGGCTGATGAGACTAAAATTTGTGAAAATTAGTCTGGTTTAGGTTTTTTTCACCCCAATAAATGTTTCTAACTAAAATCTTACTCAATATTTAATTTATAACTAGTAACATGGAAGTGGTACTTGTACTGCTGTTTTTTTTAACTGTCACTCGACGATATTTACTTATTGGAATGGAGAATAAATAAACAAAACATATTTTTAAAATTTAAGAAATATTTTAATGGAAAACTCTTTTTTCGATATTTAAGGCGCATAATAATTAAATTTAGAAAGGCCTGGCGTGAATCAATGTAGTTATAGGTCTTTATTTGCAATCGATTGGCCTTCAATTTAATTAATTTTGAATGTGCTCAAGAACTGGTCATCCGAATGAATGAGAGCATACGTTTCCTCAGATCATTTGCATTTAAAGAGAATTCGTGAACGAGCCATTAACCTGTGCGCAGTCGATCCCAATTACGCCTGCGAGTGAGTAAAGAGAGACGCCAACTGTGTTATTTCGCATCAATCGCCGCACGACGCGACTTGATGAAAATTTCCCGGCGCAGCAGCATCATCATATATTTAATACGCACTTGCTTACGAAAAATAAAAATAAATTCGGGCGCCGGCGGCGGGAATGTAGGTTCTTGAGAACTGTTGCTGCTGATATTTACGTCCTAAAAGTTTTAATCTTCGCGTGCTCGCAGCCCTCAGGACACATTCCTCCTTAATCAAGCTCAAAGTGCTGAGCACGGCCGCATATGGAACTCTTTCCCACCGAAAGCAGCTTTTTCATCTGCAACTGCCCTTTTTATACGCCGATAATTAAGGCGGAGGAGCTTGTCTCGCAGCGATTTTCAGCTCAGGTACAAATTGAGGCAATTCATCTTCTTGGCCGACAAATGAAATAAAACGACGGCTAAAATGATACGGGCCGCTTGCCATGCACGAGAGAAGGTCGAAAAGTGAACGTTTCTTTTGTTACGATGGTGGTCGGGATAATTTTAGGTTTCCTTTAAAAAAAATTTTATACCGTACCTCTTGCATTTGGGGTTTAATTGAAATTTGACTTGATTGCATGCTTGGGAACGAATAAGGATATCGCATTAATCCACAAAACCACCATTTGACAATTTCTTCATAAAATTATTCATTCACATTTAATATAACGGTTTTAACAATTCTTTCTTCGTGTTTCTATATATTAGACAAACGCTTGACTTGCCTATAATCATCTTTAAATTTACATAAATCAAGCCGCATTAGAAAAACATAAATTGTTAAAAGTAAACATCATTACATTATCCATTTGGCAGAAAACGCGCCAAGATTGCGCACTATGTTAAATAAATGCGAATTTCTGTCTAAAAGCTTCACGATTTATGCTTTATATGACTTGACGATGAAAAAATTCTCTTGACCGCTGCGACGATAAAAGTCCATAAATTCCCTAAGTGATTGGAATGCAGGTGCTAATTTGTGAAGAATCATGATTAAAATGTGCATAAATTGATGCTCCGATTGAGTAGTTTCAGATCCGGTTTCTTCCATAAAAGCCGGTGCGAAGCCGTTGAAATTTGCATAATGGGCCACAAATTATTGTGCCTTTTGACGGTCCTGCCAGCGTTATCATTTTTTCTCTCAAGTATACACTATGCCAAAATGATTTTTGATTCGCAGTTGAGAAGAAGAGAATTGAAACTGTCCATAAGGCATTAACACAATTAGACGTAAATATGCAAAATGATACGTGAGCTATGTAACTTTACAAAAATATTTAGAAAAGTAGCAAATATGGGACAAAATGCTGAGCAAACATATCAATTTGTTCACCAATAAAATCATACTCTTTGTTTGAATTGAATAAATTCTTCGATAAATTCCAACGTGCAGAAATTAAAGTAACGGGATCAAAATTGATGAACTAATCTTTCCAATATTCCAAGAATAAAAACAAAACCTGCATTATGGTGCAAGGTAAAAATTAACAAAATAGAGAGGTGAGACATTTCCGTTGGAATTAAATTTCCTTTTCTCCTTTTGTCAACAATAAAGTCTCATCATTTCACTCGGGTTTTACTGCGGAATCGGCTTAAGTATTCTGCGCGTGCAATAAAGAAATTCGCCAGCAGCAAGAAAAGGATTGTGCTGATGCTGTGTTTCTTGTTTTCTGCGATGCCGCTGCTGAGAGTTTCTTCGGGACCCGTCCGTGCACGGCAGCACAATAATAATAAACGGTAGCCGGTAATAGTGCACCTTGGGGTGTCACGATTGGAGCGGATAATCGGCCAGGGTGGTCGCCAGGAGGGGACACGCTCAGGTGCGATCGTGATCCGACCTGACGGGCCGCAGAAGAGGCACCTTTTATGTCAGCCCCCAGAGCAATGCACGCCCGACCTCCGCGGCAAACCTGAAAACCTATAAGGAGACGCGCAGCAATTTCTCTTTTTTAGAGACCCGACCATAATCTTCTGCCGCTTAATTAAAATATTCCCTCTTCTTTCACAACGATCTTTTTCTCACACTTTTGCAAAGTCGTGCGCATTTTCGGTCCACAACTCACTCTTCTTTGCGAAACGATCCCAATTTTTTATGCTTTTCTGGTTCTGCAATGTAATAGAAAGTGGCGCCAAGCACCTCATTTGCAATTGTAAATTTCTTGAAATTTGCTAAATTAGAAATGAGTGCTGTGTAATCATGTTGAAACGTATGATTATAATGCTATTTTGTCTTATAAGATGCTCGAATAATGTGTAATGATAAAATTAATTACGTGAATGGATCGATTTCTAAGCTTATTTATAAAGTAGACCTGCTTAATTGAAGTGTGGCTCCAAGGTCTGTGGGTAGAGCACTGCGTTTACAAAGCAATTAAGGCGGAATTGCACTTCATCCATTATAGACAATGAAGCGATTGCAATGAGAAACGTTAGCAGAAGTACTAATTATGCTCAATAAAATTTAAATATATTTCTTATTCTGCGACGAGTGCGCGCTTATCTGTATCGGCTTTCACGTTCACTGCTCACACGTCTCTTTCTTGCGACAGGCAAGGCTGCTGCAGCTCGCATCCAAGGAGTTTCAGTTTAGACGCTTGTTAAACACGCATTGCAAACACCTCACTATATGGTAGAAATAAATAAATTATGAATTATGAAACCCTTTCAGCAGCTGCCAAACAACAATAGCGTTGAAAATCAGATTGACACATACGCCTTTCAACTTTCAAGAAACGCCATAAATATGCACTCACTCAAGCAGATGAGCCTTGATGCATATAGGTACAACTTTGATGATGAATATGCGAACAAATGTATACATTTATTCAAGGCAATCGACAATGATGCAGCTGACCGAGCTGAGGACTCATAATTTTTATGCAGGGGATGATAACTAAAACAATAAACACGCATATACCCAACAAATATTGCTCGGATTCTCTCATCTAGCAATAAGTGCACACAAAGCATGCGCTCAACAATGCGAGCTAACGGCTTGGTTTCAGAGTTTTTAACTCACTCAACCAGTTTCAGCAAATCCAGCACACCCTCAATCTCATACACCAATAAAAATATGTTTGTATATATATAACAAACATCACGATGCACCTATTCATGAAAAGAAAAAATAACCATAACAATATACTCTGTTACAAACAGGCACTTATAGCAAAGATTATTGGAGACTGCTTTATTCCGCGACAGAAATTTTTCCTTTTCAGCCTTCAAAATGTTTTTCCAAACCCCACTAAGATGAGGGCTAATCTGACAAACAAAAGCATTCCTATTCTATCATATCGCCAACACCTGCAGAACCATTTTATATATGGGGTTTTGAAACATATTTTACAGGCTGAAAAGAAATAATCACAGAATAAAGCGGTCCTCTACATTCTATTGGTGCCTGCGTTTGTAACAACACATATTTTTCTGATCATCTAGTCTTTTTGAGTCGGCTGCGGTATACTCAAGAAGTGATATGTTTATTGCTTATTTTTTAAGTATTTATATCAAATAGCTAATGTTTACTATAGGAATAAATTTATTAATTAATATTACTGAGAAAACAATCACTGCTTTTATGATTTGTAGCCTTTTGGACTTCTATAGGTTTTAAGAAAATAAAGGCCTTTTAATTGTATACAGTTAAAAGTATTGCACTTTTATTCATATGGCTATATTTTATAACGTCGTTTCTTTCACCTTTCAAAAGCAAGTACTATGTAATTGTCCTGAAAATATTTTTCGTGATGTCTCACGCCTGAATAACTTAACACATGCATTAGCTGTGTGAAAATATAGATAAATATATATTTAACTTTTAAATTTATCGTTGCTATACCTGAAACAGTTTGATTACAAGAAATTGTTTGCATAAAACCACTTGTGACAAACTCGTTCAAGTGATTAAATTGTGATTTTTATTTTGTTTTTAAAATATAGAAATTAATTAATTCTCGCTTGCTGTTTATCAATTCACTATATATAATTTATAATTTAAAAATAAAATTGACTTCAAACAGTTACAAATTTTTTACCTTATAATAAACAGCATTGCAAGCAAAAAACAAGAACCGCAAGCAAGGATATGCGCCTCCTCTCTCTCTCTCTCTCTCTCTCTCTCTCTCTCTCTCTCTCTCTCTGTGCTATTATACGTGTACACACATGTACGCCTGGCTGAACCTGACACCTCGTTGGTATTTATTATGACATCGAATTTAAGGCAATCTCAAGAGAGAAATAAACAGTCCTGTCATTGCGGTTCTTGTTTACGAGAGGAATAAATAAATAAAATCACTCACTCAAATGCATCAAATTACGAGCGTATATTACGTGTTCTCTACGACCGTGCATTTCGCTGTCTTTTCTCCGATAATTGTGTGTACCCACGGATAAATAACAGATTAATGCAATCCGCTCATGCAACTTGTATACTAACCAAGAAAAAACGTGTCATGTAGCGCGATCCCAATAAGTCCGAATCCGAGCAGGCGTTGCGAAAGAAATTTCTTCGCCGCTCTCGCGGCTATTTATTGGCGCCATAAATTTTCATTCATCGCGTTCGCAATTATCACGCTCTTGTTCCTCGCGCAGAGGTGTTGATTGCAAGAATGTTGTAAATTTCATCGATGATACGAGTTATTGGATTATTATGAAAATTTATGCGGCCGCAGATAACTTTTTTTATTGCTTTCCAGATCAATCTGATGAGTCATTTGTACATAAGAATTTTTAATGCCCTCCAGTTTCATTACGATCAAGTAACTCTCAAAACAGCAGTTTCAGGTTTCACCGTTTTTGTGGCTTTTCAATGACAGTTTTTCTGAACTTCTCGTCACTTCTCATAATAATGATTCGAGGTGGGGATATAATAAAAACCTTGTTACCATTTCTTTAATAATCTCGCATCATTCCTGTGAAATCAAGCAAGAATATGTGAACAGTTTGAATATAACAGCAAAGTGTACAGAATACAATCTTAAAAGTATTACTTATAATGAGAATGATTAAGAGATTTTTGACAAACCTGAGGCAGACTGATAATATTTCGAAAAAAAAAATTTATTTATAAAAAAAGGCATTAACGGCTATAACAAATTTAATGGTGATAAAGATGGTAAATCTAAACTGCTCTGTGCGTATGATTTGCTTTAATGCATCAAATGAGCACACATATTAAGCTTAGCACTTTTGAATCACACTTAATTTTGTTTTTAGAGTACAATACTGTCTAAAACGACCAAAAACTATCTGTTATCGAAATCCCCTGTAATAATCCCAAGATTTCCTGAACAAATTTTAGCTATAGGGTATTTGGGATATTTATTTTAAATTAGGAGTAAATAAATCAATTTATTATTGTTTTCTTGCCAATTCTGAAGTGATTTTCATTTGCCAGTTAAAAGATCTTAGTTTTGTTTTCGTTGCATGATATATCGTAACAAATAAATGTGGCATTTCATTTCAAATTGATTTCTTTATTTTCCATTTTACACTTTTTTGATATGAAATAGAGTGTATTGAATGCTTTCAACTTTGGACATGAAATTTCGCTTTAAAGTATTCAACAAATAATCTACTCAACTTAAAAAACAGCAAATTGAAAAATCTCCATGCTGTGCATTTTAAAGCTCTCAAAATGGGCTTAAATTACCAAGATTACCTCTTGCGTGGACTCATTCTTAAGCCAATAAACGAGCAGTAAAATAAAGAGATGTGTTACTTTGAGGGAAATTCTGGATTTTCAACTCTCCAAAGGCTTCAATATAGAGTTTTGCTATTTTAAGTTGTATTGATATATTTATTTTATATGGCTTACTCATCCATCTAAATAAAACAGAAGGGGTTGACGACAGCGAGCATTTCAACCGTTCGCACACACAAATGGTGGCCGAAACCAGATTAAATTTATATTTCAGCCGCAGCAGCCAGCCATGACTTGTTATTGGCAAGCACTATACAATATTGCTGTCCACTTATGTGAAGCGTGAGGGTGCGATAGCATCTGCGCAAGTGGCAAAAGACGAGCAGCAGTCAAGCCTCGGCTCGTATACATGTGCTGTTCCTGCTTTTAATTCACGCGACGCCTGTTGCATTAAAAACAGCCGCTTATCTGTCTGCATCGCGAGTCCAAGACCGAAAGCCGAGCCGGCCGCAAAGCAAAGAGAGGCTTTTCCGAGAGGGAAACTCGATAGCGCGCGGCGGTGGAACGTCAGGTAGCGGCCGAGGCAATTTGGCCTGACTGACACGTGTAAATAATCTTTTGATTCACCTGGCGCCAACACCACCTGACTCGCCGGTCGGTCGGCCAGCCCTCCGCACTCACTCAGGTATGCAGGTGCCCAACCTTTTTTATGTGCCAGGAATGCGAGACGCGACTGAAAAACAAGACACCTGTTAATTAAGATTCCTTTTGGATGTATGTATATTATGCGTACATTTATTTCCAGCCGCGCGCGCTTGAATGGAAATTAATTTCTCCGCGGCGGCAGCGGCGGCTGCGCGACAATGAAATAAATTTTTATTGGATATCGCTACGTGGGCATCTCGGCGCAGCCTTTGCGGAATTTTGACGTCGTGTCGATTTTAATCGCGTTTCGGATTGCCAGCCGACCGAGAGATATCTTATTCCGAGATGACAATCGGCGCAAGCAAGGGCTTCGATATACAATAAATAAATAAATACACTCTCGCGCAACAGAGTGGTTTCCAACCAGAGAGAATTAAAGAAATAAAGACTCGTCTTGCAGCTCGGCAAGTGGCGGAAAATGCGAAGTAATGGATGAGTGGGAATGCTTGAAATCCGCCAACAAACTTGCGTTGTTTCCACGTGTGGCTAGAGATCAAAGCGATTCAAATATAGACCGCAGAATTAAATCACTTCACGCGAAATTTAGAGATTAATGATGTGTGATTTCTAAATCGCTTTCTTTCGGTAAGTGCATTCAGTACTGTCAAGTTTGTTGCACGAATAATTGATTTAAAAACCTCGTCTGGTTTTTGGGTAAAATTGTTTAAAATATTATTTATCTGATTTAATCGCATAATTTTCTAGTCTTGGCCAACTCCGGCTTTGTCCTCCTGGAGAGGGTCTTTGCTAACAAATTTGTCTGAAGTGTCGCCCTTTCTCACGTGCTTTTGATTGACTTAGACTGTTATACAATAATTCATTTTTCATCGTATTCATGAATAATTGTGAGAACAAACAAACATTCATATCACTTATTGAGGCGTAAAAAATATATTTTTCTTCCTTTTCTTGACAGCTATATAAAGCAGACCATTTTTAAATTTTAGATGTTAAACTTGAAGATTTAATTAAAATTTCATCCGCAATGAAATCTATAGACCGCGGGAGAAAGAATAAAAAGAGAAAAAATTAAAATCTAATATTTATAAAATTTTATTGAAGAACCAATAATGAGAGAAATAATTTAAAAAATGCGATAATAACTAGAGCTAGATCAGTTCTGCAATTAACTGGTTATACAATCAAATCCAGAAATATCTTTCCCTTGCACAGCATTCCAAAAAACTAATGGAACCACTTCTCGAATTTCTTCCACTTTAAGTGGGAGATGTCTGAAATCAAAATCAGCAAACGAGCGGAAAACGAGACGAATTCTGTGTGGCCAACGAGATAAAATCAAAACGCAGGAGCAGCGAGCGAGAGAGCGTGTGTGACAAATGTCGGGCGGGAGCATCATGACAGGCGGCGAGCAGGCATTACTTATCAATGGCGTTAGCATATTGCGAATAAAATTTACATCTTTATGAAAATAGCCGGGCTCGGTGCGGAGCGGAGCGGTGCGGCGCGGCATGAAAGCAGAGTGGCGCCAGTCAGGGTGGGGCTCGTCCGCCGCCCACACCATCCTCGCGGCAGCCGGCGTGAGAACCTGCCGACCCCCCTCCGCTCCCTCCTGCCCTGCCGCGGAGCAGCACCTGGCCGCTCGATTGTTTTCCTCCTCGCACCGACGCCCCGGCCGCAATCAGAGCGGAAAACACTCGTCTCGGAATTTTTACACACTCACAACCTCAACTACTAATTATGCAACAAGAGTGTCGCCGCGAGTGCATTAATTTCATGCTCGTTAAAAACCTAGTGGCTGCGTGTAACACGTGTTAATGATTGAAATGTATCTATTTGAGCAGCCTTGCGTGAACGTTTCATCGCACACTGTCGCTTTGGTTTCCACCCAACCGCATTCAATAAATGTATTATTCTGAATATATCTCAAATCATGTTGATTATTTTAAAAAATTCTTAAAATTAATCAGTCACTCGAAAATGAATATGGACTGTATTTATGGGAGTGACGTTGTTTGAATTAATTTACGGCCGCTTGATCATTTCTTAAATGACGTGGCGTGCTGGCGATTTCTACATTCGCAATTATTTAATTTGAAAACACGCGCGAGACCTAGGTGTGTTCCGTTTCGCGAAATTAAACGCGAATTTAATGGACTGTAAGAACGCCCTGCGTGAACCGCGGGCTGTAATTATTTGCGAATTACTCATGCTCATTACTATTGCCCGTTGCGAGCGTTTGGTACCGCACAAACGTGCAACGTAGTTTTCGTTACAATAAGGGTTTAAAAATAGAAATATTATTTTGAGACATATTAATGTTTACCAGACACGCTTTTCTCGGATACCATTTTTTGCTTTTTTGAAAATGTTTCAAACGTTTGATTACATCTTCAATCATTCCCACGTTTCAAAATTTGTATAATTTTTTCGAATGCAAAGCTAATGAACTATCTCTTAAAGAAAGTAGCAACATGTAGAAGCAACTAACGCTAGACTTTTTTGTCTTTTATAAATTGAACAGTACCGTTCTTGTTTGCATTAGAATTTTGGAATGCATTAGAGCTTAAGCAAAATGCCTTTTCCTATGATTCATAAATATTTTGGAAATACACTATGATTTAATAGTTTTTCTTGATTTAATTTATAATTTTAGACAGCGTACAGAGATTTTGTGTTAACATCTGATTTTTTGATCGTATAGCGATATGCGCCAAACAAACCGTAACGGGTTGAGAGTGTTAGGAACAACAAATGCGCAAATTGTGCCCGCCCGAGCCGTTAAATCACTTCCTTGAAGTGCAGGCGGATTTTCGGACCGACCTCACATCATAATGCCCCTCAAAAAATAGTAATTACACGCCCGCGAGAGGTTTAATTACGCGTCAATTTACGATGTCCCGCTGTAGCTGTGGGTGATTATTTAACAGCGAGACGCGGATTCTGATTTTCGTTCCTCGGAATAACTATTTTGCTGTCACAACAGATTTCAGCGAACATTCCTCATTTTTCATCCCAGGTCCTTGTTCGCGAGATTAATGGCCACGGCACTTGAAGGAATATAAGTGCGCACTTTCTAAACGTGTGACAAGATAATAATAGCACATATTGCACTTCAGCGGGCACGGATTTTAAACAAAACCGTTCCGCAAGAATTGATTCTTGTAAAACACAGATTAAAATTCGTCTGCACCTGCTGTCGCAACGAGCTATTTTTCTATAAATATGAGACACCTTGGTAAGGTCGTGGCTGCAATATCTTGCGGCGACACACTGCTCACAATATTTTCCATTACTTACACGAGGGTGTGCTATTAGCTCGATTTGATAGAGCAATATACACACGGCGTGACCTACACTTAGTTTTCCTGCAACGCTCATTTCGAAACGCAAGAGAGAATGAAGAGAGATAATCACAGAGAAATGACTGCTCCATTACAGCAATAAATTGTGCTGCAAAATCTGCGCATGAATCATCCGGCTGCATGCACACTCCTGACGTGCAGATAAAGGCTAAAAGACCAATTCTCGTGTACGGAATCAATAAAAATAAATAAACGCAGCAATAAAAAGGGAACAGGGAAGAGAGCATGAGCTAAACGATCTCATATCGCGGAATTGACATTCACAGCCGACTCGAGCACAATTAAATCAATTCAACACCCAGGCGGCAGCAAGTAAATCAAAATGACATTTACGGCCGCATCCACACCTCTGCTCATTCCGGCCCGCAGGTGCTCGCTCGCTCGACAAGTAAAAGCATAATGCTGGTCAGCAGCCGCGCGCACATATATACACAGCGCAATAAGCCGACTCAATCTGCCTATGCCCGCGGATGATTCAGCGCGAGCAGGCGAGCGGACAAAATGCCGCTGTCACCGGCACTTCTCTCGCTCGTCTGTTGACCTCGCGCACACCAACCAACAAAGTCACTTTGAAATGATAGCACTGAGACCTGAA
The DNA here is from genome assembly GCF_949628265.1 of Cloeon dipterum. Taxonomy (NCBI): domain Eukaryota; kingdom Metazoa; phylum Arthropoda; class Insecta; order Ephemeroptera; family Baetidae; genus Cloeon; species Cloeon dipterum. The sequence continues at coordinate 20,412,657 of NC_088788.1, forward strand.
TTTAATGGAACGTGAAATCCCACTTAAACAAATAAATTTGTACATACCGTTTAGCTGCTGTACTAATCGGCAGTATCCATCTCTGTAAATGAATCTTGGTTGAAAATATATTTGACTGGACGCGTAAACACACAGATTGAAAGTGGAAATCTTAATAAAACAGCTAATATCCATTTATGAATGTTAGAGCATTAAAACAATCAGGAATGGCTACAGGAATTTGGTGTTTTAGTTAGTTTTACAAATAAAATGAGGTGAAGATTTGACTCTAGTGTTTTTAACCAACCAAAGAAACATAGCACAGTCGATGTACAATTAGGAATGAATTAAAAGGAATACAGATTTTGCTAAAATGAAAGTTAATATATGATTATTAATTCTCACAATTAGTCAACGATGCATTTTGACAAATTTACTTACATTGAACGGTTGGCAACTTGTGAAGGTTAACTCACAAATTCAGCTCTTGAAGACAAATTTTTATCAACTCTTCTTCATACTCCAAAATCGACTGTGTATTTCTGTGGGAAAAACTGTTGAGTGAATTTATTATATTTACTTCTCAAATGTGTAAAAAATGTGAAAAGCTTACAAATTTCCTCCGCGTGTGTATTTCTATCAATTTTCACTGCGAAATTTTGTTTCATAGTTTCTGATGACAGTCATAATGAAAATTACTTAATTTTTAATGTCGAGTTGGCTATAGGCTACTGTTTTGAAAAGTACATGACATTATTTGCAAAGTTCCTCAGATGTGCAGAGTAAGACCAAAACTATCATAGGAATCCAAATCTATCAATATTTGTTGTTGGTTACCTCATATCAGTTTGGCAAAATTGAGAAGGCAAAATTGAGAATTGTATTAGGCTGATTCCACCTCCAGCAGGTTTGCTATATCAATCTGTTTTTTACTTATATACTTTTTAAAGAACTTTTTTCATTCCTTTTTAGGAAATTGTTTCTCAAAATTTGAGAAATTTGAGAAGAAAAAATAACTGAAATAGCCTAAAAATTATTTTAAATGAGCAAAAAAATGTGAAATTGACGACTGCAGGTACCCTCCCATTTCCTTTGTCAAATCCAATAAGCTAGTGTTATCCCTTGGATTCCGTGCAAAATTGGAGGAGAATAAGAAGTTGATTCAACTGTCGGAGGGGTTCACGATGAAAGTCTGAAGCGGTGACAAATCAATCCCGTCGCAACCACTGTCACAGGCATGTGTGCCGAAGTGGACAAATGGCGTGCAATTTCATCCGATTCACTTGGCCAGATTTCAATCTGCACGCCTCTCCCATTGAGCGGCGGATCGTGAGAAAGCTGCGAGAATGATTCGGATTCCTCCATTCATTGAGTGCCGCCGTGAATCACACAAATTTCACTCTCAAATAACAAACAAAGTCCCACGCATTGCAGGCAGTCATGAAGCGCCGCGCGGCTCGGATCGTTTGGCACCGGACCCGAGCGACGCGCCCGTCACGCCAATAAATTCCAGCAACAGCGGCAGCAGTGGTGGCGGCGGCGTGCATTTATTTGTGCAAAGTGCGCTGCAATTATTGTGCAGCGTCTGAAAAAGGCCAGTTGGGTGTGATCGGATGCATAATTTATGTCTCTGCGAGCAGCGCGACACGCCATACTGGGCGCGTGTATCGCGTTGCTCTCGTTCTGCCAAAGCATCAAATCGGCGCGGCGTTTAATTGCGCACCACGCGCGCGGGAATAATAATTAATTGGCACTGGTTGTTGCCATGTAGGGCCGGGGCCGCTCTTGAGGAATCAGCAGCAGCGCAGATTTGCCTGGCCACCTGACTCTCTCGGCCGCGCCGCTCTGTCAATAATAAATACGCTGCCGCGCGCGCACTAATGGCGCCTCTCGCTAACAGGCGTCAAACAGGTTACCTCCATCATTATTATTTTTCCCCATTTGCATTTGGCGCAGCCTGAGGCTGCGATTAATTAAGCACTCGACCGTAAATATCATAACCGCTCGCAAGCGCCGGCTGGGGTAGTCCCACATCGTCCATAGTTGATCTGTACCTCACAATCGGCTCTTTTCGTTCCAACTGCTCCATTTCTTGCGCCAGGATATATATAGTTCGCAGTGCTGGTTTAATTAAGAAGAAAAAATCATAGAAAACCAGCATAATATAGATGAAGTTATAATATTTTCATAAATAAACTATGAATCATAATACTTCCCATTCGAAGTTAAGATACCAAATAACACTCGAGTTAAGTTAAATTTAACTCACGGCTTAAAAACTTCATTTATTTGACTTCCTTTTTCGACAGATTTTGTGGCCTATTTAGTAGAAAAGCCCAACAATTAATAATTCTGTTTGGGGCCGTTATTGGAACCAGTTTTTGCTTCCAATGAAAGAATAAGGAGCTTCTGTGACCTGTGACGCCGAAACTTAATTATTAATTTTGATCAACTTACCATAATTTTTTATACCACCAATATTGATCTTCAACAAGATTTTAAATTTTTCATTTGTTTATTTATTTATTCCTCTGACACCATAATTAAAATTAGTTACAAAATCATTTTTTGTTTGGTTAAGATCTAATCTCTTACTTAAAAACACAAATAATTTCAAGTTCTGATCTTTCTCCCATAGCCGTCTATGTATGCTCATTCTTTATAAATTTTAATAATTGCCTTGCCTCTGATTGCGAGTTGAATGAGTTGTTGTTCAGCTTACTTCGTTTCTAGGGACTTTTAGACCAAAAATCATGAAGGTTATTTTTTCTCCGGTTCGTAATTATAACCATTACATGGTCTCAGTATAAACTCAATAATTCAAAGTATATTGGTCTTCAATATTAGAGCAAATAAATTTTTTTCTGCGTATACTTCATAGAAGCTCTAAAATGAAGAACAGTTTCTGGCATGAAGTGATATTCGAAGTTTCCCCTTAGATTTATTTGTTTAAGCTTACCCTGGCAGTGTGTGCTTACTCGGCGAGTCGAACGCACGCGGCTTAAGTCGGTATGCCCCTTCGGCTAATGAGGTAATTAACACAAGCGTCTGATGGGACGCGATTGCAATCGCTCTAGCCGGCCAAGCTCGAGCGGACAGAATTATGCAACCAGCGCGTCTGGCCAGCTGAGCGGATTGCATACGCTCGCTCGTTTCCGTCGCATTTGGGGTCGAAGGGTTCGAAGCTGCACCTCAGCGGTAACACACTTGGGTCGACAACTGCAGCCGATGGTGTTTTTCAGCGAGCGAGCAAGTGTCAGAACTGATTTTGACATTAGTCGATGCGGAGGTAGGATGTGTGGAAGTACGTTGCTAACCTTGTCTGCCTGGACGCATGTGACTGGTGACAATTAAATGGGACAGTTTTTCTTCGGGTGATTCATGCGACGTCTTAAAGGAAATCTGATACGCGCTCACCGGGTATAAATAGACAGTGTTATATATTCCTTCTGCGCTAGAGCGACTCAATCAAAGAACAGCGTGGCAAAAATAGCATACTCGAGTGTTGTTGCACAAATGCAACTGTTAATGGCGTTGTAGGAAACTGTCTCTTAACATTTCTTCCTCGTCAGTGAGCATTTCAAACTTTGTTTATTACACTTAATGTGAATTATGAATGGTCTTTAATGGTCGTATTTCGTTCGATGTGATGCGAACTAAATTCTGAAAAATATTTGCAACACTGCACGCAACATACAAGTTTTTATTTTATTTTACATTAATTTTTAAAGCCAGTTTTCCAAGTTATTGATTTTTCAGAGATTTCTTCTTTTGTCAAAAGAATTTGGTACTTGATTGAAATTTTGTGTGTCTTTCAAACAATCGAAAATAAGTATAAATTCTGTATATAAAATATCACACATGTTGGGCTTTGTCACTCAGCCAACCGAAAGTAAAGGAATTGTAATGCAGATTATAGCATTAACGACGAGACTTAAAATTCCATTAAATACTCAGGATGATTTATAAACTACAAACAGAAGAAGCAAAACAAAGTTATTAGTAAAAATTGGTCAAAGAAAAAACGAATTGGCAGCGGAGTGTGGCAGCGGCTAATTTGAATAGAAATGAAATATCTTTGTTTGTCACCGATAAAATTGAATAACGCAAACACAAATCCATTCAGACGGTCGTTAAGCGCGCGAGTGTCTGCAGCGGCAAAGCTGGCCGGCCGCCTGCTCGCTCACTTGAGGAGCAATAATGTGTCACACCGTGTGTCTTTTTATATATTGTTAATGGTCGTGGCGCCATAATATTGGCCGAGCACATCTGTGTTTGTGTGTTCTCCATGTTCAACGGGCTCGTTAATAAAATCCATGCCCCGGCTGCTTTTGGCTCACAATAGCAACAAGGCCGGCCGGCCGGCCGTGCACTCTGTGTGTTTATTGTGCCGCTCATTAAATATACGTCGCCTGCTCTCTGCTACACACAGCAGAATGCCGCCACACAATTCCCGTCAGTCGCCTTTTATAATGCTGCTGCTGAGAGTGCGGATGGATATCCATCTTTTGTTGGAGAAACCCTGAGAGCGGGACAGTGAAACAGTTTAACACGTTAGAAAACTTCTCGGATTCATCCTTCAGCACAACATTATATACATATCTTTAAAATTGAATGAGTGTGCGTTTTTTAAGATGGCGGTGGACGAGGCAGTCGATCAGAGTCGTTTACACAATTTTTGCAGACTTTATTTAAAAGCTTACAGAATTTCCAGATCCGCTAAATAATTCTGATTTTCCACGAATTAAAATAGACTAATCGTATTCTTCCAGAGTCTCTCATGCAACAAAAATAACCTGCAATTTTGCTGAACTTAACGCCGATTGACTAAAATCTGTATGAGAATAAAATAAAATAATAACAATCAGTTTTGACTTTAAATTTGATTATGTATAATTTTAAATACACAATATAGTAATTTGAATTGATGAGGAAATTTTTATATTCTGATATAAGAGCTTTTTAATCTTTTTACCTATTGCTTCCACATTATTTAATCTACAATGCCTTTTACTTTCTATTATTTCCATGCTATTAGACACGACAAAATTTTAATGCCACCATCCTGGCATTAAGGTGTAGCGAGATAATTTTTAAATTGCTTGCCTACGCAATGGTGTCAGTGAAGAGTCCAATTTCAAACCCAAACAACACGCCAGCGAGAGCAGTTTTGACATCCAAATAACTCTCGGCCTCTCGAAACAAACCTTGGGCAAGCTAGTGAGACATCGCATCTGAAATTACATCTAGTTCATCAGAAAACAAGTCGGCTGCCAATTTCACTTTCGTGGTGACAAACTCCTGAGTCAGCAGCAGCTTCACCGTAAAAATGAGTGTTTCACTGCCCGCGCATCAGAGCATCGGCTGCTGCTTTATTGTTGCTATTTTGCTAAACTCATCGTTTGGCCGGAATCCAGCTGACCTGTTTTCTGTCGGAGAATGCAGCAAAGTTGGGAAACTACACCCCCGGCGGCCGGCTCTTTCTCTCTGTCAGCACGGCAGAGGCGAAACGAGCTGTTATCCCACTAGTATAACAACAACACTCACGAATAAAAGCAAGCGGGCAGACAGGCATTCTCGAACAGGGTGGTTGCCTATGTGTGGAGGAGGCTGTAAGGTGTCATGTTGACACCCGCCGCGAGAGGTCTTTGAACGTCGTGCCGCTCTGCAGGTCACTGACAATGAGTCACTCGCTGCGAAGGGTAGCAGAAATTTATTGCACAGGCCACGGGTTTTGTATTAGGCTCGCTCAGGTATAGAAAGCGAGACCCTTAAAATATTGCCCTTCGCTCTCAGCACCTTTCCTGGAAGCTCTTAAATTTTTTCCTTTTTTGATAGACAATGAACTATTGTGAGTGTTTCCCAACGTGTCATATATTCAATATTGAAACTGTTAACAATATGAAATGTCTCTAAGGCTCAAATATAAATAGAAACATCCTGAATGTAATGCATGAAAAACAGCCAAATGAGGGAAATAGCTTTTCATAGTAGTTTTCTGTAATACTCGACAGTAAATTACAAAATATCTCGGGACGAAGGACGAAATTGGCATGAGGTCAAGCAAATTCTGAGAAATTGAAACTAGAAATAAGTTTTTATTAGTAAATATGGTGTCATATAAAAGTTTTGACAAAATTTTCATTTTTACGGGAAATTGTCTCTTAAGTTCACACATGTCATAGGCACATTTTAAAATTCCAAAATCTAGATCTCATTTCCAGTTTTAGTTAGAAACCAAAATTAACTGTAATGGTCTTGGTTTTCGATCGGACTCGGCGAGAGGAATCCAAATCACACTTTATTTTTGATATTACACCACGGCCGGGGCGATGAGAAATAGAGCGCATGAGAAACGTTGAAAATGTGGTTGAGTAATAAGCTCTTAAGATCAACGAGGATCAAGTCATGTTTTCTTAATTTCTGTAAAGAGATAGCTGGGTAGTAGACGAGGCGGTGGTTCTGATTGTGAGTTTTTGTATTTCAAAACACTAATGAAAAAGATGTTCCAACAACTATTTTTTTTAATGTTCTGGGGTTTGCATGGGTTTCATAAAGAGTTCACCTTTCCAATTTAATTGAGATCAAAATGATGTGATATTGATAAAAAAAATCTCTGTATAGGAGCAGCGCGAAGAAATCTGTTGCACTGATGGCAAGGACATGTTATTTGTTGACCATAAAAAGCTAATCGGGCTTTCCGTCTCAGATATAATTGTTTGCCATTTTTACGACTCCAGAACCTAGCTGCCATAGCCAACTGTTCAGACAGGTAGGCTGTAAAGGCCAACACACAACAGGTGCGGGTTTCTAGCTCCAGCCAGTGCTGCTAAATTACAAAACATCACACCCCCATTTATAGAAATGTCGGATGTATTGGCTGGAAAATCTGCTCGGCAGGCAGCAGCTATTACTCACGTGATGAATGTAGCGGCGACCCGCGAGAGGTCTTTTGACCGCCGCTCGCTCGCCGCCGTTTTTTCCTCTCTTGCCTTTTATTGGGAATTGATCCAGACAAGCCAGCCTTTGTTAACAAAAAGACTCTTAAATCACGTAGGCGCCAAAACAAATTTTATAACCTCATCCATTTGAGACGTGGCGGCGGTGGCGGCAGACACCGCTTCTTTTTTATCCACCAGAGATGCTGAACAAGGCAGCAGCGGCGCAGACAATATGCTTCGTAATATTACCACGCCATCCTTTTTTATTATTTATTATCATTATCGAACCAACGCGCTTCACCGTGCTCTTCTGAAAAGTTCCCCTCTTCAAGATTATTTCTGGCGATTCGACGCGCCAACTTGTGTGTGTGTGTGTTCAAAGATTGTTTTTTCCAAGGGGCGCAGGATTGAAATCCAGAATTTTTCCATCTTCACTGCGGATAAATGAGCAAATACGCACACAAGTCCCGGGAGTCATTATGTGAAGAGACACCACAGCTGCAATAATTCTGGGTCGTGCGCGAAAATTTACATTTTTATATCCAGTGCTGCGACACGCTTGCCAGAGAGAAAGAGCGAGCTAGATTTTACGACTTCGCAAAAGTGGAAGCGGAGGTACACTCACACACACAGACATATATATGCATGTATTCCGCTCTTTATGTAAGCGAACATGTACGCAAAATGCGCACAAAACACTTGGAAGTGCGCTGGAAGATTGAATTTTGCTTCTTGAGCTTTGCTGCATGATGCTTACAGGATCAATATTGCGCTTACTTTGAAGTGTTTCTGCTTAACCCCAAAAGTGTTTTGACCCCGTAGAGCAAGAATGAATCAAAATACTCTTGCTCTTTGTTTATAAATTAGAAGTGCCGCACATGAAGAGCAATTTCTATGAATTTATTATTTATATATAAAATGTAGACACTTTGCTCCCTTAATGCTTAACATTTCCAATGTGAAGTGTTATTTAAAAATAATTTGTATATACTAATAACTGATAGAGCATCTTTATGATGAAAATATTTAAAAATCTTTGCTCTTATCCATATTAAGCAAGTTTTGGACTATGCACCTTATTAACTTTTTTCGGAAGATGAGAAGAGTAAAGTACATGGTGAACTGTATTTAAAAAACTTTTCTTGTATATCTCAGCTGAGTAACAGAAAATTTACGTTAGTTTTGTATAATGTTATCCTTCTTTTCAGTTGATAAAAAGTCTTGGCATAGAAGATTACAAAGTTTTCGTTCACGTATTAACCATTTTTAAAAAAAATGCTTTTAACAAAAAAAATTAGTATAGAATTTCGCGCAGGCCCATTTTTGGATTCGGAACTTTAAAGAGCATTATAAAGTTTTGTTTTGATATCCATGAATAAATCACAATCATTTAAGTTTTATTCCCAGAACTCATATACTTGAAACTCGTGCATCAATCGTAAAATTTTACGCATTTAAAAGCGCTCTGTTGCACCACCGAAGAAATTACATAAATCAGAAATTGTATCGACGTTACTTCCTTGAGGACATTTTTTACGTCGAAAATTTTAAATGGACACATCCTCAACTGACGTGCGTTATAAAAAGAGCATTTGCGCGCACTCAGCGCCCGTCGTTCCTGACGGGTTTTACGGGCGCGCTAATGTCGGCTAAAGGGCAGTTTAGCGGCGCAATAAAGCGGCGGCGGCGATCAGGTGCCGTGGGTCGGTCCAGTTGCATTATAAATAGGCGGCATTCATCTCACATCTGGGCACGTCTTTATGAGCGACTCGCGAGAGGGCTTCTTTTGTGCTCGGCCGGACCATCTGGCTGCAGCCGAGTGAGTTTTACGCCATTTATCACTGGCGCCAGAGCAAACACCGCCGGCCATGTAATATACATACATGCCCATATGTATGCGCGCGCTGCCCACACAATGCCGCCTATGAGATGAGTAAGCGCCCAAGGTTTCTTTCTTGCTCTCTCTCACTCTTTCGCTCATTCTTGCCCTTGCGCGCTGGGCAAAAAGGATCTGTGCAATTTATTTCCTGCGCTTGCTTATATACTCTCCGATTCATCTGTGCGCGCAGCCTCTTTATTACTTATTGCGTGGCCCGCGGGACCGAGCAAAAAAGCACGGCCCGATTCCCGGAACGCATTGTGCGCCGCCAAATCGAATTTGGGCCTCTGTCATTAAAAAATAAGAGATCCCTGCCGCGGCTAATTCCATTGCTTCTCTTCCATTGCGCGTGGATTGACTGCTTTTTAGTACATGGTTTATTTCAAATTGATCTTTCAGCGAGGACGTGTGCATGAAGTCGTTGCAAAATTGCGCATTTCAATGCAACACAGTGAGTGCTTGCCTCAAATTATCATTGCATTACAAAAATCTGACAATATTTTTGTGAAGAAAATAAATAATTATTCATCAAACAGGAAAGTATTTAACATAAAAATTACTTTTATATTTTATTTTTTTGTTTTAAGAAATTATTTTTTTGTTTTAGAAAAATCCCTTGTGTGGGGTATATATATACAGGATCACGAAAAACTAATTTTAGAATGTCAAATTAACTATTGAATTACGAATTATAGAATTGTAGTTGCTACTCCTTTTCAAAATAATATATTTTTTAATCGCAATTGTTGTGCACTTCAGAAGGCCTCTTAATTCATCTCGTTACTAAATCACAAGCATACATAAGGCTATTATTTACGATATTATTTATCATCTCAGGATTTACCTTTTTCGACCAAATTTCTCCAAATCAATATCAAATTTGAGGAGACCATCAGAAATTGGATCAGATTGGTCGAAGGTCTATTAATCCGAGCAATTAGTGGTGCATTCTCCTGGCACCATGATTAAAAATGCCCTCTGGAGAATACAGTTAGAAACTTACTCCTATAAATTGCGTTCACTTTGCAATCATTCCCACTCGCTATTTGCATAAATAACGCTCGCCAGCATGCGAAATGAAAAGGTATAAGTGACCGTTAATTTGTATAATGAAACAACCGAGCGATCTTATAGTTCGAGATCATAATTGTGCGATAAAAACCTCTTTTCTGTATTTAGTCAGGTGCCTGCGAAATGCGGAAATCGTTGTCTACGCATATGGACTTGTTTTCGCATTCAAAAACGCCCGAAAACCTGATTTGTAACACAAAGCTGAAAATGCAAATTTCTTGCTTAACTGTGATCTGGCGCCAAGGAGAGTAAAAAGGCACTTGCTAGTTTTTACATCGAAATAGGGAAAATGGAGCGCGCATTTCACCAGATGTTTTGCCAAATATTTACTTGGGTTCTCTTTTGAGAGTGGAACTTTAGTTTTTTCTACTCTCTCTGTAAAGCATGATACAAATTACCCAGAGAGATGAAACAAATTAATTCCAACGAAGAGTTTGTTTCCAAATTGAATGAATTTATGAATGAGAGTTTGTGTCTATTGATCGATCATTGTAAGTATATAATTATAAATTATTGGTACGTGGATGACACTAACCTGGAAGCAATATTTTGTAAAAGTTGGCAAAAAATAAATGTAAAATAGATGATCACAATGAACTTGATTTAAAATAAAAAAAATGTATGTCAAAGAGAAATTTCTGTATAAAATTCAACTGTAACAGGGATAAATTAAAAAAATATCGGAGTCCACAACCCTTTGAATTCTTATTTTAATGCAAAAGCATTTTTTTACAGAAGCTTTACTTATGCTCTCGAGATTTTTTTATCAGCCAATGATCGGCGCAGTATTGAGGAGTTGCTGGTGAGAGGAGCAAAGGTTAGACAAACGACGCAGGAAAAGGGCAAAACGCAGTGAAAGATGTGCGATTTGCTCGGGCAGGCGATAAGGCGGTGCAGTGCCGGTGGCCGGCTTATCCAGAGCGCGCGGTTTAATGAACCCACCGCATCCGTAATGATCGCTGGCAGCACTTTGAATAATTGGGTAGTGGAATCGGCGGGCTGAGTGCGGCGCAAGGGTGCGGAACGGCCGCAGCCGGTCAGTCGGGGCCGGCTGCGGGGGCGGGGGTGCGGCCGGCGACACCCTTGACCCGGCAGCAGGACGGAAGCAGCCATTTGGTGTCCAGATGTTCGGCGGAGGAGCGAGGCGCCGGCGAGGCGACAAGCTGGCCTCGCCCGGCCGGCAACATCGCCGCCGCCGCCGAGATTTTTCTTCTCCGCGCGCCGCGCGGCTGGACCACACTGACGTCACTTTGTAACAATGAGCGGCCGCTTTGCAGATATTATTCCGCCTTTGCTCGCCCTGCAGATTGTAAATAATATCGAGTTGTTTATCCCGGCGCGCGGTGGCATCAATTTTTTTTTTTTTTTACTGCCGCCGCCAGTTTCCACTTACTTTCCCGTTCTGCGAAGTGCAGTGTCGCTCTCTTTTATAAGCCCCTTGCTTTTTATTGTTGTTTGCTCGGAAAAAAGGAGAAACATAGAGGACGACGCAGACCATTTGTGCTTGGTCCGCACATTTTAGCGATATTGTAAAACTCTTCTGTCGCACTTTTTTGGCATCGACGTTATTTGCACAGATGAAAGATCGTAAAAGAGTGAACGATCATGATCGTGCAATGGACCGGATTAGAAACTTTCACAACTAATTTGCGACAAAAGCGGCATTTTTACTTGTGACTCGGCGAATCGGACAGATGCACGCTTGTTTTGGTAATTTTGTTCAAGCAACGATTAGCAAACAAATAACTAAGAGGAAATATGCATTTAACTTTGCTTGGAATGATTCAATGGGCTGTTGAATAGAATAGAAGTAACGCACCTTTATGTAGTGTGGACAGCCTTTAGTTTCAGGAATTTTAAATTTGAATCACAAAAGTCGTTAAAAAGATTGACCAAACATAAATTTATCACTACAAGCAAAAAATGACATCTCGTGGAACTCTTCCACTCCCCATCCCTGTAGTTAAAATTTATTTTTACAAAAAATACAATTCCTTTTTAATATTAAAATTACAATCTACTATTTTTAATTTAAATTATTTCAGTTGATTTTTGATTGATTAATTTTTAATTTCATTAAAAACTATTAAAAATTTCGTATATATTTATGAAGGATACAAATCCTGCCTTATGATGTTTATGTTTACTAATATTTTATAATATTTTTTGATTTTCACGATTATCAGGGAATTTGATAATTGAAAAATTTGTAACTTGATTATTCTTTTAGTTACAATAAGAACTTGTTAGTTTAAGAATGCGCATTATTTATTTAAAAAAATCCCAAGACATTGCACGCTCTAAAGAGGATAGGCACAATGTCACGACTCTTTTGGAAAGCAATTAATTGTGATGCAAACCACCGTGGAGGAATGCGATTTAACGGTCGGCTAGACGCACAGAGAGAACGATCGTGCGATGGACTGGACGGTCACACTGAGATACAGCTTTTCGTGTCGACACACGCGAAATTAATTTTCAACTCTTGGCATGGCCGTGCGCGCACATCCATTCGAACGCGAGTGCGTGAACAATGAAAGGGTGGCGCCTGCTTTTTCCGCCCAAACAAGCAAAAAGTGGCGGCGTACTTTTCGTCTCGGCGCGCGGCGACAGCCAACGCACTCACACACATACACACACACACACACACACGAGCCAAATGCGCTGCGAGCACAAGAAGTCTGTCGGCCGCCGCCGCTGCCATTGCCGCCGGGATGTGCCCAGCATAAAGAGTCGCTTTTATGTATTTTAATTATCAAGTCTAGTCACCGAAAGCAAAAAGGAGTTGAAAAGAGCTCGCCCGCAATTTCCATGTGGACGCGCGGCCGCAGCTTCTGGCAAACTTTCAGATCCCGGCAGCGAAAGAAGCGCACACCAGTTACAATGTTTGCATGTGTTGTCTGACTCGCCAAGGGTGGTGGAATGTAAACATGGCCGTTTTTTAGCCCCCGCGCCCGCTCTCAGCTGAGGATTCTTAAGCATACGCGCCAACTCAAAGTGAGAACGGAAGACGGTTTATAAACACTGATTTTGCCTCACTTTTTCACGCAAAATTGGGCTCAGCTAAATTTATCGAAATAAATTATTTAAATTTCATATTATGAAAGTTTGCGCATCGTCCTTCAAGGGATGAAGTCGATTAATTTAGATAGCTAGCTGAACCTCTAAAAATATAAAATTGCAAATAATTTTGTGGAGCTGAGAGCTGCACCATGGCCGAATTTCCATTCCATATGCTATACTGGTGCAAAATGTACTCGTGGAAAATTTACAGAGCAATCAGTGATTCAATGCGTTGCTGATTGCTGGTCACAATCAGTGTGCAACGAGAGAAAATAAAATCCCCCTATTAGTTTATAGTTATTACAGTGTTTGCTATTATATCATAACATATTGTATAATATGACATATATGGTAGCAATATTTTCTTTGAAATATCCGCTTAATGCTAAATGGTTATCTTGTATTACGCTCTCAATTCTTTATCTAGAATATTTACTTAAGTTCTGATAGATATGGATGGTAAAATAAAAAAAAAACAGTAATCGTTGGCATAAATTGATGAAAGCTCTTTTGAATTTGTTAAAGCATGATATATGCCAGTTAAAAGAGAAAACACATAATGAGACAAAAGCTATAGAGCCAAATTTATTGTTCAGTTATTTACATATTTTTCAATATTTTTAACAACTCGCGCAAATTTCCGATGTTAAAATTTTACGGTCTATTTTTTAAATTTCTCTTTTTTTACCTTAATAATTAACTGACCAAGCTCTATAGTGTGTATAAAGTGTGAAAAAATTAATGATAATACAAGTATAATATGTCGAATTTTCAACTTTTAAAAGTTTCGTACCTTTAAGAATTTTCAATTTAGATTTTTGGTAAATAAATAATTCTTTAAATATCATACACAACTGAATTAAATTATGTATTAGATATTTAAGCAAATATACCTATTAATCACGCTTTTTATTTTTAAAGCTCTTAATTTGTCAGCAGTCAGCAACTAAAATCCACCCTCGCGGTTTGAGTGTGTGCAAAGGCAGAGGGTTAAATCGCTGCTTCTCGCGTCGCATTAAATGACCCGCGAGAGCAGAGTGTGGACGGGTGTCGCGGCGACGGTGCCAGCGGCGGCGGCGCCGGCCGCTCCCTGCTCGCTCGTGCAAAATCGGTCCAGAGCCGCGCGCAAAAGCGAAAAAAACAATGGTTGGCAATCAAAACACCCGCGTAACTCACCGACAAATATACAATTCACCTCCTTTTTGATTGCAACAACGAGGCAGATAAATATTATCTCCCTCTCTTTTTCTAATCCTGTCTGAGTCATTAAATAGGATTTGTTTTTTCCGTGGTGAATTCCTAGCTCTTTGTCTCGAAAGAAAAAAAGAAATAAAGCCGCAAATAACAAATCGCACCCATTATTCGGTGCCAGTTTGAAATGCGAACCAACTCGTGAGCTTTTGAATGCGAATAATAAGACTTTGAATTGTTTACAGTTTTTCATTTGACAGAGGACACAAGAGGATATTTATTTTAAAGAGTTAATTAGATGTTTATCGATTCTGGTGATCAATTTTAAGCTTATTTTTAGCATGCTGAATTTTTACGATCAGGACACTAATTTTGTATGATTTTACTTAACATTTTTAATTTGAAATTATACATTATGCTAAACAATTTATGACTTTTTTACTCCGAAAGAATGAGTTTGGAGAGAAAAAATAGAAAAATTTCGTTTTTTGTTAACCTATTCAGCTATGCTCATGAATTCTGATTTTCCTCCATTTTATTAATTTGAAATTATTTTTTCATCATTTTTGATTCACCAACATATTTTATACAAATATATAACACTAATCACGAGCTTGAATGACATTCACAAAACATGGCACACTTGCACCAAACTGTAAAAACAAATTGGTTCCAGTTTTTGAGCTCACATTATGGTGCAACACACATTATGCAGATGAGCCAGTTCCCATTTTGCACGCAAATTTGTGTCACCGGCAATGCAGCACATCGGTGCAGCGAAACCGATAAATTTCAATGAAACTGCAATCCGATAAAGTGCTTGGCCACACCATCCACCCTGTTACGCAACCCTTTTTCCGACTGGCTGCAGAGAGCTCTCTCGCGCAACTATATGGCAAACGATTATTTGCCACTATGCTTGTTCGTTTCCACGCGCGATGATGAATGGTGTGAATGTTGCTGCAGCACAGTCGCATTGCTAAATCATAAATCCAATTCTGCCTGTCGACTGACGTGAGAGCTATATGCGAGAAAGAGGGAGAATGAGGGTTCCATAAAAATTATGTTCTAATTTTTTAAAACGGTATAATATAATATACATAATAGACATATAATATGCATGTCAGGTGCTTATATTTTAAAAGAAGCTGAGGAAATGAGTAAAAAAATATAGTAATAATTGGATGTTATGGTTATAGCGTTTCCGAAATTATTGACTTGACAAAAAGTTATTTAAATTTTCTTCCTTCTTTCCTCCTCCCTATAAATTAATCTATTTTCCAATTATGTCCTTTCCTGTGGGTCAGTTTTCAGGTCAACTGGTACCGTTCAAGACAATCTCGTATATAGTCGCTTCTGGCTCCATTGGCGGAAGAACATCTCCGCACGAGATTAAACTTTTATTCTCTTCGTCCTGCTGAAACAGGAGCATTTTGATACAATCATTTATGCGCCAAGCATTGTAATTTGTGTACTGGAAAACAATTTAAGAGCCCCAAGGATTGCAAATACATCGCATGCTTTGTGCGCTCTGCATGAGAAAACGTGTTGAAGAGTATGTATCAACTCTGCCTGCCCTGAGGGTTCAATTACAGCGTTTTGTGCTCCTGCATATAATGTTTCAATGATGAATGAGTTTACTCAATTATTTGTGCAAATAATTGAGAACGTTAAAAGTTGTTTTTATGAATAATAGATGATTTTCAAATTATCAACTAATTAGTAATTAGAATAAGATATTTTCCAGGTAAAATTTAAGGGTGCATTTTTCAAAATTAATCAAACAAATAAAAATTCCTGAATTGACCAAATAAAAATCACTTGAATCATTGAACACAAATAATTTGATTTACGAAGATGGCAATTCGCTTTCCTGGATAGTTTGTACAACACAATTTTCAAAATGAACAGATTAAAAGCAGTATTTCTTTTAAGCCAGTAATCGAATGGTAAGAAAATTTCATCCCCAGCGTGCGATGATCCTCAGCCCTTGCTCAAGCCCAAACTCCAAAAATAGCCCTGGGACGGTGCTCTCGTTTCCTGCGTCATAAATAAAATTCCCGAACGTGCACCTGTCACGGCCAACCCCTTTGGTTCGACAGCCGTGAGTGATAAGACTCATCGCGGGCAATTAGACGCGTGTATTTTCGAGACGGCCCGCGAGGTGTGATAACCAGATGCGCAGGGGAACGAACGACTTGTCGGGCTCGGCTTATTATTAGTTTGTACATATATCAGAGCGGCAACCTTGCCTGCCAGCCACAAAACGAGCAGGTGCAACTCTCCTCGCAGAAGACGGAGATGCGCGCGCGACCAAGATGTATATATCGTCATCCCAGCTATTTATTTGATTGCGCTCCTCCTGCGCTTTTAACCAAGGCGCCACCGAAAATAATCCTTTCGCGTCCTGTTTCGATACTGAGAAGCTCAAGATGCGATACGTATCTTCGTTAATCTGGAACTAATCACTGAATCGGACATTTTCGTTCATCAGTTTACAGCTCACAGCGATGTTTTCCCTTTCAAATCTGTAAAACCAATTCTTAGTCATTTAAAAAATTTTATTGTGGAAGGACTGCAAATTTTAAATTTAATTATTAGTAATCCTTTATCATGGATTTATTATTGCAATAATTTATAGAGAAGTTCATATTTCAGATATAGGAGGAAAATAAATAAATGCAATTTATTTTACTCATCAATAATTTTAACGATTAGCAAAATTTGCTTCAACTATCAATCAATGAAAATTTAAAATAAATATTGAGTAAGCATGAATGATAATATTTGGCTCAAGGCTAATGACCCTAGATCTGTACTTGCAAAAATTACTTTGGCGCTAAATCGCTAATGTGTGAGCCAAATCAAATTTTATAGTGAGTGCTCGTGCTGTGGTCCTGCTGCCAAACGTATTATC
This sequence comes from Cloeon dipterum, assembly GCF_949628265.1. NCBI lineage: Eukaryota > Metazoa > Arthropoda > Insecta > Ephemeroptera > Baetidae > Cloeon > Cloeon dipterum. Next base: position 20,429,698 of record NC_088788.1, read on the forward strand.
ATAAATTTCATACATTGTTTTTACCAGTTGTTTGAAAGTTGCAACACAGTGTATTTATTGAACCTTCTGAGTACAACTTTTGTATAAACAACGACGTAGGCTACAACATTCCGCTCTACACATAATAATATCTAATGGAGATTGCTTTTATAATAAATCACCTAGATTAAAACACCACATAAATATATTCTAAGAGCAGAGTGACCTGAAATAACTTTAATGTCTTCTGCGATCATTTTATGAGAAATCTAAATTAATTTATCTACCACTCCATTGATCCAAAATATATGGGACGAAATAATTATATAATGCGCGCATTTACATTTTCAGAGAAATATTATTTTCTATTTCCCTTTTTGTGCTCCAGAAATCAATTGACCCGAATATTTCGAATTACAAATTAGACTTATATTTTAGTTGCGTTTGTCCTCCAACGCTGTAAAAAGATTTCATATCACGATTATATCGCTTCTCTCGCCTTTTCGTCGCGGTCATTGAAGCAGAATTAATCGGCTGGCGGAGCCTGTCTCAGAATGCACGAGCCAAAGCGCTGTCATTAGCATTGTGCTGTGGTGCCGAGACCGCGCGTTACATGCATGTGTTTGTTTTGTTTGTGTGTGAGTGTCTCAAGGAGAAAAAATGCGCATTTGTAACTTTTGCACAAGGATATTATGTTATGGTGCAGCAGCATGCCAAACAGCTCTTGGCTTTATTCGCCGCATCTGTTAGTTTCATTCTGCAGAGTGGAGAGCTGACAACTGCTGCGCTGGAGACGTTTTTTATTCCTCGAATGAGATTTTCTCCACGGAAAAAATGGTGAACGTATAGAATAGACTTCGAGGAGTGGATGCTGTTTTAATCAATAAAAGAGGTGTGAATATTTTTTTACGTGTTTGAATGATTTAAAAGGAAACTATTGTTATTCATAAATGTCCTTCAAATATTTTAGATGTTAAAAATAAGTTGGAAAATTTTTAATTATGGAGGTGAGAATATTTTTTATTCGTTTGTACGATTAGGAATGAATAATTTAAAAAATAAAGCACAGATTTTTGTATTTGTTAACATAAAGGAACTTTCCAGAGTTGCGTATAATGTATATACTAAACGGAAAATACTAAACTTCTCTTGCTCCTCTTGATTTTTGCGGAGCTCCCTTCTCTCTGGGTTCAAGCTACGAGGGCAGCTGAAGGGATTAAAGGGCGGCGGATTGTCGCGCGTGCCGGTGGAGAGCACCACCCGTTGTCGCTTTGAGTTGTTGGTGCGCGAAACACTGTATACGCGCTCCTTGCTCCCAATCGCCTTGGAATCGGGCCAAAAAACAAACGGCTGGGCAGTGGGGAAAGCAAAACGCACGCCAGACTGACTGAGCGCGCCTTACCCTGCCCGTCGATTAAAATATTCGCACTCACACGACGCCGCGGAATTTGATTAATCAAGCCCAAGTCAGCGCAGACGCCACCGCTCTATGCATGCGTGAGTGCGGTGGAAAACACGGATCGCGACAATTTCACCCTCGTTTGTTAACCGCGAGCTCAAAACTTCAGGAGGACTTTGAAAAAAGATACACCGATTAACTAAACATTCTTGTGATGTATTCAAAGGGTTTATTGGTGGTATAAATGAAAATGGTGAATTCACAGTTTCTTTCTCAATCACAAAACATTTCAATAATTTTTTTACAATGAGGATTGGAAATTTAAAGTAATAAGCATATAATGTGCCGTTGGATGCAGGAAGCAGTCAATAGAGTTGATTTTTTCAAATAATTTTCAACATTTTAACTAGCATTATGTAATCAAAAATGGACATAGCAAAAAAAAAAGATTTTCCCAATTATTTTGGTAGTTTGCAGTGGACTGATTTCGATCAAACTTGACGTGGTTCATCCAATGATGCACGCTTAATTACAGGATTCCCACAACAAGAAATTACCTGAATGAGATTCCCAGTAGGCAGAGATTGCATGCTTGAAAAAGCACACCAATTTTGCAGCCGATTTTCCTAAAAAATTACGGTACTTATTACCAAGTTTATCTTGAACTAATTTATCAAGAAAAAGTTAGTAAATTAGCATGAAACATTTTTCTAGGGTTTGAAATCCCATTCAAAAATAAGAATTATTTAAATTCAACTATACAAAAAAGAAGCCATAATTTTTAGAGAAATATTTCGAGGAATGTTTATCACATTTGTCCATGCACAATGACATTCCAAAGGTCGGCCTAACAATTATACCTGATTCTGATAGAAAATTACCCATTTTGGCAAAGCCGACACACAACCAAAGATAACATTTACCAGATATTTCATGTTTTCCTGCACCTGGGAGTTTTTAATAAGTTCATTCAACATATAGAATTGTATAAACCCTCTTCACGTCATGTTTTTCTAAAGCGGCGAATTCGTCAACAACTGTAGGATTTAAAGCATCGGTCGCGCCTTTCAAGTTTACCATGAAGTGAATTATTATTTGTCAAAGCTGATGGCACTAGGAAAAGGAACTTTTCATTTTCAACCTGTGAAACGAAATCGTTTCAGAAGTTTATTGCCGGTAAAGTGGTGAATCAGTCAGTGCTGTTGTCGTCGGAGCGCGAGAGCCTCCTCCGCGCTAGGTGGGCTCCTAGCAGGCGCCGCTGAGTCGCGGCCTGCCCTGCCTGCGTCTGCCTCGCTCTCATTGTGTTCGCCTCCTCCCCCACTCGTAAAACACTCTCGACGGCCGCTCTTTTCTACTTCTCTCTCGCTCTCTTCTGGACCGATTCGTATACAAACCTTTTGTGCATTTTCGCCCACTTGATTCACTCTTTGGCTCTGCTCACTTACTGCAACATCGACCCAAAGCCATATACGAAAGACGGACCGTTTTGCCTTTCCTATATGTAAATCGAATAAGTAGCCAAACGATTACGAGCCGCACGCAATCAAATGAAACGGATACTTTTCCGTCACACAATTCAAGCCATCAAAATTTTCGCCAAAACTTTTGGAACTGTATCAAGGAATTAAAACAAAATCTATAAAGAAACGTGGAAAAGTGATTCATTTTCCTAACAGAACAATAGGAATATGGTATTGTTTGATACCACCACATTTTTTGCAAATCAAACAAAAATGATACAGATATTCCTGTAACTCTAGTATTTTTCCTTAAAAAATTATTTTTCCGACGCGGATGGGTTTGCAATGCCTTAAAATGAGAATATGCAATAATAAGACTATGTGCTGGCAGCTCCACTATTTTTTTAAATCCTAAATTAATCTTCAACTACACTTTTTAATTTAATCGGTTGAAATTAGTCATGCCAGTTAACAAGGGAGGAAGCACGGAACATGGCTGCCACACGTTACTTGCCAAAAATGTAAACACAATGAAATGCCACACCAAAATAGACGGGCGCGTATTATTAGCATTCGATGGCCGAGGGAGCCAGGTGCAGAACGCAATCCATCAATATGCGGCCGCCGCCATCTGAGCGAATCGATAATTATAGGATGGACAGCCGATTAATACAGGATGGTGCATTCGCGTCACGCAGTAACAATAATTATTTTCGCCGCGGGACGAGAGATGTGCATGCATATACTACAATATCGCGTGTGTGTATATAAATAGACGTGCGCAGATTAGCATATTGTGGAGGCGCACATGAGCACCTCGCTGAAAGGCAACAGGACACGGTACAAGTTTTTGGTTTGCGTGATTTGTCCTGAGGATCGTCGACTTTAATTCAGCACTCGTACTCAGTCAGCGACAATTTAAATTTTCCTCTCCTGGCAAATGTAAAAACGAATAATATAACAATGAGAAGTAGAAGAGAAAACATCAGATTGTTATTTTCCTTATAGGTGTTGAATAATAACAATAATAACAAACGTGTTAGGGAAAAGCCCAAATTTCAAGGTTTTGCAGGTTGAATTAAAATAGTTGGATTTTGTCACTATTTTCAATTAATGGCTGTAAACAAAATAGTAAAAAAGACCGACGGAATCATTTTCTCATTGTATATATATAAACGACATTTCTCTTATATTACCTAACAACTTTTAATTTTTATTACAGCTGAATCCCCTCCGGAACCAAAATAATCTTCAATCCTAAGCATAGCTTCCTGTAGTTTTTGGCTGTCTAAAATTGCAGACCCTAATGATTCTGTTTGTCGACGAGGTGCCAGCCAGGAAGTGGGAATAATACATATCGAATTTGTTGTGTTGGCCGCGACAAAACGCGCGCGAGTCGTGCATCGCCGAGCCTACTTTGCGCTTCATTGTTTTCTGGCTGCTGCTGAGGCGCCTCTCCAATTATGACATCACTCTCTTGCTTCTTTTGGCGACTAATGGCTCGAATTGAATGAATGGGAAAATAAATGCTAAACGGCAGCCATTAGTTGATGAGCAGTTCTACCTGCCTGTGTACAATGAGTAAGCGTCTCGGTGAGTGCTTGACTTTGTTTGATGTGCCACTGAGAGAATTAATTACTTTGACCGCCGCCCTTTCCAAATGAATCTGCCTCTCAGACGTCTTTGCACCGAAATGCGCGTGTTCGTTTCATATCTATGATATTTTCCAACTGTAATTTTAATATTCCTCTTAAGATAAGACAAATGGCTATAATATTTAATACAAGGGCACAGAACAACATTAATTAACAATTTGTAACAGTAATGAACAAGATAATAGTATTTTATGGGTGATCGGATATAAATCAAACATAACAATTGTTGAAAGTATGAATAAATCTGTTCTTTAATATTTTATGATAAATATACACCTAAACCTCAAAATAGGCTTTTGGAAAGACATGAACCAAACGTACCAACTGATGAACTGCTAACTGCTTCATATAACGGAGTAACGTGTGAACACTCAAATAAATCAATTCATCTCCGTTTCAGACAAACTCCATTGGGACAACTTCCGTTTCGGACTAATTCCGTTTTGACGTTTCGGTCAACTTGTCACAACTTAATACAGCCACTCTAATCTTTTGCATTTTTTTAAATTTAAAGATTTATTTTGTTTATAGTAAATGTCAATTCTTTAAGTTAGAAAACTATTAAGGTTATTTTGATAAACATAATTATATGAACTATATAGTTTTTTTAGTGCATTACAAGAAGTTTAACAATTTTATGACGCAAAGTATGAACTATACCCTAAAACAACGCAACAGTTTCTATAAAATATCGAGACGGAAATTTTGGCAAACATTTCATTCTAACAGATTGAATCGACAATTGCAAATGGAAATTAATTCAGAGCGATATATTTTATGATAAAAACTATTAACTGAACTGGAGAACACTCGGCAAAAGTTTGCAGCTGCCAATCGATAACTTGAAATAAAAGTTTTTGAAACAGCCGCCAGCCAATCAAAAGGACTTAAGCACATATAATTTATGCAGAAACGCGCTTGGCACACAAAACTGTCCACCGATCCGATGCGGCGGCGATTCAAATCCAGCAGCTGACAAAAAATAACGCGCGCATACGCATATTATGTGACGTTGTTTATCTGATTGGATTATTCGCCCGCGATGCTGTTTTTTGCCGCGGCGCGTAATTGCCGACAATCAGCGTGTGCGCGCGAGAGAGAAACTCCGATAATCCGAAACAATCGAGTGCAGATTTCTCGATAATTTCGTCGCATTTTTTCGCTGTTGGCAAAGCGGCTGTCGCGCGCGCACCGACCAGAGAAAAAAAGCAGCCGTGCCGCGCGTAAAAGAGAGGAATAATACGTGCGTGCATTCGAAGTTGGGTTTGTGTACGGCGCGTATTCGATATGTTATTATTATTACATGATGGAGCGGGCAGATAAAAAGCGGCGGATCTTGCGTATTCAAGGCACAGCGCGCTCGGCCGGCGCCACTGCTGCCCTTTGCGCCCCCGCCCGACCACTGCGCGGCTCCATTGTGCTCTCGCCGCGGCCCGTCCAGCCGTCCGCGCACTTTGTACACTCGCACGTACACGTTTTATTGCTATAGCGTTTGTCTGCGTGCACTTGAGTCCGTCACGCGGCTCGAAAAGTGGATGCTTTTGATTAATCTCCGCCTTTTTCGCTCGCAGACGCGCGAGCTGCGCGCTGCAATGCTTCCTCCGCGCGCGATGCATTGTTTTCCGTTTTATAAATTATCATGTCTCTCGTTCGCTCGCTTGCGGCCGCGATTTGAATTCAGAAAATAAACAACTCGCCGCGGTACGCAGTAATTGGAGGTTAAAGGGTTGCGGATTCTTCTGCCCGTCATTTTGCGAGATGAGAAATGCTGCCGAGCGTTGCAGCGCATTCTTCGACCTCTCGGCACCTATACGTATGTGCATTCCTTGCAAAGATAATCACCGATTGAATAAACATGATCGGCTTGAGCATTTCATTTCAGTCCATAGCCTTTATCACCGAACCGTGTGAACGACCAAATGCTACATAGCCTCGAGGGAAGGTATTTTCCGAGAATATAAATATTTTGCGAGTTATCCATCATAATCTTGCTTTGGTGATTTTGGGAAGAATATTAAAAAAATCTGTCAATTATGCTGGCAAAGGAAAGAAAAAATGTGTTCAGCATTTTTATTTTCCAGAGATTTCTTAGAAAAAAATAAAAAAAAAACAGTGGGAGCTATTGTCCTTTTTAACGCTTTGAAGTCCAAAAAGATCTTTTAACCTGGTGGGATGCTGCGCGTATAGCCGACTTAGTTACAACGCAGTACCTGAAAGGTTTATTATAATCTAATTCTTGTGTATGCCGTCGCTCTCGCTCTTTCAATTAGTCTAGTTAAGGTATGGGACCCTGGACTGAAAGCTTTTAGCCATGCTTTTGTTAAAATCTAGACCAAAATGTGACAAAAGGGAGGGTGAAAAACTGGCTACTAATTGCGCATTTGAATATTTCTAAATGTGCAGCAGAACGAATCAATAATATGAGTCAAATTTCGATATTTTCCTCTTTCTTGGAAATCATACCTATATATGGCAGTAACAATTTTTGGACACTCTTGCTCAAACAAAGCATTTATAATAAAACTCGGATTATTGAAATACAGCACTTTTTATCAGTTCATCTCTTTCGAGATAGGTGACCCCTTGCGACTCGCGTCCCAAAAACATCTCCAACGAATGATTTGGGCTCCCGATCTTCTATGGAGAGAGCCCAGTCCAGAATAGGACCAACTCGTGTTAGTTCCACCATACCCCGGTATTTTATTCTAACGCTAAACAAATATTAATTGATTCACACATGCTGAAAAAGATGCAAACCAGCATGTATCGTGTCGGACTGCCGGAAGCAATCCTCCAAAACTCCCAAATCTGAATGCAAACGTCAGTGCAAAATGCAAGAGGCGAGAAAATTAAACGGAAAGGCACATAATATATGTATATCATCCCGTATACTGGACTACCCAAACATCGTTCAAATATTCTGGTTGCAAGTGCACACAAAGCCAACATTTTAGTCAGATTTCTCCTACCTGATGTTTAAAGGTATCGAAATGACTTAGTTTGCAATATATGTATATACTCAACACTATTCGTCCACTAGTCAATAGCCGACCCCCTCAGAGGAAACATTTGTCCATTGTTGAACCTCATGTTTACTCTCTTTCTTTCAGAGAAATTTTCCATTGAGCTGTTTAAATAATGATGACATATTTCTTTACTGCGTTTTCACTTGTATCATTTGTCTAGGGCACTCTTTTTTCAGGCTAATTTACCCTTATCGGCTTCTCCTTTGGCCTTCTCTCGACATATTTCTTTGTTACCTTTGTACAAGGAAAAACACAGGGGGCAGTTGAGCCTCCCGTGATAGACACTCTTTTGCCTTTCGGATCCCTTAAAATTTATGATTTCCAGCGCGGCATTACGCACTGGAAACAACTTTTTCCCCCATGCCATAAAAGAAGTTTGGCGGAGCGCGTAGTAAAAAAACACACTGCTGGCGCGCGTAGTCAGATCAAAAGCATCGCCAAATATGGGAAATGATGACAAGAGACAGAGAGCGCGTACACAAAACGATTTCGCTTGCTGTGTTGTTAGCTTTTCCCTCAAAAGCAAAAATACCTCATTTGTTTGAACTGTGTTTTCCGATACACGCGCCATTGAATTATCGGACAATGATGTGACGTGAATAATTCTTTGCCTAAATACTATCATGCGCTGTTTGTTTGCCTCGGGTGATTAAAAATTATTTAATCCCCTCGGGAACTGAAAAATCTCTTTGCCTATTATTGATCCGGTTTTCACTGATAATTCGCGCCAGTTGCTTTTTAGGAGGGCCGGTGGCGTCTCTTAAAAGGCAACAGAGCGAACAGTTGCCTAGTCGTGATGGGTAAAACAGTAGCCCCCCATTGAGCGGCTAAGTACGGCCTGCTGCTCGAATCCAACTGCTCTGGTGCTCGTCGCGCCTTAGTCAAAGGAGGTGCTGCTTTAGATCATGAAGATAGATTTGTTGTTGCATTTCATTATGCTGCCCGCCGCGCCGGATCTTTCTCGGTGGATTACAGCTCATGACCGCACTCGCGCTATTTTTTATTCGAATCTATCGATACGGATTCATTGAAAGCCCTACGAGAGTCTTTGAAAATGAATGCTGTGCGCTTGGGTTGGAAATTTGACTTGAAATATTTCAATATCTAGAAGACAAGTAAAAGTAAAACGGCGAATTAAAAGGAGAAATTAAAGAAATAAACAATGCAATGGCCCTACTCTACGCAAACTATAGCCGGACAATATTCAAATTTAATAAAAGAAAAAATACACGTTACTGAGTAAAACCTGCTTGTCATAATTGTTGGCGATTACCGACAGTTGAGTACTGACAAACTTCAAAAAGACCGAAAAAAATATCGCCTCAGGGGGCCTTTAAAGAAAACTATTTAAATTTCCTTCCCGAAATCTATAATTCGATGTAATGTGCAGACTAAAATATAATATTTAAAATCCAAATCATTTTTTAGCAATATTCTTTGTTTACGAACTAAAGAGGTAACTGTTGATAATTTAATTTTATTACAGATCTACAGCTACCCGTTGAAGTTTAAATTTAATACGAAAAGAACTACTACAAAAATCGACCCAAAAACTATAAACTTAAATTTTAATTTGTTTTAAATTTTACAAATCCATATGTTTAATCAGAGAGCCACTGGGAAAGATCAGCTATTCAATTCTTACGCTTCTTATTACAATTTTACCAATTTTCTTCAATGCTCCTTGTTCAGCTTTTTGACCTAAAAGTTATTTAAAAAAAATGTATTTGGTTTTAATTATTTTCTAATGAGTCCAGACTTATTAATTCATTCAGGCCTAATTCATTCTCAAGATATAAAGATAATTAATCAATTAATTTCACTGAATCATAATACATTAATGGGTAATAAAATAGTTAAAAAGGCGTATCAATAAATTTCGCTTGTAAAGAAACCCCGCAGAAGAATCTTTTGGGCGCTAGGAAATCAGCTGAATTGATCTGGAGCCAATTGAGAACAGGTGTTCCATAGCTAGGATCTTGCACCCGTCAGCTCTTTCCTCTGTGATTTTCTTTCTCTCTTTCTTTCGTCCGCCGGCCGGCCGAGCCACATAGCGGAGAGATGCCTCTCGATAGCTTATAGAAGTTGGGAGTCTGTTTAAAAGGAATTCCTGCTTTTCTTGCTCGCTGCGAACCCTGCACTCGCCCAACTGGCGCCAGCATACACACAAAGAGCTGCTTGTGCGGCGGCGCCGCCACTTCCATATGAAGAATGGCTCTGCTGATCATCACGGCCAAGGAACCATCCAGCGCTGGCCTGTCTGCCTGTCAATCGATCTACCAGCTTTTCTTTTTCAGCGCACACACGCTCTTGACCGTTCTTATCAAATCACGGGTCAATCCACCATCGGTTTCGCTTTTCCACAAAACCATAATATGGCAAGAGCGCGCTCAAAACCCGAAAAAATTTAATCAGTTAAATCCATCGGTTGGTGCTCTTGCAACCTGGTGAATAGGATAATATTTTTAAGCGTAAACAATTTCCTTTAAACCTTTTCATCTGTCAATCAGATTATAGTTCACCAGCTCATCCAAGGCGGACAAAATAGAAAAGATTTAATCAGAACATGACAGAAAAAATTACCTGTTAAGCGGCAAATTTTAGAAGGGCAAAAGATAAACTTTTGTCCTCGTTGTCAAAAAAAAAAGTATTTTTCAATTTTTAACTCGAGGTTTCTGACCACCAGTTGAAAGATTTTTGGCGACAAAAGGATATGTATGTTACATTTCTTTTGCACTTACCGAGGTCTTATATGCGTGAATGGAAAACTTATTTTTATAAGCTCAAAAAAACCTAACTGATTGGGGTTGGGGTCGCAAGTTCAATCATGTGGATAATGCCTTCACAGAGGTAATATCATTCCTCCTGGAAAAATAGTTTGAAACGTGTTGTATCAAGCCTGAATCGCTTGTCCCCATATTTTACAATTCCCTTCTAGTTGATCGAATAAATTCTTAGCCATCCAAGAATTTTTGTTTCAAACTACCAACATTTTGGTGGTTTCATCTGCGCACTGGTTATCATGTATGATTGCAAGGATGTCAAAATATGTAGTTCATGGCACCTTGAACAATTATATCAAGTCAGCTGAATTAATCGCATTCACTGTTCCAAAAGACCTAAAAAATCATCGGATAGTTCAATTGAAAAAAATAGGAGTTGCTTGTTGTCAAGTAGATATTAAATATGCTCTACATTCTCAAATTAACTGCACGATCAAGAAGAAAACGATTAGCCGTTGTCATTATGCTTGCGTTTCAAAAATGGATTTTTAAATATTTTTCGTTCCATACCTTTGTCCTTTTTTTGAATTGCGTTGTAAGCAGTTATTTTTAAATCTCTGGCAAAAAAGGCTAAATTATGCTCTTGTTAGAAAAAATCTCCTTATTTTCTTTAAAGAAAATCAATGACACGAGAACAACGCGTCGAGTGCACTTGAATGGTAATTAACTCATTGAAGAAGACAATTTCAAGCGCAGCGTGTCGTTAAAATCCAATTAACCTCGGGGTCGTAAATAAAAAGCACGTCAGGAAATAAAACGACACTCACACACAGACGTCCAGCTGTCCGTGTCACCTCCTTGGGCGAAATGACGAGGAGCATGCACCCCACATATCGCTGCTCAGGCAATTATGAAAGAATCTCAATGTCACACCTGCTCATTCGCGCGGCGACTCTCATTATGCGTGCGCTCGCTTTTTACAGAAAGACGGCGGCGGGCGAATCGATGATGATGGCGAATAATAAACGGTTGCATGCGAAAGGGGGCCCGCCACGGGAATAATTGGATCACGCGCATATTTTCCGAATATTTTCGAACAATGTTCTCACGGAGAGGCGATAAAACAATGCGCTCGGAGCAATTTAAAAAATTCCCTGCCCTCGGTTTTTTCCTCTCTCGCTCCTTTCCTTGGCTGCATCTCGAATACGCGCTGCCTGCACACAAATCATAACTCGGCAGCACTTCCATGCGAGGATTTCAATAATTTTTATGGCTCGCTCGGGGTGAGTATCAGCGTGCTGATAAAAGGAGCTCGCCGGGCACATTCACTCTCGAGAGCCGTCGTCCTTCTCGCAAGTTGCTCGCCAAAGCCCGTAAATTACCGAGATTGATCAATCGGCGCAGTTTTCTTTATGGCATTCCAAAGCAAGTTTCTCTGCCTGATAAAACTACCTATCTTCGTTTTGAATTTGTAAAATTGTTTTATTGATTCTGGATTTTGAGATCGAAATGGACCATTGGATCAAATTTATACAATTTATATAGTACAGCTATTGCTTTTGGGATTTACTTATAAGTTTGATTCTTCTCTTTATAAGAATTTTATCCTCAGACAATTTTTATTAATCATTGAAAAAGATCACCTTATTATCGATAAAATAGCAGCATTGCAAAGCATTTGATGCTGAATATTTACGATTTGCCCTTTTTTCTGTAAATTTACTGTTGCGATCTGGGCACATTATCAGAATTGGCTCGAGTGTTAGTTTTGAAAAGCCCCCATGGTGTCATTCTTGTGAGAACGCACATGGCATTCTTGCTCACAAGCCACCAGATCTCCGCTGGCGCACATTATAAAAATATTGCACACGCTAATAAGTGCCTAGAGCGAGGGAACCACGTGCAAGCAGCCGGAGCCGCGGCGCGGTAGCAGTTCTTTTGCACCAGCCGCGCGTGTGTATCGTGTATAATATTTATTTGTTTGGCCGCGCAGCACTCTCAGCGGCGAATATGTCTCTTGGCGCTGCGCTCAGCAAACGACTTTCCCATCTGCTACCTCATTTTTTCGCGCATTTGTCTTTGGGGCACTGATTGAAATTCAGTTCTCACGGGTTCGGAAACGATTGCGACTTTCCGAGAAGACGGCAAAAAAATAAAGCACCGCTCGAAGCGTGTTGTAAGTGCGACCTTATGCGAAAACACGGAAATAACGATAAAGGTGATCGTATTTTCCTTGCCCTTGGTGAAAATTTACAGCTCCAATAGAAATGACAGAAATAACTGGAAACCTCATATATTACACAAATGAAAAAATTAAACTCCGTTGAAACCCTGCTTGCTGTCACTGTTTTCAATAATTGAAAATTATTCGCTTCGTTAGATTCAGCAAGTGGTTGTTTGAATAACAAGACAAAAAGAGAGGACCAAGCTGCAAATAAAATTCAGGAGTATGACAATTTTCTGAACAGTATATTTATAGTCTCAATTTTTTTATTTTTTTAAAATTTACTATTCATATTGAAAGGATCTACCCAAGGGTGATCCAAAAGCACACAAACTTTGCAGTCGTTTTCTAAAAAATTTGGCAGTTTTTTACACCCTAGATTTTTTATATAGATTCAAAATTATATTTGCTACGAATCACCCCCACATCTAATAACAAAATATTTTGCTTTCCCTGAATCCTCAAGGTCTAATTTATGTAATAACTGGTGACAGAAAAGTTTGTTCTGAGTTCTGCAGTATCATTCCGGATTTGTTTGAAGTAATTTAGTGCATTATTTGAATAATCTTTAGCTCAAAAAGTTTTATGACGATTGTTTGAATTATTTGTCACTTTCAAAACTGGGACAGAAAACAAAAAAAGCAAATACATACACCCTTTGATGTTTGGACAATGCAACAACAGTTCAAAGCCCTTTGTTGTCGCCGTGTAGACTCTCTCATCAGCACGGATTTCGAGTCCAAATTTGGCTTTATCATATTTTTCAATGGTGCATATATAATTAAAGAAATGAAACGTGCTGGATGAGTCACAGGCGGCCGTAAACAAGAGAGAGAGAGAGAGCAAAGCTAGGCGGAAGATGATGAGACACAATCCATCCAACATTCGTTATGAAAATAAATATATACACAATTTCCATTGAGCCAGCAGCGCAGTGCCGCGCGTAATCCCTCGCATATGAAAAATATAAATCAAGCTGCGGTCTTTGTTTTGCCCGTTTGATGTTCTCTGCTGTGTGAGCGGACGCATGCATATCCATATTAAAAGGGCACAGATGGTGGTGATGGCCCGTTGCTGATGGTGACACCACCATATCGCGTGTTGCCAACTTTGCGTTTGTGATGGAGTGGCTCGTGAAATTGCATCAATCGCACGTGTTTTACCAATTTTTATAACACGAATTTCTCTCAAATATATAATATATAATAAGTTGGCTGACTTTGCCTGCTAGAAGTGTATGAAAATTAAATCATAATAATTTAAACTCGAGGTTAAGATTCGCATCTATTCAGTTAAATCTGTAATATCATAAATTATAAAATGTGATTGGAAGATTTTTTAAATTATATTAGAATAATAATAATACTATAAAAAAAGGTTTTTGTAAACAGTTATTCCACAAATTTGAGAAATAAATAAACAAATAGACAGCGGAGTCCAGATTCGTGCGACGCGCAGATATGGCGGCCGGTGGAGTATGGCGCGTAAAAACGGTCACGTGAAAATGCGCGAAAAGAACCAAGTTTTCGTCAATATTGTGACATAATTTGCATCACTTGTACTAATTGGGTCTTTTGGATCGTAAAAACAAACTCTTGACACTTGTACGGGAATCCAAAGAGAGCTTTCGGCATTTAGGCACCATCTTGGATCTGCGCAGTGGGAACCAATTTTATCGCACATCTGGCCCCCGCTGCAAATAGAATAATATTAACACAATCATATTTTACCTAAACAATTAATTAAATTTTTGCGTTCGAAAGTATCAAAATAATTATGGACATAATTTTTAAAAATTTCCTTTTCCACGTTTGTCACACGCTATAATTGTTTCTGTGCAAATCGATTGAGCGGCGGATGGTAGAGCAAACGGTATAATCTGCAAAAAACTGTTATTGGCAGCTCTCTGCGATCGGCGTCGCGTGCCGCTTCACCCTCAGCTTTTCCAACCACCCACCAAGCCACCCACTCACGCAATATGCACGTAATGGTCGACTAATCCTCAAGAGCGAGCTCCGCCGGCGGGTGGCTGCGCTCTGAATGCAAGGGTGGTTTTTCATTAGCAGGAGCATGAGCCATCAGCAACACTCGCCGCTCCGATCAGCATCACTCGCCAAGGAAAACTGCTGCTGATGGATCAAAAAATGCAGACACAGTTGCGCAGATTGACGCCAGCAGCGAGACTGGCGGGTGTGATTTGTTCCAAGGAATTTCCGCATCAACAGAAGACGGGAATTAAAAATGTGTCAAGGACATAGAGAAACGGCCGTTGTATATATGTATTTTAACATAAAAGCAAATCGGACAATTTTTCCCGAATCTACGCAAATGTTGCATCAAGATGTATAGTAGTTGGCTTTTAAAATTGCAAAATAATCTGTGCATGCGTAATAGAAAATTTAAGACGTGGTTTCAAGAAATGCAAACTAAAAAAGGTATAAAATATAAATAGACAATATTAATGAGCACAGAAACTAAAATTTTGAAAAACAAGAGACGAAATCTGCATATCTCTTCACAAGAAATTATTGTTGGATCAATTTCCTGTAACATACCCAAAATGTTCATGACTATCGAATCGACCACGGTTAAATATTTTTTTTTTCAACTTTTCACAGATATTACCAAACACATTTTCTGTTTCATTTCCTAATTTAAATTATTTAACGGTGGGATTTTGTCAATCTTAAGTTAACACACCCTTACAATATCCAAGTATATCTCATTCTAGAAAAATATACGTTTGCATAAGCTCTTGCATGTGTCCAAATTAGTATTTTGGGAACATATTTCCTTCGCGAATCAGTAAGCTGTCAACCTACATTCGTGAATGTATATTTTATTTATTGTGTCTGCGAGGTTTCATGGAAAAATGTCAATTGGGCTCAGTAAATATTTTGGTTTTGTGATCCCTCCGAGGCAATTAATTATTACAGAATAATCGCCACGCACTTCTTCAACGCGCGGTTCATCTGGTTGGGCTGCAGGCGGCAATTTGTAGAGATTTTCAGCGATTAAATTTAATTTGAGGGACAGTCGTTCCTTCCGTGGAAAAATGTGACGTCTCTAGCAGCGCTAGGCATAAAATATGCGTGCGAGCAGTTGCCGCGCCGCAGAGCGCGCGTGTGTTAAATTTATATATATAAAAATTCGACTCGGCTCGAGCGTAATTTCCCTCGGCCAGCGGACAAAAAAGGGCGCACAATCTTTTTTGCCGGGTGGATTTCTATCTTCCTGCGCTTTTATTCGAAAGAGCAGGTGCTCACAGCAATTATCAACAATAAATTTCGAGAGAAAAACGCCCTATAAAATTGTGTGCCGCGAAGGAATGGCTCGAGGAGCCGTTTACTTTTTCTGCACGACATCCAACGCTTGCACACAGACCTTTTATTATTTTATACCTTAATGTCACTTAATACGCAATGTAATATCAAATGTTCTGCTTGTCTTGTCTGCTCTCTCCTCTCCTGCCTGCCATCCAACCAAAGTGAGGTGTTTTGTGAGAACGGAATATTGTCGTCGCGTTTTTACTGCTGCGCGCGCGGCACTGCTCGAATAAGCAAAGCAAATGGCTCGAGGCTCTGCATTTTCAACTGCACGAAACGTGTAATTTCAAAATGTTGCATGTGAAACCGTCTTAATGGCAACACAGGGGGTTTAATGAAATGTTTATAGAAAGTTGGGAAATTGTTGTTCAGCTTCCAATTCTATTAAAAAGTAGTTATGCGCAGTTAAAGTAACTCGTTCTAAAACAGCACAGTTAGAAATTTCTTCTCAGTTTTGCTGGTTATCAAAAACTCATACTGATTTGTAAGGTTTAAATGCTGGCTACAAAATAGTGCTATTATCCTATTAGCTCAAAAATTTAAATTGACCAAAACAATTCTTCAATTGCAAATAAAAGTATAGTTGAAAACGGAGCGCAGTATATATTTATTGCTTCGCGCGAGCGAAATATGTTCATCATTTCACTCCAACATAATTAATTTTAATGCCTAAACTAATTTCTATTAAAAAATCTTAACAATTCGTGTACGTGTATCGTAAAAAATGTTAAATTAACTTTTATTTTGTTCGTCTGTAAATTTAAAAAAAATGGTTATTGCGAGGCTAAAAACGGATTTTTAGCAACAGAACGTGTTTATGCTTCGATTATACCAAATCCAAAGATAAGTTTTAGAAATTGAAAGTAAAATGGAATTTAGCAACATAAAAAATAAATGAAGCTTTGTTTGAGATGGTTAATATATGAATATGAGTCCTTAATGATTTCAGTGTGTTGGCTTAATGGTTAAATATAGACAGTTCTTTTCTCGACATTGTCACTTATAACGATTTCGCCGATATAGCCAAATCAGTCCGCTTTAAATGCTTCGATTACACTTTAGGTATGAAAAACGAAAATTTTAGCATTTCTTGATATCATTTAGTAATTTCATGATTTTGTAATAATTGTGCGTATTGATGCGATTACGAATCATTCCTAAAGTTATTTTGAGACAAAATTCTGTTTGTGAACAACCTAACCTACCATAAATATATCCAAGTTGATATTGAAACACAGCTGTCTCATGAATATGAAGCAAAACACAAACAAATCTCTGCGTGCAGAGGCATAAATCGCCCGGCAGGCGCGAACGATTTGCAAATTCAAATGAGAGCAAAGAATAAAAATGATGATGTTATTCGCGCGGCGAGGTGAATCAAAGAGCTGCAACCCCCAGAGCAGCCGCCGACATGAAACAACCGCGGTGGCACTCAATTAGCATACCTCATCACGAGAGTCATCAGCGTGCCTTCTGGCTCAATTTAAATACAACAATGCGCGCGCTCTCTTCTCTCGTTTGCTCTATCTGGCGGCGCCACGCAATTGCATATTTGCCGCCGCACGCGGTGACAAGCACAAAGTGGAGCAGAACAAAAAACAGCGGCATGCCCGACCAAACACACCTGTCCCAAAGCCGCCTTTTGACGCGACCGACCGCGCCGCTTCTTTTCTCGTCTCACTCGCCTTCATCAATTAGCCAATTTATGTGCATGGTGGGGTTTGCCAATCGTTTGATGATAACGTTCAAGAGACATTATATAGGTCGGCTCATTTATTGACATGAGGAAAAATCAATAGGTTTCAGTGTCAGGACTATTTTATTCAAAAAATGAAAAAATAACAAACTCGCAAGCCTCATTAGCAGTAATTTACATCCAAAACAAAATTAATTGTTACAGTATTATCTTCGGGGAAGTTTGAATCAGGGATCGTTGAAAACGTCCGCCTGCACTCCTTCAGATTGCAAACGAAAAGAGAAAAAAGCAACAAAGTTTATGGTTTATTTTTACATCCATTTTATTTTATTTTCCATGAATTCTGGCGCTGCTCAATCAAACATAATATTTTTGGTCGATAAACAAGTAGGAGAAGTGGATTGATACCAATGTTCGTGTTATCAGTTGAAAAGCAATATTATTCTTTTTGCTAGTTTTGCTCAATAGGTATTGGTGTAAGAATCTCATCTGAGCCTGTATTGTTCCAAATTTTCAAAAGAGAGATTAATGTGTGTGTCTGGAAAAGCAGAGATAGGTTTACAACAAAAGTGAACCAGTAGTGGAATTTACAACGCGCAGAGGATTTAAGCTGTCAAAGGGACAAACGCGCTGGTTTATTGTTACTGGCGCAAAATGCACCTGACACTATACAAGCGCAGAGAAAATCACCCCTGTCTCCCATGCAGACTGCTGAACGATTCACCATACAAGTCTTCGGCAGGAACAAAAAAGAAAAGAAACATGACTCATCACGCGGGCAGGCGCCACGAGGGAGTCGACGGCGCGACTCGCGAGATCGAGACCGTATCGGCTCCCAGGCGCGGTGGAAAAATTTGCTGAGAAATATCTCACAAGCAGAGCGAAGGAAGGGACAGAGGAAAAGTGGCTGGGCCGAGGAGCAGAGGCCGTGTGATGGGAAGAGCCAGGTGGATGGATGGATAGATCGGCTGGCGGTTGCTGGCCGGCCGGCGTGGTGGGAGTGGGGCACTGCGGCCGCCGCCACTGTGCCGCCACTGCGGGCTGCCTGCCAGTCCCACGAGCCGAGCGCCGCCGCCGTCCATCTCCAGTCTGGCTCTGGATACCGTGAGCGAAACGTCGAGTGTCGAGCGCAGCCTCCGGACCGGCATGTGCCTCTCGCCACACCACAAGTGACTCGCGCGCACACCCGGCACAAGGATTTTTTAGCCTCTCTTTCCCGCAAAGTAAGTCGCAAATTTTTATTTCTTTGTTTCCTTTATTGGATTTCTTCCGTAAAATTGAGAGATTTCCTTTTTTGGCACCGATTCTCCGCTCTACTCAAGCAGGGGTGAATTTTAAAATGTTTGTGATCTTCAAATTAAAACTAACTGACCTCTTTTCACTGGATGACTTAGGTCGTTTTATCGGTCTTCCGCTACCCCTACTCGAATCTGTTAATTTTATATATCACTATGTACCACTGTGCTTAATATTGTGGTTTGTTATGAGAATATACAGAAAACAAATCGGTGTCCCGGCGCAAATAGGGCGTGTTTGGGAATTTATTTTTCACCTGCTACAACGTTTAATGTTGTTTTCTTTCTTTCTTTTTTCTTTCATTCTTTCAAAGGGAGCTCTGCTTCTTAAAAACAATAAACAAGCTCGTTTAGCTCGTTGACGTAACCTGTCAAAAAATCGCTGGTGCATTTATAAAATATTGCTAGTATTTTTTAAAATTTGGATTTAATATTTCTTCTGACAGTTTGCTGATATTTTAAGGGTTATCTAAGTTTTAAGATTTTTTAAACCAACAAGATTTTGCTTCAAACGAAAGACCTAAGGCACTAAATTGTGTCAAACTTTTGTTTTGGCGCTGAATCATTTTAGTGCATTGGCAAAGATTTTTATTGCGTCAGTAGGACAAATTTGTCCTACAAATTCCAAATTCCTTTAACAAGCGTAAATAGAAAAATTAACATTTTGGATTACATAAAGATTTTAAAGATTTTCAATTTCTGCGAGTACGCGTATACACGTGCTAAAATCATCCCAAATAAAATTGAAACCGCCGGATTCGTTTTTCTAATAAGCTTTAGCAAAAAGCAGATACATTTCCCTCAATATCTTTTTATTTCAAACACATGAAAGGAAAATCCAGACCAAAGTTTTGTACAGCAATGAAAGCATGCATAAGGTGACGTGTTTACAGCAAATTGGCAGTAAACAACCACACGATGAAAACGCCAGACTGACACAACACTTGTTTTTGCCGCAGCTCCCTCGAAGCTATTTTATATGACGGGCGCCATGAGAGCGTCAGATCAAAATATTTCATGTCGCGGGGAACGAGAGTGTGTGTGTGTGCGAGTCGGCGGTTCCGGTTCACTCGCGGCGGCGGCGGCTTCGAGGGCCATAGGTCGCCGCTGGCTGTGGGTGGCAAACTAAGGTCAGCCGCGGCGCCCAGCCATCAGTACGGCACACTACGCCTCTGTGGCGCCAATTACAATAATAAATAATCGCCGCTCGCGCGCGGCCTCGAGCTTCATCAGAGCGGAGAAACTCTCGCGCATTTAACGACACTTTTGATTTGTGTCGCATGCGGATCTGCTGAAACGAGAGCTGATCTCGAAATTCAATAATCGCAGAGACACGATTATACACTTCTCCTTGATGCTGCGTGAAACTTGACTTAAAAAAATGGAACTTGGACTCGCCATGCTGGCTTGATAAGATGAAAATTAAAATTAGATTTATTTAGTGATGACAATTTTCTTTTGAAAAAAAGTTTGGAGGATGGCTCTCCTATTAAAAAGATTAAAAAGATTGAGAAACATTTTAAGTGCTTGTGAAAAAGGTTAAAATATCCGGCTTATCGCAAAACATACAAGCCTGTAATTTACCAACTGTCTGAATCCAAATTGTCTCTAGAAAAATAAAAGTGCCTTAACAAAATGAAAAAAATTTCAGCAGAGAAAATTAGATATAAAATTGAACCATGCACATACAAGGAAAGAATCCGAAGCTATATATACACACATGCCTTCATTTGAAGACATTTGAAACAAGCTCTGGAAATGGAGATTAGAACGCTTAGAATGTCTTTCAAATTGCGTGGTTAAAATAAACCTTTGTTCAAAATGACAAGGAATTAGTGTTAAATATTGACTCTTAGCAATTTTAAAGTCAGGTTTGGTTTGTTGCTATATAGTTTAATTATTTATTCTATGAAAAAAATAAAAAAATTAGGGGAACTTTGGGAAAAGCCTTCTGCAGTATAAAAAACACAGACCGACAGCACTTTTCCTTGATCAAAAACCAATTAGTGTTAATTTTCCCTTTCTCATGCTTATTATTTAATCAAAGATAAAATTTCACAATCGCTAATGCAGCCCACGATTTTCATATTTGTCAAAACGTTGATGGCCATTGCAGTATTATCATGCATAAGGTTGCGAAGCTATAATGGTGTTACAATAAATTTCGACATTAAGCAGCGCGCGCCCTTGAATTGTTCCCGGCCGAATTGAAACATTTTATGTGCGCTCGCCTTGGTGTGTGTGTCGATTTGCATACGCGAAGCATAAAAGGCAGGCTGGGCGTATAATTTGAATTGATAATCCAATTCTGGGCGATTTTTCGCTAAAAATGGGCTGATCTCTGTGTGGCGTACGCGCGCGGTGGAGAACTCGGCCGATTTCCCTCGCGCGTCGCAGCAGAGTGTGAAATCACCTTTGATATATTTGCTCGCATTAGACGCGCCGGCACATATTGTGTTCATCCGAGTGTGACCAAACGCGCGCGGCTTAAAATGCAGCATTTGCGCTCTCGCTCTCAAAATTATTTCATTATCGCCGAGTGCATAAATTACCAAGTGCACGGCGGCCGACATAAATCCAGAACAGTCGGCGAAAGTGCGGTAAACAAAGCCTCGGTTTATTTATTGCCTCGTGATGGATTAAGCTGGCGTGTAATTTCGATATTTTACAAAGTGTGCGCGCAATTGCGTGAACGGACGGCGCATAATGAGAGATGATTTGTGGAGGCGGACCGAGTCATATATTTTTCTCCTGAGAATTCCTTGGCACGCTCTCGGCCAGCCAGAGAAAGTGTGGGAATCCTTTCCAGCCTTGTTTGCATACTGGACGTGAATTATAGGCATTGCTGATGACGATGTTTAAGCTAATTGGCCTGATTAAATTTTCCACCGAGACACCGTGAATCTCTGAACAAACAATTTAAGCACATGATAGTTAAGCCGAAATATTTTCCTGAGCTTTTTCTTACCAATACGCATCTTGAGGATTGATTTTTATTTTTAACTGTTTGGAGTTATGTCAAAACTTTAACCTCTACGAGATTTTTGAACCCCAATTCAACAACTTAAACATGAAACATCAATTTCTGTTGATCTATATAAAAGGAAGAGTTTTTTCAAACTTGTTTTTAAATCTGTTCCTCATATTAGGACCAGTAAATATTGGAAAGGCGTTAATAATTTAATTTTCAAAACAAGTTTTCCAATATTCATTCAACAACTTACGGTTAAAACATGAATATATTTCAAACCTGCCGCAAAATCCCCCACTCGACACCAGCAATTTTGTCCTCTTTATAGCAGCCAGAGAATAAATCTCTTCGCATTTCGATTTTTTGCGGCGTCATACCGAAAATTATGGTTCGTTTCTCAGAGGTTAATTAATTCTGTCCATTAAATCACGGCCGCTCAGCGGCAGCAGCATTGTGACCGTTCGTTGGGCCCTGGCGCCGATTTTTTTCACGTTTAATTTTTCTCTCGCCTGCTCGAGCTTTTCCTCTTTCGGCGGCGGCCACCAGTGTAATTACTTATTTGCCCGGCGGTGCAAAAAGTGCTCATCAATTTGCAACGACCGAGTGTGTTTATTTTTCCACCTGACTTGCTTGCTGCAGGTATCCGCGAGAAAATATCGATAAATCAGTGTATTTTGCGTACATCCAGCAACACGGCTGGTGCGTTCCGAGCGCTGCTGTTTTGAAGAAGAAGCACTTCACTAAGTACATAAACGAGCATCAAAGTTAAATACCAGTGATTCTGAATGGTAACTGGCTTAAATTATGATATTGAGCACTCAATATTTACTAAGAAAAATGTATTGATGTTTATGGTAATTTCAAGTGTAAGCTGGATTCCTGCACTTCAGAATTAAAATAGCTTCGCGTGCGCAATGCTTATTTTATGCACAGCATACAGAGACTGATAGTTTTAATTTTATTTATGTCTGATCGAAAGAAATCGCAATTAGATCCAATTAATTTCTTGCGTTCTTCATATGAAGTTGGGATAAGAAGACGATTCCTATATCCCTCTTTCATCGGATGATTTGATCAAGTTTGAATTAAAACGCGTGTTTCCTCTTGTTTCCCCTTGGGACAGATAAATATTGGTCCAAATGTGAAGCCTCTGCGCGCAGCATCACGGAATCCTGTCGCAGTAGCAGCAGCCAGAGCGTGAGTTATTATTGCGGGCGCAATCTCCATGGAGATTAACACATCATGTTATTACGGAGGGATATATCGGGACGGCGCTGAGTAGCAGCAGATGTTGCCCCTGCGAAGAGACGCCGCTTGAGCTCTGGCTGGCAGGCCCAATATCTATCTTTGAATACACATGGCCCTCGAGACACTTTAACCGGAACGTCGTCCCTCAACGCAAGTGTAATATGCGCTTGTGTGCGCGTTCGATCTGCTCCTCCACTGCCACCGCCGCACGACAAACGATTTTCGCCCCTGCGGAATTACACGCGCACGTGCAGATTTGTTTGTTGTGCCTCTCCAAGATTAGTTTCAAGGCGAGAAACAAAGGCTGATTCGCCTCCAGGGTCCATTAACAATAAGGAAAGTCAAAGGAGTACGAGGGGTGACAGGATTTTATTTTGGTCCACACTAGTAAAATGCCGGGAACAACTCAAGCACGTTGATCAGCTTTGAAAATCATCGAAACAGTAGTGCTTCGTTTCGATCGGACCTTTTTTGGAGGAAATGCGGTTTCATCTCGAACATTGGGACACGATCAAATTAAGCTGAAAGGAAATTTATGGAATGAAGCCCACACAGCAAAACATTTAAGCTGTATTAAATAGAAAAAAATCTCAAGATGGAACAAGAAAGTTTTCATCATTATTCTATATTATACGGTCAATATAAAATATTTCAAAATTTGAGCAGAAAAACATTATCGAAGTTGGCAGTAAAATAATGAAAAATTTTGTGCTTCGTTAAGAGAGATTTATATTTTTTTAATAAAGAAACATGAGAAGATTTATCTTGGGCGCCTGTTAAAATCTATTCAGTCTAAATTTCATGATGCAATATGGACCAAAATTTCTCATTTTTTTAAGACGAAAAATAATTTCCTGACAGTACGTGGACATCAGATTACTGTTTTCATTCTTGAATAGTTACGCCAGCACAAATCCTCATAAAATAATCGATTTGGGTCCATGCAGATAGGCTTGTTTTGTCGGAAAGATTTTCATCGCACTGCCATATTCAAAATAGTAACAGGTAGTTTTCACACCAGTCCCAGTGCGACAGTTTATTATGATTGGCAGCAGGGGGCTTTCATCTGATTTTCGTAGAAAGACAGTTTTCGTCGACATTCGAAATAGATGGAAATCACGCACGGCCGCACGTTGGTACATTTATTAGCTCGGCAAGTGCCAAGGGTTGTGCAACACGGCTACTCAAAGAGTTCGAGAGCGAAGTTTCAATTACCTGTCTCGTAAAACGTCAAGAAACTAAATGCGTCAAGTCTGCTGGCAAATGGGGCAGAGATTGAGACATTCTGCAATTCATCTCGTAAATCCGGCGTCGCGAGAAACAAACACATGTTTGCGGGGCATTATAGCCGAGGACACGCCTTATTTCCTCTGATACGACTAAGTGAGAGCACGAGAGAACGACAAACGGGGCGTATTTGGACTAATGTGTGCGAGACAGCAGAGGTGTGTGCTCGCGCAGAGATGAGTGAGCGAGGGTTTTACGATCGCCACCTTAGCGCCACTCAGCCGCGAAACACGTGTGGGCCGAACGAAAGGGCAGGCCACCTCACACGCGCATTTATGCCAAATAAAAACGGGCAAGTCGCGCAGCAGCTATTTTATGGGCCGACATTAAAACAACTGCCTCTGCTTTGCTCTTGCCCTCGTGCTATTTTATGGCTGTCAAAAAGTTTTGTCTGCATCGTCCGCCCGTCGGCACGGCAGCGCGCCCTCCGCTGCATGGAAAAGGCTCAATTAATCTTGGCGAGAGCAGTTTTCGCCACTTTTGCCGGCGCCGTTGTGCCCGCCGCACAGCCACTAAACTGTTGCTAACGCACTCGCTGCAGATTTCATTTCGGCCGAGTTGATAAATAGGGTGGTCGCAATTTACAAGTGAATTTCAGAAACAAAGTATGCGTGTAATTGGTTGTGAAGGGTTTTAGTAGGTTGAAAACAGATAAAACATCTTCCGTTAAGGCTCTAAAACTTGCAACGAAATTTCCTCCTCATCAAGTTCCTTCTTTGGTTCTTTTCTTGTCTTAACTAAAGTGAAAATAGAGGAACAAAAATAAAATCATTAATGAAATTTATATTGCATGCCAAAGACGTTCCTTGCTTAATCGCATATGATAAAACTAACAATAAGGTCTCCATCTCTATACTACTGGTACACTATAAAATTTCATTTTTTTCTTGTGATATTTTTAAGTTTTTCACATTTGCTGCCAAATTCATTCAATTTTTCCAGCATTTTTGGTATATTGTAGAAGGTGATTCTA
Organism: Cloeon dipterum; assembly: GCF_949628265.1. Taxonomy (NCBI): domain Eukaryota; kingdom Metazoa; phylum Arthropoda; class Insecta; order Ephemeroptera; family Baetidae; genus Cloeon; species Cloeon dipterum. Next base: position 20,454,960 of record NC_088788.1, read on the forward strand.
CGTTTTTAAATCCGTAGACCATCATCAATGATTTTTAATGGAGTAAATTTGAAACAAAATTTTCACGTTTAAAATTAATTTGGGTATCGTAAAATTTCAATCTTTGAAGTGCGTGACTTACGTCGTCACGCTCTTGGCGACAGAAATCTTCGCGAAAATCACACCTGCCACTCAGCACGCCACGTTCGATTCTAAATATAACCGCACTTAATGAGCTATTTTCGGTGCAAAAACGCAGATTTAAAAACAACTCTCCCTTTGTTGAAGGAGATTAAGATCGAATCACACCCAGATTTGAGCTCATTTAACGGCTTATTTCACGCTTGGTGTCGCGTGAAAAGAAGCACGCCGCGCGATCAACCGACACTCTCTCTCGTTTGCCATTTTAACGAGCGCATCATCCCACACGAGTTGTCGACAGCCCCCGTCCCGCCCGGCAAGGGGTGGCAATTATTCGCAGCCCTTTGAAGCCGGTGACTTGCTGCTGCGTAGATGAGAGTCATCCCTTATGCACGCTTCACGCTCCACTTCCCTGATAGGGTTCCGCCGGGTAATTAGAGAGGCAGGACCTCGACCTGATTTCAGACTTCACTTGTTGTGGATTAATCCAGACTTTCGGAACAAAATTATGCGCATCCGTAATCATTGCGACAAAACACGTGAGGAAAACCAATCAAAATTAGGCCAATAATAATGAACTCGATGAGATATAGTAGAAATATTTCCTAGTTTATTAGACAGACGACATAATAGAATATATCATATTTCTAAAAATACATTTGACAAACGAAGAGTTTTTAAACTTTTATTTACGTGCATTTATCCAACTAGAGAATAAACAGCAAATTTTCGATTTTTAATTGACAAAAAATCGTTTGAAATATTTTTTACTTGCTTTTTTTTGTGCGATGTTTCCTGTTTGGGACTTTATACTGGTCTTGCTAGGAAACTTCTCACGTTCCTAAAAAGTGAAACGATTCGGCGGCGCAGATGTTGCAGGCAGGAATTCCAAATGTGGCTCTGCACAAAGTGGCTGTGCGCCTTTGTTGTCACGCCTTCTTTCGCATCGGAACAAAAGGACGAAGCGCAGCGAGTGCACGAGCTGTGTCATCAGCGCACAGTTTGCTGCTCAATTAAATATTTACAAGACAAATGTTTCCGTTTTTCGCAGCTGCCTTCGATCGGCACTGTCTCTCCTTGCCCGCCTGCTGCTCATTATCTTGCTCTCTTCTCTCTTTCTTTCGCACAGAGCGCGGCGCAATAATAATTACGGCGGCCCGGCCGACCAGAGGCACCTGCCAGTCTGCGTGATAAAGCACCTGGCTCATCATCGCCGCGCTGCATTGTTAATTATCGCTGACTCCGGGCCACACCTGTACGCTCTCCAAAGGGGATGAGAGGTGCAGTGCGACGGGGTTGCTGCCTGCTGCTGCTGCTGCTGCTCGATGCCACCTGCGACACACACACACACACACACACACACACACACACACACACACACACACACACACACACACACACACTCAATTAGCATCGCTCGCAAGCACGTGGCCACCTAATTTGAAATTCAAATCCGGCTCAAATGTTGCTAACGACTAGTGTGAAATTTCGAAGTTCAGCCGCGTTACAAATTTCATGGAACATATCCTTCATATATTGTGTAAATCCACGATTTGGTCCACGCAAGCTTTAAAGTTGTGTGCAACACAAATTTCCTTCGTTCCTTTTTGTGGAAAGAGGGATAGCTTATGTATCGTAAATCTTATAATTAATTTTCGGGGAAAATGCGAGAGCTATGGGCTGCATCGAACACGTGTCAAACTCACAGTGATCAACCACTCGTCCGCGGGTCATTCCAGTTCGTCTTCAGAAAGATTTTGGGGAAAGAGAAAAAAAGTTGAATGTCTGGCATTTACAATGAACTGAATCGGGAAGAAGAAAAGCAACACAATCAAAAGTGTGTGTTTCAAGACTTATTAACAATTTTTTTGAGCAAAATTAAGATTCAACTAATGTTTTTCACGCAACAAAAAAAAATTGACATCTAAACTAAATAAATAATAAAAATATATTTGTATCTACAAATCCGCAAAAACCTAAACATTGTATACGTTCAGCCTGGATCACGATTTTTCCAATTATAATGATCAATTTCAAACCTCATTAGTTGAGCAATCCTTTGGGAATGTCCGCGAAATCGCGAGTCGTCGGCGCCATTGAGAAATAATTAGGCTGCTCCAGAAATAATTAACCAGCTCGGTTATTGGAACAATGCACAATGCCTGGCGCACACGCACAATGGGCATTTTTGCATTACGCTCGGCGGCGGCTGCGGCAACAAGCGCCGAGAATAATCAGATCGAAGATTGATTGTAATTACGATAAAGCGCGCGGCTTGGCCGGCGATAATGGGGCGGCATGCTTTTGCACGCCACACCTGAAATTGCACTCTGTTCTGCATGCAAATTACGGCGCGGATAATGTGATACATAATCACGTTTGATTGACACCGGTGGAATATAAGCGCGCGGCGTTCATTTCATAATTGCCCCCCGTCGGCCCGCACGAGGCAATCCGACGAAATCCCACCCCTGAGAGTTTCGTCGGTCGTCTATCCCCCTTGTTTATATATATACGTATGTATTTTCCTCGGACGAGTTGCATCTGTGGCAGAATGGGGCAGGGGAGGCCGAGAGCTTATCAGGTCGGCACTGAAATCGGGCTTTGTTTTGCTGTTTCTGCGCTCCAGAGTCGTTTTCATAAAAAGTAACAGGCCGAGCGAGACAAGATCAGCCGGCGCCGAGGAAAGGTTTTGCTACCGCTGCACACTTTGGCGCAGATGCTCCATCGCGCCTTTTATATTGGCAGGGAGGGTGGAGCAAGAGAAAAAAAATGCACACGGCCAAATTGTAGCAATGAAACCGATAAAAGAGTTCAAGGAATCACTGGGTTAGGCAGAGTCTGTCGGCTTAAGCTTCAATTGGAGGTTTTGCTCCGCAGGTTCTACTCTTTAAAAGTTTACACCAATTAAAACTCGACAAAATTTAAAAGAAGCAGCTCACTTGGTTCAACACACTACTCCGCTTCAACCGCAAACCGTTGCCAAGATATTACACGTATTTGGTGTGTTGAAAGTACGTAACAAATTTACAGTCGTTTTTGCTGCTTTTTTAAAAAAAAAAAAACAAATGTATAAACCAAACTAAAATTTAAGGGCAGAATCAGCGGCAAATAAGAAGATTTATTGGAATTATTGTCCATACTTGGAGAAATTATCTGCGACATGAATTAATGCCGAAGAATATACTTCACGCATGTGTGAACTAGACATCTGCGTCCCTTGACCCTTACAATTAGACCTGATTAATACTTTACTTTCTTAAATCTAACCAATTTTTAGCATAGTTGGAATTTAGATTAAATTATTATAAATTCAGTTATAAGATAATTTTAACTAACAATATTTTTTCTTGCTTTAGTTTTAAAAACTTTCCCTTCTACTTGAACTCTTTATTGCTTTTCAAAAATAATATTAATGTATAATTTTAAATAAAAATCAAATTATAGTTTAAAAGAATGAATTAAAATTTTAAAACAATTTTTAAATGCCTTTTCATTTTAAAATTGAAATAAATACATAAAGCATTTCTGTTAACATTATTAAATTATTGCAGATCCAGCTGATCAATGCATAGACATTGCGATGCAATCGTCAGCCCGAATGATGTGCCTGTTAGAGCAAAATGACGACGACGCAGCCCAAAACGGGCCCGACATGAGCGTGAAATCGAGCTGCTCGTGATGAATTCGGTTGTCAGTCGGAGTCATCTGTTTTGCATGACGGCGCGAACGAAATGATGATTTCCCCACGGCTGCATTAAAATCAACAAGCCCATGTGCGTGTACTCGCGGCGCTCGAGATAAAATTTATTCTTCCCACCCCGGTGGCTGCGGAGTGCTGACTGCGGCTGGCTCATCAGTCAGCGACGGAATAAAATCGGTTCGTGGAAACGGCACAGCTGCTCTGCATCTCTCTTGGTGCGGGCGTTCATCCCCCGCCTGTGCCATATAACTTGGCCGATTCGCTGACGAACGCGTCTTCGAAATGCCGTAATACGCTCGCGCCTATTTGCGAATCGACGACAGAGGAGCAAAAAGTGGCGATCGAGGCCGAAAATGCTGCACTTTGCAATCTCGTCGCCCTCGCCGTGTTTGATTAGACGGCCCCCTTGAGGGTCGGCGAAAGGCCGCCCCGATCAAAGTGCGTATATCTCTGACCCGGCATAAACAAAAAGAATGTCGAGGGACGGATCTGATATCGAGCACTCGGTGCCTTTGCGATTCAATTTGCTCGGCATGCCGTAGAAACGATAAGACGGCATAATTTCTCATTGTTTTTTAAATGCTTTATTATATAGCAATCTAGTTTCATGCAGTCCACTTACGGTTGCCTATTTAATGTTCAAATAATCGTTCTTTGACTTTTTTTGAAGTGTAAAACTAGAACCACTTTTAAGCGGTTTTTTCTAACAATATACATATCATAGCTATAGCGCTCGAAAAACTTACTAGTAATTTTTATTTCAACCGCAAGCAATGAATGAATTTGGAATCTCTTTTTAGTGGTGTATTAAAACTATTTAACTGCCTATCGAAAAATATTTAAAGAGATCTTGATCACCAAGGAGTTTGAATTTAAATTACGTCCTTTGAAATGATGTGTGTATTTTACTTGTTTCATAAAACTATACATAATGAAAAATCACAAGTAAAAAATTAAATCGAAGAAAAATCCTGACAAGTTAAGTGTAAATAGTAGTGTTACTGATACTTAATAAAATCAGATGCATTACGAAGAAAAACACATTTTTAATGCAGTTTTTATTATAAAATAGCTTTATCGTGATTCATTTTTTAGATTCCCCAGCAACTCATTGCATAAGCGCTTTTCCGGTGTAGTTTTGTATGACTCGCAAGGAACATATTACATTGTGGCGTTACAATCAACTGATGTTGGAATCGTTAGACATTCCCATCCCCTACTCGAAGGCAGGACTGGTTGCATAAGTTGGACAAGAGCCACCAGAGGAAAATTCCAGTTCGCTGGAGAGAGCGATTGCGTGTTGTGGGCGACGCGGCGCTGCACCACGGCCGAACTTTCTTCTCGGGGTTCTATGGAATTAATTCCCAGACACCTCCTCTGGGTTCGAAAAGATGCTATTAAGCGGAAACCACATAAAAATCAGCATCCTGGACATAAAGTCGCGTTTTTATTTCCCGATAATAGCTTACGTCACTGCGTGGGATTAGCCGCTTAGAAAAAATCCGTCGCTTGCATCGGGAGGCGAAATAAAAACGTGAATACACATTCTTTCTCCTCGGCATCGTCGGACAAAAAGGACAGTCGGATTATTTTGTGTGTAATGTATATAAAAGAAAGAAAGAGATAAAAGAGTGGATTTTGAGGCCTTGCGCAGCAGCAGAGTTGGCTGCTTGTTATTATTCAAATGAGCGGACTGGCGCCTGACTTCTCCCATCGCGTTCGAATTGTTGCAGCTGGCAACGACGAATGAGCAGAGCTCTTTTACACACAGCATTACACGGCCGCGACAAACGAAACGGTCGGCGCGGCCAAGAAGCAGCTGTGATGTGAGGAGTTTTCATCTCACATCACGGGTCACGGGTCAAACAGCAGCCGTCGGTGGCGGCGAACGCTGGCTGCTCGCTCGGCGCCACCGGCTTGGCTGCTGCCCAACAGGAGAAAGCACATGTCCACTTGCTACACATGCTGCATTCCACTTTATCTCGCGCGCGCGATGCATTCTGCCCGTTTGAACTTCGCTTTCGGGTCCGATCGAGCCGAATTAGCAGACGCTGACGCGCGACGCCGCTATTTATTCCGGCCCTTTTGTCCCCCGTCCGTCCGTCCGCCCGCCCGCCCGATTAATTGCGCAATTTATTTACGTACGCGCTCAATGAAAAGCGGTCGCTTTGTGAAAACAATAATTTGCCCGCCGCGATGATTAATGCCGTCATGCTGCACAGTTCGAAATACGCCATTATTTGCAAACGTAATTGCGGCCTCTATACATCATTATTATTTGTCCAGCGCCTGATTTATTCCTTCTGCATTGGGGCAGTCTGGTCGGATTTCGACTGGACATTCAAGTATTTGCATTAATTTATTCCAATTTTTCTCTGTCCCGTGTGATACCTGAAGGTTTTTTAGCAAACAGGTTTTTAAAAATGAAATTTGAATAATTGGAAATTGCCTAATACAGTTATTCTGGAGTAAAGCCGTTCTTGGAAACAGGGTTTAGAAATTAAATTATGTGTTTAGAAGAAACAAAAATCTTTATTTTGAAATATTGCGAAAAACGTGACCAAAATTACCTGGAGTCAAGCAAGAAATATTAAATTTATTCAATGTCATATTTACAAAATTTGGGGTTGGGGGCAGGCAAAGTCCAATGATTAAAACATATTTCAAAATCATTTTCTATTAATTGAAAATATTAAAAGGGGATTTTTAAATACGTGAAAAATAAACTGCTGAAAAGTCAAAATAATGTCCGTCATATATATGTGTGTATGCAGGCACTCATTGATGTAGATAATGTGTTCATCTGGTATGCATGTTTTTCACCACCTGGGCGAAAAAAATGATAATATCTATTTAAAAATACGGTAGATGTTTTGTATTTTCAAACTAAGAGACGAAGTCAAAAATATTCGGAGCGCTCTGAGTCGCCTTCCTCTACAACGGCTGGGAATTTGTTTTCCTCGCTCTATCCAAAGTAGATATTTCGAGCGGACCGCGGTGCCAGGTGTAACCGAAAGCAGGTGTATTAATTCACCCGACGCAGGCAAGAACAAAACAAGAGTGCGCCTCGAGCGCTGTTTATGGTCGGTCCTAATCTTCGCGGCGCCCGCATTCAAATAAAATTCCCGAACGACCGGCTGGCCGTTCGTAAAAGGAAAACAGTGGGCAACAGAACGAAATCACGTTTGCCGCGCGCGAAAAAAGTCTGAAAGCTCGTTTCATACGCGCACATAATGCGAATAAAATGCACACAGCAACGTGCCGGAATCCCTCTTTCGAAATGGAAACCTCTCACGATGAAGGAAATCTTCGTAAAAAGAGCAATGTTGCGCTGCAATTAATACGTGATTTTATTGCTTTCGCCGTGATTTGCCTGCAGAAAGGCAAACTTGGACATTCACTCTCGTGATGGATGTGTATTTATTGCCAGAGAAAAAATCTGAATCATTGTTCTTGCAACGGGCAGGTTTTCGCTTGTATTGAAATCCGGAGCATTGAATATTTCAAAATAATAAAATTTTAGACTAAACTTTGTTGAAATTTAATTAATAAATGTCCCCTAAATGAATACATTTTTATTCTCGTAAGGCGCGTGGAAAACTAACTATTTGGCTTTACTTACACTAACAGTTTTTTAAAGAAGGAAAATATCTAAAAAAGTTTGTGCTTAATTTTTGTTTAAACAATGCAATAACAAAGTAAAGGTTCGATTATGGCCAATTTTCATAGGTCTTTCTTTTAATTTGGACTCAATGATTGAGTTGCACAGTAAAGTCCCATATCAAAAAAAGATATCGGAATCTCGGCGTGTGCGTTTTGCTGTGAGGCAGAAATGAGTCACCTCGGCGCAGATGCGTGCTGCCAAAAGCGCCACCATGGACAGACACTGATCCACCCACTAGCCTTCTCTTATTTTCCGAGCAAAGTGACTCACCGCGCCGTGTTTTATTCTGTCGTCGCCTGGGCGGCCGAAAAGTATTAATTTTCTCGTGAGGACATTTCAGCAGCTACACCCGCGGCTCATTGTTGCCCGCCGAGATGAATCAACAATAGAAAACGGCTGATTATTCATTTCTGTTTGTTCTGGCGGCTGGCGAAGGCGGCGTGCTTCAATTTGGGCATTTGTCTTTCGTAATAATTAAAGGTGATGAATGGCTGGTGAGCACGAGATAAATCACGCGAGCATTTGCATACTTCTGCAGTTAAATTTTAATTGGCTTTTCCAGCAACAACAAAGTTGCTATGATAACTATTGGTTTTTATCGAGTCATTGTGTTTGATGCTAATCAACCTCTCTTCTGCTGATGGATTTTCGAGTACCACACCCTATTTGGGAATGATTTTTCTTTTCAAATTGGCAAGCACTCGTTTATTTTTTGATAACTGAAAACAAAAATTCAAGAAAGCGAATCCCACTTTAAATCGTAAAAGTTCACTTAAAATTTTTGGCAGCGGAGAAGAAGAGAACACCTGCAACGCCAACGTCGTTTCCGTGCTCTTGTGGAAGCCGCCGCCTTTTTGCTGATGTAATTAAAATTTTACGGCGCCTTTAAAAAGTTGTAACACAGCTGCCGCCGTGCACCGCAGCAGCGCTCCACTGCAAAGACACTAAACTATTTTTGTGCCGCAATAATAATTATTGCAAAGCTATGAAGCGTGAACCGTTGTCGTCGTCGTCACTTGGTTCGTTTTAATCAATCTGGCTGCTGGCGAACCCTTTTTACACGGCGGTTGCAACACGCGAGAGAGAAAGAACAGCTTCTCGCTCACTGCACTCGATCCTTTTTACGACGAGCTGCCTGGTTTCAGTTTCGAACTTGTGCTCCACTTGATTAAACATTGTAGTTTCTTTAGCACGAGGGCAAAAAATGCACACGAACATGCGTGTGTGATTATTTTATGAGGCTTGCCAATGACGACGTGTGTTGCGGTGTGTGAGCGCATATAAAACGCAATGACTTTATTACGTTTGTGTGTCACCGAGGCACACAAATACATTATTCATCTCGGTTTACGGCTCTAATTATGCCCAAGCCGCCGCGGAGAGCGCTCCAGTTTTTCGTCAGAAAAGAGATGCACTTGTTATCAGCACCAATTGTAGATATTGTGCCAGGTGTGCGGCGTCGGCTTGCCACTTCAAATAACGTGCGTTAATTGTTTGATAAAGTTCAGCGTGACATCATGGAAATAAAATCGAATTTACGAAATGGAAATACTCATGAACAATTGAAATATATTCAAAACCTGGAGCAGCAAAAGGTGCCGATTGGTTCCGTTTGAATCCGGTTCCAACCCGATTATCATTCTTGAGTCTCGAGTCAAAACCAAATAACTCTGTGATAAGGATTAGCCAAGCCGGGCGGTCGCTCGGTATGAACAGGTGTGCTGCGCGGGTTCGCCTGCACTCTAAGGACACAAACGCTGATAACGAGTGCACCAGCACTTCTCGGTACACACATCACTTGCAGGCTGGCCCGATAAAAATTAGTCAGTGTAGCAGGTGTTCGCCGAGCAGACCTGTTCAGTCTTTTTAACGTGATGCAGCAGCATAACCAAGGTACTATAATTTCAGGGTTTTAACGTGGCTGTAAATTAATCGCCTTTGCTGCGAGACGCGTGACTCTTTTTCTCCGCCGTCTTTATATGTCCGTTTTTATTTTTTATTTTTTTTTCTCTTTGAAACAACGCACGGGATGATCATCAGGTCGAGAAAATCAGCGGAGATCGCGTGCTTAGCGCGTGTCTTTCCACATAATCCTCTTCGCGAACCACTCGGTCGTGTCCAACCAACATGCAAACAGGTTCGCCTTTGCGTAAACCGCCCCTGATAATTTTTTTCCGGTGCAAATTAAACACCGTTCTAGGGATGGGACATTTAATTATAGCTGTGCATGGTAATTAAAAGGAGAGGTTGATTATTTAAATTATTCATGCGATAGACTCGAGAGAACTGAAGTGATATTTATATCTGGTTAGGAATTGCAGCGTTTGAACAATAGGGAGACTTCTTTACGCATATATCTGTTGATTTTAAGTTGCTTTAGATGGATTTATGAATATCAGTCCGTTTTGTTTATCAGTTTCGAAAATTATCTGAAAGTTCAGTCAGAGAATGATCGTCAGAACTATTAGAAATTTTGGTTGACAGTTTTAAGCTTTGTAAATTGCACTGATGACACATCTTTACGATTCATGACATTCTGATTTTAATAAATGACAAAATCAACAAATGAAATGATGAATAAATCATAAAAAATTGTAAATATAAATTAATGATATTTGCAAGTCCTCCAAACGAAAGGTTTAAAAATCTCACAATTTAATTGCTAATTAAAAATTGTTCCAAAAAATGTATTTGTTATTGTGAGCTGAATTGTTGGTCCTATGAAGAATATTTTGTCCATGTAAAATGAAAAGTAGACTATCTAGCCGCAAAACGATTTCAATTGAAAATTTTATCAAAAATTATTTCAATAGAGGTCGAAAACTGATTAAAATTTCCAACTGTAATGATAGATATACTTAGTGTCATAAAATCTTTATTCTTATCACCTCTTTCAAATTGAACACAATTGCGTTGTCTTTTTGTTGACGTTTTTCTAACGCGAAAATTCTGTTTGATTTCAGGTGGTGTTATGATGGCCACGGAGATCAGCGTCCTCGGTCAGCACGCGTGCATCTCCGACGACGACCTGCACTCGCCGACCGACGCCAGCGACGACAGCGTCGAGGTGAAGGTGCACCCCATCCTGGCGCTGTCCAAGAAAAACAAGCGCAAGCTGGTCGAGCCGCGCAAGGTGGCCAACGAAGGCAAGGCGGCCATCAAGCGCGTCAGGAAGTGCGAAAAGCCGCTGACGGTCGCCTCCGCCGCCCACAGCCCCTTCCGGCCGTGGAGCGAGCCGACGTGTCAGCAGGCGGCCGCCGACGAGCAGCCCCTGGCGCTGGTGGTGCGGCCGCAGACGATGGTGGTGTCCTCGCCGACGCTGTGCGGCGCCCAGCCGACGGTGGCGCCGCCGCCGATCCGCAAACGGCTGGCCAACAGCAAGTTCAGCGTCGAGTCGTTGCTGGGCGCGCAAGCGGCGGCCGCCGCAGCGGCCGCGGAGGCCGAGAAGCCGCAGCCGGCGGCCTCCAAGAGCCCGGCGGCCAAGAGGAACAGCGCCACACCCCCGGCGCAACGCAACTACAAGAACATGACGCGCGAGCGGCGCATCGAGGCGAACGCACGCGAGCGGACGCGCGTACACACGATCAGCGCCGCGTTCGACACGTTGCGCCAGTCCATCCCGTCTTACTCGAACAGCCAGAAGCTGTCCAAACTGTCCATCCTGCGCATCGCCTGCTCCTACATCGTCACGCTGTCCAGGGTGGCCGGGGATGACTACAGCGCCGGCGCGTCGCAGCCCTCCGTCGAAGAGTGCGTGGACAAAGTCACGAAAACGATCCACGCAGAGGGCAAAGTGCGCAAGAAAAAGGACGACTAGCCATAAAAGGCCACTATTCCTATGGACGAAAGCAAAACGCACTCACCGAATAGAAATTTGAACAAAGACTGCACGTCTCGAAATGAGGTTGTCCTCTTTCGAAACGTCTAATTAATTGTTTCAAGAACTTGCGCGCAGTATGTTTCAAAGATGACGTTTTATGTGGGTCTCTGCTTCCGAGTATCTGAGCTGCCAACTGTGATTGCTAGTTTTAGTTTAGCGCGTAAGGTCACTCTTTTCGTGTCATATACGCTGACTGTGCTTCGAGTAATGCTATATAACTGCAGCTGCCATACGCTAGACGACAAAATGATGTAAATAGCCCTTTTGAGAATTCCATGACATTCCGTCCTATATTTCGACTCCTTTCTGAATCGTTGTCACCCGTAATACCACCAGATTAGGGATGGGAATTTCATTTGATTCGGCTATTATGGCTATTATCAGTAATTCAGATTACCGACCCAATTTTTTTACATCCGCGATGCTTGTTAACATCGCGAAATAACGCGGATAACTTTTTTATTTTTAAAACTTCACATTACTTTAACTCTTGTTTTTAAATGAAGTAATTTTTTAGCTACCGACGTTCACTGCCAAATTTTTATCAATTCCAAGTTGAAAAATATATAAGCCATTTCGTTAAATTTTTTCGATCGCAAATGAAACAAATTTTTTATCTCATTAATCAATATTGATATCTGCACGTGTCAAATAAGTTATTTTCCCATCCCTGTGCCAGTTTGAGCATCAAATTCACGCTGCTTAATTGTTCCCAAAATCAGTTAAGGCTCAAACGGTGGATAGTTTTTTTATTGCCGAGGATAAAACGATGTGCTACTTGCAGCCTAAGGTGCCTGTACACAATAAATATCTGCGCAGATTGTAACTGATTAAACGTGCCAATAATGTCTCACTGAGTATTTATTGTAAATAAAATAATGAAATCGTACAGAAATTCTTCTTAGGCGAAGCGAATAATACAATAGAGGTTAACGCAAATCTTCAAGAGCAGCCATTGAAAAATAAGTACGCATTCAGAAAGTACAAAAGTTTGTTTCCGCAACGATATTTTGCCCCCAGTTTAACGAGCATGTCTTGTCCTGTATGAATACTAAATTCCGGAAGGTCTTGTGAGCAAAATGCATGACGCTGGTGTTGCAAGAAAATAAAGAAAAATAATGTCGATTCAATACAATAACAATATTTTCTTTCACCGACCTCAAAAGATTGCCAGATATATATATATATATATATATATATATATATATATATATATATATATATATATATATATATATATATATATATTATCAAATTGAGCGTGAAATTTATGAGGGTTTTGAGACTTTTGAGGATTATAGGGGAAAAACTCTCAGGTTTGCGCAGATTAAATTCTCGTCTGATCCTTTTCGCTGCTGTGTCTGCCGCGTCTGGCGCCAGGAGGAGACAACCGTCCCAAGCTTATAAACAGAGAGGGGAGCCGATGTAGACGCCGCATCACTGCTTTAGCACACACCGCAGGATCTTAATTTGACAGCTCCAAAATACGTCACAAATACCTCTCTGCCTAATTCTGCTGCACCAGCAGGTGTGACGATCTGCAAGTGTCCGCGCTTTTGCCAGCCGGCGAGTAGGGGAGATAAATAAAAAAAATCGGGTGTTTTGAGGAACTAAGTTGAAAAGGAATCCAATCAGGTGCCTTTCTCATGTTGCATTAAATTATAAAGACAGTAGTTCTATTGAAAAATGTCACCTTTAAAAATTATCACGTCGCAGTCAGTACTTCAGAAATAAAAAAGACGTTAATGTTGCGCTTTCAAAGGAAAGCATTCATGACAAGCCTGACCATTTTGAGAATTTTAAAAGTGCGTCAGGTTTGTGATGAATACCTTTCTTGGTGTGTGCGATTTCAAATTTGTTTAGGACTTTTATAATATCATTGTGCAAGTTTAAATTACGAAGTATTAAAAAAATTTCAGCCAAGCGAAAAAGTACTTTGAGCTTTAAAGTTATAAAAAATATTAAATTTGCTTGGTCATAAAAATTAGCATAATTAGGGAGGTGTTCCGCGAAAAGTATCTCCTCTCCGTCGGTCGTCTCGTTTTTGCGTGAAGGGAATAAAGTCGAGCGTAGATTAGTGTTAATAAAGCGTGGCAAAAACGACGGAATAAGCTTTGCAAAAGATAAGGGTCTATAATCTAAAGCAAACTGCGGCAGGTGTGTTGTCTGAGCAGCTCCCGCAGGAGACAAGCAGGTGCGTTTTTTGCACGGTGCCATTAGCCAGGCTCCGGTGCGGGCGAAGGACAACCGTGAAAAAATTAGTTTTTCGCGTGATTTGGCGAAAACTGCGACCGGCTTTTCTCCCCGATCCCTGAATCCACCGATGAGCCGGCCGACCGGAGGAAATAAAGCACGGAATGCGATCAGAAGCGGAGGCGGCATCTTTGGAGGAGGCGACCAACTTGCCGGCTCGCGAACCTCCAGAAGGAATCTGCGAGCCTGGTATTATTAGCGTACTCAGCCTAAGACTCGGGGCCTGCCTGCTGTTTGATAAAAGCACACACACACACACTCACACATACACACACCACACACATACACACACATCGAGTGAGTACGGCGGCGGCATTGTAAACGAGGGAGGAGACTTGACAATCTCAGCGGCGGCGGCAGAGGCGGCGGCAGCGGCGACGACGACGGCTAAAAGCGACGCACACGTATTAGAAGGGCGTCAGTGTGGGAGAGCTTCTCTTGGCGGTAGTGGCGGTGCTAGTCCGCGAAATGCGGCGGTACCCGCGGCCCAACCGGTGCCGCTGCGGATCCTCCTCGGGCCAGGAGCGCATGTGGCGGCAGCGGGTGCGTCGGTGCGGACGCAAAATGTACCTTCGCGGCGGCGATGAGCGCCTGGCCGCGAATTCCCTGCCTGGCCGGGTAGACCGTGGTCGCACACCCATCCATTGGCCCGTCGGGGCCTACGCGTGGCACCCATTGGCGCTGCCGCTCGCTGTTTTTTTGCCACGCCGCGAGCAGGGATCGGCAGAGCGTTTTTCGGTGCGTGCACCTCCTGCCGCCGCATGTCGGCCCGCCACTCGTGTGCTGGCGAGGTTACGACTCGACAGTTGTTTGACGTGCCGAAGAAACACGTCCGCGTTGCTCGTCGCCTCCGTCTCGTGTGCGGAGCGCGCGCCTCGCCCGCAGGACCTGCCTTGCCTGCCTGCCTGCTGCGCGGCGGAGGCGGGCGGCGCGGCGGCACGCACACACACTCACACCACGGACACTAACCGCAAGAGGGTCAGAACCTCAGCCAGGGTCGTTCTTAAGTTTGCAGAAACTCGTAGCAGGTAGCCGCGCGGCACCGGAGGCAGCGATCGTTGCCTCGCGCGCCGCGTTTTCGCAGTCACGGGCAAGGCGAAACGAAAGAAAGCCCATGGGAGCATACCCGTAGTGGCCGCCACAACGGCCGCGTCGGCCAGGCGCGCAGAAAACCGTAGAAGGCCGCGTCCCGAGCGAGCACCAATCGCGGCTGGCCGCGCTGGTGCCCCTCCGCGCCTGCCTAACTCTCGCTGAACACGCCTCTCTGCCACGCTCCACTCGCTGCCAACGGTGACTCCTGCTTCACTCGACAAATTTGCAATAATCAGACCTGCCGTGACTCCGGCCCCCATTGCTCCGCTCACTCCTCTTTTTCTCACAGCTTAAATCACACTCTCATTTAAGACTACAATTTGCTTAAATAGGAAATTTGACGGATTCCAAGGTCTCATAATAAATTTATTAAAATCCCGAGATCACAGAATAAGGTTTAGATAAAAATTTATATCAACCCTGAAAGAAAAAAAATTAGGTAGGATTTGGTAAAAAATAACGATAAATTTGCATAATCACGAGTTCTTAAAACCCAATGGAATTATTTTAGACGTTTGGTTCCCATGACTCCAAAGGTGAGGACAAACATATCGTCAGAACATTTATATTATATTTTTAACAAATTAACTGCAGATAAGCTTTCTTACAAAAAAACACCTCTAAGTTGATTTTGGGAAAGTCCATGCACTGAGTTTCAATCTAGTTTTCCACTTTTATTGCGTGGATACCAATAATTGCTAGTATTTTTGTTTAAATTCGAACATATAGGAATTCAGACAAACTGTATTACTCGCAATTTCATGAATTTTGTGAAGTAGCATTCGTCTTCTTGTTAGTTATCTTGCCTATTAGTTGTGGTTTACAAAAAGAAAAAAAATCGTCTGTTTGATATGTGAACGAATCATTATTAAGTAAACTTTCTTCTTCCCTGCACTGAGACGCAAAATAAAATTGTATGTACACGCCACTGTTAGAGTTAATAAATTTGGTTAGTGAGATAATTGTAATTTAATTCAATATCCAGTTACAAAGATATTCATTTTATATTCTATACAGTGAAGTAAGTTTTGGTTATTTTGTTTTTTTAGGTCCTTATTCCTAAAGTCAAAATTTCATTTGAATATTCTCTGCAGGATTGTGCAAGATCAATTTCATGATTAAAATTTTCTTCTAAATTCCGCACAATCTTTGAGCATGATAAACGGGTATTTCATTTAAACTAATTCCTATCTGCAACAGTATGTTCCCAAAGGTATTTATTTAAACATTTCCTTGTATACCCTTCTGGTGCGCGCACAGAGCCTGTTGCCACCGCAACCACTAAAATGCGAGCGGCGTGCGCGCTGCTTGCTGTTATTCACCATGGGGGATGGTATGCAACCCGCTCTGGAAAACTGCTCTGCGGCACAGCGTTAGCCTTTGAGCAAGGCGTGGGTCTCATCTAGATTGGGTGATTTTCCTGTGTCGCATAATACTGCGCTTTCCTTTCACTTTGCCACCCTTGGCGCCAAATAATTCAACCCAAAAGTGGATTAACGCCATCAAAGTAAACAGGTGATAGTTTTTTGTTATAAAAATCGGAAACATTATATCAAAATGTCGCTCTAGCACTATGTAGTTTTCCCGATAATTATTCTCTTCATCTTAAGTTTGAAAAATCATTTTCATACCCTGTTGCCTATATGACCAGAAAAAATAAGCGGACGCTGATGATTTGATTCCTTTCGCCATAATATTTCAAATTTCAATTGATGGAAATTTAGGCATTAAGATGAAGGAAAGGGGTTAGAAATGAATTTGAGCAGGAGTGACTACTTGTCACATTTGCCTATATAATATAATAATTCAAGTAGTTTTGAGCGCAGGGATTCTGCACGGATTTCGTAGCATATGGCTGAGTGAGTATACGTTTTCAGGATGTACCACTTCATAGCGGCAAGTCGTTATTACAAGTAAAAATACACTTTGAACGAATACTGGGACTTCAGCAGCGAACACATACAATAGAAGGTAACCACTGGCTCACAGTATAAGTACACTTCAATTGCCCCCCTCCACCACGTGCCGCTGTATTTTGCGAGTGGGGAGGGCGGGCGGGCGGTGTAGGCAAAATAATATAAGTGCATTCAAGTCAGCCTTGGATTTTAATTTTCATGCGTCGTGGGGGCTGATTTGAGAGTAGGCCCGACCGCGTACAGAGTAATCCTAGCTGTAAGGACACGTCAGCAAACACCCGAGCGTGCTGTGGTGCTCTCTTTAGAGCGGAAGCACATCTCGGGAGGCGCGGATACGCGGAGGGGGTGGCGCGGATTGCCTCCCGGAGGTTGTTACCCCCAAAAGTGCATTCTGATGAAAAGGAAAGGGCCATTAAAGTGAGGTTCAGCGTCATTCAGCCAGTCCCGGACCTTGCCTCAGTTGAATCTCTAGAGCCAGGAGCTCATGCTTCGGCAACGGGTCGGCTACGCGCTCCGCAGGCCACGCCTCTCGGCTCAGCCAACTTGGGAGCTCCATTTTGCCGGGTCGAACCCGCTGCCTCCTGTCCGTTACTGCGAACCTGGCAGCGGCGGCTCAAACCCGAGGATTGCATCGCTGCCTCCTTGCTTTTTTGGCCCTCTCACTTTCGGCGGCAGACCGACTCTGACTGTGCGGTGGAAAGAAAAGTAAGTGGCGCCGGCGCGCAGCCCCCCGCATCGACCCACCCTTCGTGACTTTCCCTCGCCTCAGCTGCTGGTGACTCGATGCCAGATTCACTCTTCACCCTGTTGCTGTGCCGCCAGCCCGCCACGGCCCCTAGTTCTTGCTAGAGAAAAGTCGCAACGAAAATCCGCGGGAGTCGCGGGGTTGGCTCTCGCAGAATTTCCGGGCAGGAAATGCAAGTCTCGGCTTCCAATGTGCTCACTCAGCAGCCGGTGCATTGCATTCACGGGGTACGCTGAAGGTCATCAAGTTCTCTCTCAGTACCGACACTTTTTACCCGCCCGTAAATAATAATAAAACAATTGCGCTCAAAACGCAGCTTGGGAGCGATCCACTGTTAAAGGATTTGTCAAAGGAAAAATTTTTCCGCGTGTCCTATTGTTAGAGGACAGTAACAAACTGCCAACTTAGCCATTATATGATTTGTTGAACAGAAATTAGAAACAAAATATGCTTGTGTTTATCGTGCTTATGAATTAAAATAACTAAAAATATTCTGAGATAAAAAACGTATTACCCAAATATTGTAAGTGTTTTTAAAAGTTTTGCCAAAACATTACAATAATAAGTAATTCATTGAAAATCAAAAGAAAAGTGACAAACAAACACTATACGTAGACTCGAAAACATAATTTAATTCAATGAATAATTGTCATGTGATCTTGATTTGTAATTAATATTTTAATATAATTTGCGATTTATTTGCGAATTAATCATGCAAATCAATTAAGAATCAACGAAACCAAAAATTAATTTACTATACACAGGATTTTTCAAACCATCTCAAGCGTTAAAATTTTTGCCAGCGAATGGGCGAGCGCGAAATTCGCCGAGAAAGTTCAATGCTTTCAAACAGCAGCGGCGTATAATTTGGCAAAGGGAGGGAGCGCGCGCGAAAGAGCGGTATGGCGTTCGTTTTGCAGCGCGAGATCTCCTAGCGATTCCTTTGAACCTAGCCGCACCACGCCAAGAATTTCGACGACGCAATAGCGCGGACGGTTCACGAGATGGCACATCAGTTCTGCCACGCGGCGCCATTCTATGCCACATTAGTGCGACGTTCCCCACAAGCTCTGCGCCGATTGAATGGCAGGAGTGGAAGGCGCGAACAACGCGTTTTTTTGTGGACAAATTTGATTGCAAGGTTAATAATTATTATGATGTTGAATTGGCACAAAGTTGTTTTCAAAACGTGCGTCATCCTTCTGTTTATTAATAAGTCATTGTGTCCAAATGACTCATTTTTTTCTTTTTTCGATATATTTTTTATTTTAATGCTTTTTACTTTCTGATCATCTAATTAAAACATTCTAAATTAAGATAAAAATGTTGCTTTAATAACAAAATTAGCCTGGTTGTGAATGGCATCGGGGGAACAATGCTTGAAAAATCTTACAAAGCTTCATAATGCTGCCACTACCCCTCGGTGGGAATTTTTTCCGACATAATTTTATATGACGAGTTAATTGTTGCAAAGAGTTTGAAACGGAAACAAGATAAGATAAAAATTCTCAGAAAAGAGCACTTTCACAGCTACTATGCGGTTGGTTTCAAACTCTCGAACAAAATATTGAAATTTCTATTCATTGAAATCAAAATATTTAGATTTATTGATTAAATTGTAGAATATATTCAAATGCTATTATGCTTAAATCTATTAAACTATGAATAATTTATCAAGACAATATTCATTAAGATGGCTGATATTTTGTTTGCTGGTCATAATAAGTTGCGTCATTTGATTGAATATTTTTCCGTTGCAATGATTTAAGAAAAACTGGATATTCTAGATGGACTATATCCCCACTTCAGAAAAAAACTTAAAGTTACTTTTCAGTTTGTTTTAAAGGGATTTAAAAGACATTGCAAGAGCAGCTCAAATTTAAGGAGTTGTCTTAGAAACACGTGAAATTTATCTTTACCCGTGCAGCTTTCTTGGTCCATTTTATAACAAAAGCGATCTTTGTTTGGTTCTTCTATGCTCATGACTTAATGGAACTTAATTTTGTCAATATTTGTAGCTGACAAGGAAACTGCCTTGATTGTTAGCTTTGAAGAAAAGGAGTGAACATTAATCTCTGCTATCAAGGAGAAAGTTAGCGCACGCAGAGGCGCGGTGTATTCGTTGAAATCTAGTCGCGAAAAGAGCGCGCGCGAGGGGGATGAGCGCGCGGGGAGCGATTTGATTGCGACCTCATTACGCATGCTTTCTTTCGAGTCATGCGCCAACTTCAATCAAACCACGCCTAAAGACCGAAATGGACCTCCGCTACCGACTCATGGGCGCCTGATCCGAGGAAAGACTTTCTGCGACTATGCTCACCATGTAGAGGCCGGTCGCTCTCTCTCTTTCTTCGCTTCTCTCTCTCTCGCATCCCTCGCGTACTTGGCCAACGTGCCCAAAGAGTTGCTTGCTCGTCTCTCCTCGTCCTCTCTCTTAAAATGTCTCTCGACCACGAATTCTCTCCCGCCGATCAGAGTTTCATGCGGCGCTAGCCAAACATGCACACTCGCGCGCACACCAGCAGCCAATATTGTACACGTTTATATACCTCCCGATTTGGCTCGACGAACCAGCCGAGCGCTGCGGAAACACACACGGCTGATGCACTGCACCCTCCACTACAAACCACCCCGGCTCTCGTTGTTCAAGAGGGGTGCAACTCGCTCTCAACTCACATCCAGTCTGGCAATGAGACGAGGTGACTTGAAGGCACTCCAAGAGTTTTACCACCCTCTTCTGGACATCTTTTGGCCCTGAGATTTACGCCTATTAGGGTAGTGCCCTCAGAATTTTTTGGTCAAGGCGATAGAAATTTTGACTTTTATGTTGCGCGCAGAATGTTAGAAATTTCTTTAGATATTTTTCAACATTTCTAAAACTAATGGTGAAATGAAATAGATAGTAACCAATTCAGTTGCAAAATATTGAGGAGCTCATGCGAATTTTTTCATAGAGATTCGAGAGTATGAAAAAGTAGGTGCAGAGACTCCCTATGCTTTTGGTTCCCCTCTTTTTTCTTAATCGCGTTCCTTGTTAGACTATAGAGTACATGAAGTACCTTACGTTATATCGGGACCAACTAAAAGCGGTGACGTATATTAATTTCCGATATTGATTTCAATAAGTGTCACCAGTTTCATGTGACAAAATGTCAAATTTGGATTAGTTTATCGTTTGTAAATTTGGTTTAGTCTTGTCTTTATTCACGTTTTAAATATCTGTCAGCTAGCTTTGTCACAACTACGCATAAAGGAATAATTAATCAATTAACTTGTAAATTTGGTAAATAAAGTTGCAAGATATAGAGATGATGTTATCAAAAAGATTATCAAGGGAAATATAAAATGATTGGGTAATGCCAGACGTATCAGCCAAGCTATTCAAGACATTTATAAGCCAATTTTTATCATAATGAATAATTTCTTGTTAGCTTAAAAAATGTTTTCGCTCTAAGTTGGTCGAGTTAATTAAAAAAAGAAAAACTCTGAAATCAACGAGGATGAAGTCAGATGTTATTAATTTTCCTATCAAGAACTTCTTTATAAGTCTTTGTGGGTACCCCATTTGAAAAACATTTATGGTCTTTGATCTCTATTGAAAATGTTATTCCTTGTATATATATATTGAATACACAAGTTTTGAGTTGATTAGTTACTTCTTAATATGCTTTAATAATTACAACTTTAGTAACTAAGTAAATATGCCTTTGTATATTTTTGTATTTTTAGCTTAGTGCCTTTCGGCAAGGGAAGTAATTCGGCTTCCCAAAGTCACGGTTAACCTCCTGGACACAGGAAAATCACCTCGGTCATCCTGGTAATTCACCACAGAAGATACTCCTTAGCATAACGCATCACAAATATTTTTTTACTTGCAAGTCAACTGATTTTTGCTAATGATTAGAGCAAGTTGAAATATTTAAAATTGATAAAATGTGCTCTATAAGCATAGTTTAAAAATGTTGATAGATGCCGCAATGAAGGCAGAAGCATACGAGAAATCTGCATTTAATTAATTTAAACTGAACAATTTAAAGTTAAACGTACTCATTTCATTAATTTGCAAAAGTAATTTACAATTATTTAGGTTTTTTGCAAAAAGAGAATAGTAACAGATATTTGAAGTGTGGACGACAAAGAAAAAATTAAAATAATTGGGTCAAAATATTTATTTTTATATGAATTTCAAATTAAAATTTCTACAAAATAGTGCATCCGCGTACACGAGCACGTTCAGAGAGGCCAAAATGATGGAGGGTGCAAATGCACTGATGGCAATACCACGCGCCATCTTCGCTGACTGGTTTGATGCTTTCAACACAGTCACAAATGATCTTTTGGCTCGAGCACTAAAGCGTTTGAAATTAATTAAAAACATCGAAAATATTCAAGCAGTACTTACGGGTTGATTTGCACAGGAAATCATGACTCCGTTGCATCGTGGTGGCACATTTTTGCAGTAATGAAGCTCCGGCTGGCCAGTGTTTCTCATTCTTTCTTGCGCGTCAGTTTCCTTTATCATTGTCGCAGTTAAATTTTGTCTAGTTTCAGTTATATTCATTGAAAACCACAATCCCTTTTTCAGACTGAGCTCTTTTCCCGTTCAAATACTAATTAGGAGCTTTCAAGAGGAGCGGCTGCGGACTGTGATCATTAAAGATCAGGCGAGAATGAGGAAAAATAGTAATTTAACAGCTATGCTATCCAAGCTTAAATATTCGTTAGCAACACTACTCATCGTCAGAAAACAAGATTCGTGTAATTTTAGAGTCTATACAATGGGACATTACACAAATTTTAGAAACAATCAATAAGAACAATACACAAAAAATGTTAGCATCCGTTATGTTCTTTGAATACGCCATGACAAATGATTGAGACATGTATATCTTTTGGTTTCTTTGAAGCATCTAGTTTGTGTTTAAATTTACATTAGTGTTATTGAGATCGAAAATGATTGGCAGGATCAATTTAACGGTCAAAATATTATTTTTCAAGGTAAATTCACTTTCAACAGCTATCCATATTAGTCTCAGATGCTCAGGAAAAAAGTAACACAATATAATAATGCTCCTTAATTATTTTGATTATATCTACATGCATATAATTGTCACAAATCCTATTATTTTTTTTCCAGCTTTATATGCACATCCAAGTGCTAACAATCTTTATTTTATAATTTTTGGCGCTTTCATTTTCTATTTTTCTTATTTTAAAATGCTGTTAACTTGAGATCATCAAAAAATAATATTCATGAGAAAAATATTCTAGCGTCCCATTGTTATATCTTCCGCGGTCTTAGTGCTAAAAGTGTTTCTGATCAAAATCAAATTTTCGTGTGTGCGATGCTCTAATTTTCATTATTTTTTTAGTTATAAATCAAGTGAAACTCCATGAGATGATGACATAATATTATGATTTAATGGGATCAAATAAAAAAATCGAAAATAATGATGTTGAGATAAAAGAGGAGTTCGAGTTGTTAAAGGCTATTATGTATAAGAATGATTGAAATTTTGTAAAATAAAGAATATGGTGCCGGGGGTACTGACCGGCCACTTAAGCATCTAAACAACTTTGAAACGAAAATTCTTTGAGAAATAGCTGCTTATCTTATAATATAATGGATGATAACTGTTCACAAGACCTTCATGAGTGATATTCACGTAGAGTTTGTCAACAAATTCGCATTATAACGCCAGCTGAGCGAACAAAAGACGATCGGACGAGAATCATGCTTTACCGGCCATGCGCACCAGTGACCGAACAGGCGTGCACCAGTGACCGGCCAAAGCTCATTTCCTTGATTAAAGTGCGGTTTTCATTGCTTTTGGATGCATTTATCCCACATGATCTGTCGAAATCACTTATTTTAGACATAAATTATCATATTTTGTTGGAAAATTTTTAGAATATTTTTAGTTTTTTTTAGATTTTCCAATAAAAACACGACATATTTCGGGTTCTTTGCACCTCTAAATCTCGGGTTCTAACCATCGGAATTGCGGAAACTACCCACCGTTAGACTCGTCTCGACATCCTCTGAGTAGCTGAAGGGTTTACGGGGTGAAAAAAACCATCCTTCATTACTTAAATTTTGATAACAAGCGACCACCGTTCCTGGCGCCGCTCAGTGTTGCATAGTTCAAGGCTGTATGGCAACTTAGGGGTGGAGATAAAACCCCCCAAAACCCTTTAGTTACCCAGAGGAGGTCGAGACAAGTCCAACGGTGGGTAGTTTTTGCAATTTTGATGCTGAGAACCCGAGATTTGGATGCGCAAAGATTACCCAAAAACAAAAAAAAAATATGATTCGTTTAAATTTTGTTATTTTTGCAACTCCCAAACTTTGGTTCTGACCATCAGAATTGCATAAACTAACCACCGCTAGACTCGTCTCGACCACCACTAACCAGCTAAAGTACTTTGGGGGTGCCACCCTCATCCCCTTTCAACCCCATAGCTACAATTTTGATAATAAAAAATTTAGTATATGCTTCCTCTGCTGGGATTAAAAATATTTAGAATGTCCAAAACTTCTACTAAATTACCACCTCGTACCATAGTTCAAAACTAAATAAAATATTTTTAATTCAATGCAAATTAAAACAAAATTCCAGAGTTTTAAATGATTCAATTTTTTCGAGGGGGATGATGCATAGTGGCTAAGGGGTGGAGGGTAAGCACCCCTTAACCCTTCAGCTGGTCAGGGGAGGTCGAGACGATTCCAACGGTGGGTAGTTTATGCAATTCCGATGATGGGGAGAGGTTTTATTCAACATGTACGGTAACTACAGCAAGGTGCTTTCCAACGGTTCCTATTACCGTACATTGCATTTTAGGCACTTTTATTTAGTTTAAATCATAATTCAAGCATAAATTTGGCATGAATGGATTCCTCATGAACCATTCTTCCCGTCCATAGTTTATAATACATAATACGCATAATACCATCCGAATTCTTGACGACAGCTCCTAATTTAAAATGAGGCACTGGATAGCCTATTTGTTAACGTTGGCTTTACATGGCATGTCTCAACTTTAATTGCCGCGGGTTTCTTGTTCACGACCAATTTGAGCTTTAATTCGTAGTGTACCGTTCTAATAGAAGGTGGCACTGTGTATGAGACATTTTTTTTGTTTTTCTATCGACTCTAGGAGGCGTAGTCCTCATTTTGGCCGGTCACTAGCGCTGGCCGGTAATACCAGCAGGCACCATATATTATATTGATAACAAACATGAAATATAAAATTTTAATTGAAATCAAATGTTTGGGACAGTTGCATTACAAATTATTTTAACGTGGATCAGCAGTGTGCACAATATATTTTTGCTATCAATGAATAAAATGTTACGAAAGGAATGAATGAAATTTAATTGAATAAATCCCTCCACATTGAAATCCCCGAAATCCCCAAACCGCCCCAAACAAGAAAACGAGATTGGCGGGGTTTTGAAAGAGACTGCCCGATTAGTCGGATTGTGCAGCCATTGAGAAAGAAGGAGGTGTGGCTGTGGCGGCATTCACTGAAATTGAAAATTGAAAATCACAACAAACAAGCATGGAAGTCACCGACGTGAATATTCGGCTAGCTTGCGACCGGATTTGTTTGCCTGCTGTCTCAGAAAATGAAGTTCAAAAACTCTTCACGCCCGGAGAGGACATTCCGACCTGCGCTGGCTTCATGAGGTGACCATTTTCCGCTTTTCTGCATCAGGAGAGTTATTTATCGAACTCTGCAGGGGCCACGGAACCTACACCGAAGGGGAAGACCTGAAGGCGTCCGTAGCCGGCGTGAAGGAGCAGGTGAACAAACTTATCTCAATCAAACCGCTGAAAAGCAGGTACAACGGCGAAATAGGCGACGTGGTGGTTGGCAGGGTTGTGGAGGTGCAGCAGAAAAGGTGGAAGATCGACACAAACGCGCGTCTTGAGTCCGTGCTGCTGCTCTCGTCTGTCAATTTACCCGGCGGCGAACTGGTTTGCATTATTTGTTAAAATTCAAATTAATGTTAATGACGTCGTTTTTTAATATTTAGAGAAGACGCTCCTCGGAGGACGAGAAAATGATGAGAAAGTACCTGCAAGAAGGTGATCTCATCAGTGCTGAAGTAATGAATGTGTACCAAGATGGAGCTCTCTCTTTGCACACAAGAAGTTTGAAATATGGCAAAGTGAGTTGTTAAAATGATCTGCTGTGCAGTCATTACACTAAGTGTCCATTCAGCTCTCTCAAGGCGTGCTTGTCAAAGTTTTCCCGTCGCTGATCATGAGGAGAAAAAACCACTTTCACAGTTTGCCCAACGGAGCTGCTGTCATTTTGGGCAACAATGGTTTCGTTTGGATCTGCCCAGCAAGTGGACTGGAGCATCAGGAGGATAGTGGATCAGCAGGAGGTTTCATTCAGGACCTAGAAAAAGTGCGACCGAAATTCAGGAAAAGCAGATATTTAATTTTTATTTCTGTGCTAACAGGAAGTGCCAAAAGCTGATAGAGAAGTCATTGCTCGACTGAAAAACTGCATTTTAGCGTTAGCCAATAGCAAAATGATGCTGTACGACACGTCAATTATCTATGCCTATGAGGAGTCCATGAAGTTCACAGTAATATACCACCCTAACTGCAACTTCAAAGAACAACCTGTAACATTTATTTTCTTATTTGCAGGTCACGGAGTTATTGCTGCCTGATGTGATGGTTGATGTTGCGAATTTGACCCAGCACAGACTTCATTTGGACATAGCAGAGTAAAAAATAAAAAATATTTTTTGTAAATTAAATCATGTGATTTTTATTCCATTTAAAAAAATGAAGGGTTGTTTTGCCTTTGCCGTCTAATTCTCAACCCTAGCTAACAAAGATTTGAATTATTTTTTAAATAATGGTAGTTTTTAGGTACATAGTAAATTACAGAAACGTTTGGTTTTTATTTTTACTTATTTTGGAATCATATTTTCTTTAAACTGATGCAAGTAAAGCATAGGAACAGGCAACTCTTAAATTAATAATACATTAAATTCGGTTTTAGTGGGGCTACCAAAGCAGTAATTTGTAGGTTTCCCCTCTCCAGCACATGTGAATAATTAACATCACAGGGGCGACAGTGGTCCCTAAAAAACTAGACTCGTCCCTTGCAGTGTGTACTGTTAAACGTTTCTAGCATGAGATGTTAATAGCCTTGGTTAGCTCCTCGTAGCGGGCGTACCTATCTTAATCAAATACTAGAACCGTGGGGATTGAAATTTAAAGCGTAATATATTTGCGGAATTAAAAGTCAGGTTGCATAAGATTTGAACATCTTAAAAAGTTTATTGGCAACATGAAAAGTTTTCACACTTGAATGTGGTTACAGAAAAAAACGTATAATTTTATGAGAGAGTAATTTCAAAGTGACAAGTTGAGATTTGGAAAAAATGTTAGCATTAAAACTTCAAATCACAAGAATCTGACAATCACAAATGTTGGCGTTGGGACTTTAATGGGAAATCTCTTTAACATTACAACAAACACCTGCAGAATGGTATTTAGGCTTTCACTAGAAATCTACTTTGATAAATTTCTGGTACAGTGGTACGGCAAGTTTCCCAGCTCAAGGAATATTGTGCTGCAGTTCTGGTCCGATATTTGTCTTTGTTCCAAGAGAGAGTTGGCCATTGCATGGATTTAGAGAAACTCTTGAAATTCGACTTTGAACAACAATGGCCAGAAGTGCAAACACCTTTGAATGGGATTACTGCTAGTTACTCCTATCTCACAACTTTTAATTTAATTCGGCTCTTGTGTTGTTAAATTCCTGATTCATATTGGTCTCGACAATTATTAGAGGTACTAATTATTTATCGTTTTGAGTCATTTAAAAGGCTTCAAGAGAGAATGGAATAGGATTGTACGGGCGTCTTCCAACGAATCACTCTATTTTCTACAGCACTCGAGATCTCGATTCAGAGCAATGGCCAATCAAATCAATCCAGTCTAAAAACCCTACTCGATTACTAAGATTTGATACAAATGTTCAAATTTTAACCTGAAATATTCGAGTTTGAAAAGATGGGGGTTTGGCAAGTTTCAACTTTTTTGAGGCCACTGACTGTAATGTACAAGTTAATTCCAATTTCTATGCAACAATCCTAGAGAAAATGTGCGAAGGCACAATGTCACGGACAAAAAACAATTACTCGACTGATTCTGACTTTGGCTCGGACGCCGCCGCGTAAAGGTTCTCAAACTTCTCTGAACTGCAGCCTCCATTCAAAAACATGCTTGGAATCTGACTTCCAAAGTAAATCTTATTGTTCTTCGAGATAGAGTCGTATTTGCGCAGCTCCAAGTACTGTGGGGTCAGCAGCAAGTTGTTTGCCTCTGCCTGCCGCTGCATCTGGTAAAACTCTGCATCTGAACGACTCCTTTGCTGGGCAAGATGCATTTCATCTGCAAGCAAATTAAAACCAAAATTAAATTTGTGATCCAATCAAAATATTCATCCAATTACTCCTTATTTCATAAAAGTGAAAAATACCCACAGAAGTAACCTGGAAAATGTAATAATAGGGCCATACATGGCCATATCTCATGGGGTAAACAAGGATTTTAAAATTTGATGGAGATTAAAGATACCAATGGTTTCCAGAGAGAAACTATTATTGCTCTTGCGTGTTGCCTCTTTGCAAAATGCTTGATCAGACCTTCTCCATCTCAGGTTTTACCTGAAAACCCCACTTCATCGCAAACTAATAACAGGGGCCTCATTCGAGGAAGCCCAATCGAGAAAGGTACCAGCTTAATATATTACTGCCCCTGCACCGGGACCTTTAATTGAAACGCTCCATAAAATTAACTCACACGCATGCTGGAGAAAGGGATCTATTATCTGCCTATTACACAGCAAGTCAAATATCCTCACCATAGTAATTGAATATTGTTTGTCAAATCAAAAATACCCAAGACCTGTTTTTCTCATTTAGTATAATTAGCTACTGATACCTTTCTGAACAACTCACACCATCAAAAATAAAAAATAAAACATTTTCTCTGCGCTAATATTTCAGAAGTTTAGATCACACTTTGAATTCCTCAAAAAAATATTCTGGAATCTGGAATTCTTGCCAAACATTGTTCATTACCTTCAATCTGAGACATTCTCTGGAACGACTCCTTTTCCATGATCTTCTGCTGGAACTGGATTTTGGCCACCTGGGCTTCCTTTTCAGCTTCAATGATGGCCTTCTTCCTCTCGGTCTCAGCGTCTTTTTCAACCACCTTCTGGTGTTGGATGGAAATGAGAAGCTTTGTTTTCTCTCCCTCCCTGCGGCGAATTAGTTAAAGAAAATCTGATCAGCCCAGCGCCAAATCTTACATCAGCTCATAGTTCTTCCTGATTGGCTCTGGGATTTTTGGCTTTGTAACTCGCACTGCCTGAATGTACAGTCCTGGCGCCATCTCATTCAGGTCCCTTTGTAGAGCCACCTTCAGGTTCTCATCAATTTGGTCAAACAAGTCGATGTAAACCTGAGTTAAGATTGGAATGAATTAAAAATCAGATGTTTGGAGCAGTTTTAAACCTCTTGGAGACTGTGCACGCTGCAGAACTGATTCAACTCATGATGCACTTTGTTGAATATGAGAGCTTTGTCGTAGTCGGCAGTGTAGTTCTTGACAATGTCATAAACTGAGAAGGCTGTTAAGTGGGTAAACAACCTTGCTTTTTAAATACTCACCACTATCGGCACTGAGCACATTCACAACCTCGATCCGATCAAAGTAGATCATCACACCACCACTTGTACCACATGGCACGTTTTTCACTTCATCAGTCTGCAGAGTGACCTGAGAAAATTGATGGTTCTTGCTGGGAAGGGAACCAAAAAACTCTCAACTTACTTGTACAGCCCTGTATGAGGTGATGAATGGAATCATCATGTGGAAACCAGGGTTGCTCACTTGCTGCAGCAAAGCTCCACCCTGATCAGAGAAATAAACAATTTTTACATCACAAAAAAGAAATAATCTGAATCGAGGATTTTACTCGGTAGTAAACTCCGACATGGCCTTCCTCTAGTTTGTGGAGGGAAAAATTGAGGACTGTGATGATGGATAGGATGATCCCTATCAGGAATGGTAATTCGTCCATCTTTGCACTGCTGAAGAAGACAAACTGCAAAATAAAAGAGTTAAAATGACTTTTTAGACAAAAATTTTACTATGGCAGCTTGTTTTCCAATTGAGTCCGGTAGTTCCTAGCACAAGGGAACACCAACGAATCCGTGGAATACGTGAATACAGCAAGCAATAATATGTACATATTCGGCTTAAAACTCAATTCACCTTTCAGCGAGAGTGAACGCGGAAGAAATTTTTTCGACTTCAGCCGTTATTCCGAGAGACGATCATCAGCAGATTTCGCCGTGAAAAACTTGGCTCTCAAGTTAAGATTTATTAATATGAGCCTATTTATCTCGTTTATCTGATGCACAGACAGCGATCCTCCACAACCAGCGGTCGAGCGAGGAAGGGGCGTGCCGTGCCGCTGCTCTGTCAAAAACAAAAATCACCTGACTACGCACAGTAAAGAGAGGCGTGTCCAAGCCAAAGCCAGTCCAAGGTCCAAGCTTGCTAACAAATCGTCGAGACTCGAGACCCGCTTCTGAATTTGCCGATTTATTTGCCACACGCCAAAAAATACAGCCTGTGAAATGGTTGAGGTAACCCTTTAAATATTCCTCGCATTGTTTTATCATTAATTGAAATTAATTTTCATGTTTCAGGACATGAACAAGTATCTGCGGAAACTGCTGTCAAAGTAAAAATTTTTAACAAAGAAATCGACACTCGATTTATTAATAAATTTACTTATTTTTACAGGATTGATGGCCTGTACTGTATAATAATATCAGACAGAGATGGAGTTCCAATTTTGAAAGGTTTGAATAAAACTTTAAAATTAACCTTGAGGTTATTTTTAATTTGTATCATCTGTTTAGTCTGCTCAGATGATTCTCCTGACAAAGCGACAAGGACGAGCTTCCTTTCAACATTCGGCATTGCGACAGATCAAGGTGGCAAGCTGGGACTGGGGAAAACCAAGTCCATTATCTGCATGTACGAGAATTACCAGGTCCGACAAGCATTTTCCTTTAAAGCGTAGGGAAAAGTGTAGGTGGAAAGGAAATAGGGGCAGACACCCAGACACGCCTAATTTTTTGTGATTTTCATGAAAATCCAGAAACAAATTTTGCAAAATTTAATCAAAATACCATTGTTCAGAGGCGAATTTATATGGGCTGCAGGGTTCTCTTGCTTCCTATTCGCAATAAATTTAGGTGCAAATAGTTATTTTTCTTAATTTTGTTTATCAGGCCATTCAAATGAACAAGCTGCCGTTCGTAGTGACTTTCGTCACCAGCAGAGACTGCAACACGGGTCACGTGCTCGCCCTGGAGGCACAGCTGGAGCCCCTGCTTCCTGTACTGAGAGGAGTGGTCGGGGACACCTGATATTTGTACCAGCAACTTCCCTCGCCAGCCCAGGAGCCAACTTAGCCATCGATCTTGTTTGCCAGTTGCTGACAGACAGCAGAAAAAAACTATTTCCACTCCTTGTGCTTCTGTGTTTAATACTAAGAATATTATTATTAATGTTTGTGATAGTAGACAAGATGTTTTCGACTCAGTTCTGGTTTATTTGATATGCAGAACAATCAAATTTTAATTTTTGTATGATTTGTATGAAATATTATCAGCTATAGTAAATGTCTCATTGTATAATACGTAATAAAAAATACATGATTTCAATAATTTGATCTATATCTATGGAATGAGCTGCTGAGGGATTTCATTACAAATTAATTAGATAAGAGCCCTTCTTATATCCAAATAAAATCGAACACAAAAATACAGAAAACTTTGATTCCACATTCAAAAAATAGAGATTAAGCAATTTACAATACTTTCAGTTGATAATATCGATTTAACCTGCTTCACGATTGGGGTACAAGTTTCATGAAAGCGATTAACTTGCGGTGCCTATATGGACGGATTGGTTCCACTCACTTGTACGGAATGATTGGACGGAAAAGTCAGCACAATTAGTATTTCCATTGATTCGCCTTTTGCATAAATCATTGGGGTCAGGAGCCAGAATAAGTTGGACGGAATTGAATTCCTTGTTCTATATTTTTGTCGACTAAATTAAAATATTTGAATCTGGGAAACATATTGACGGTCACCGGAGCCCAATACCAGTAGAGATTTCACTATATTACTTGACAAATATGGTTCTGCAATCAAATTTATCAAAATCGACCCAGCTGATTTTGAATCCGGAATGGCAACCTCATTGCGGTGCAAAAGTCCTATATAAACTTAAATCCTAACTGTGGCATTTACGAGCCATGAGTTAATTTTCAACCAAGTCAGTTGCCTTGTCAAACACTGCTAAAATGACTAAAATTCCTTCCCTAACTCTTATCTTGAAGATAATAAACTCTGTCCTGTTCAACATACCTCATGTCTGCAGCGCAAAATCTACACAACAGGCGAATACCAGAAAGACACGTTTTCTTTACAAAATATACTCGATCAAGCACGGCAGCACCAAGGCGCGAGATTCAGAGTTTCAACGACACGAGCGGTTCATGCGAACTGGAAGGCGGCGACAGCAGCCGCTGACACAGCCGCTAGCCACGACAGGGAGGTGGTAGCAGGAGCGGCGTTGCAACCATCCTTGCTGTTGCACGTGCAGTATTCCATGAAGATGTTGTACGTTCCTGAGCGCATCAGACAATAGCGCTCGTCGCCGCCAATGCCAGGCTCGCCCAGGTACGCGCAGCTCCTGATGTACCGCCACTTTCCATTCACTGAAAACAAAAAATTTTCAATTTAATTTATTAAATAAATATTTGGCCCAAAAATTATTGGAAATTTTAAGAGAGAAAAAGTTAATTTAATTAATAACAACGGTGTACAACTAAGGATTAATTTAACACTTTTTGTACATAACAATTTGTAAAATGAATGGGGGAAATTAATGATCCAGATGGCATGATATATTTTTCCAAGATTTATATGGCCAAATAATTTAAATATATTTCGAAAATTAATCGACCAATGAGAGACTATTATAATAATTAAATTGATCCAGCACTAAGAAGGCCTAGAGGCGGATTGGCCAAGATTCCGTAAAGAACCAGTGCTGGATCGCTATTACTATTATAGTCTCTCTCATTCTCCATATTTTTTTTTAAATAATTCATTTCCTGGCTCTATAATCTAGGAAAAATATATGATTCAATCTTTAGAATTTATTTCAATTCCTTTACCCAGATATTTATGCTACCGGCTTGGGCTTTTGCATTCCATGTATTCCCTTGCGGATAAAATGGAAATTATAACAAAATTTTGACATGACGTTTTGTATGGATATTTTAACAAATTTTGAAAGTAAAAACAAATCAATTTTTGAGCCATTCAAAGTTTTAATAATTGTTGCGTTACCTTTCTGTCGGATTTTCCTGCACAAGTTAGGGCGAATATTGGGGAGGTGGTTCAGGAATGGTTCTTTGGAGCAGTCAGTAATCGGCAGGGTAGAGTTGTCAAAAGGATCGGCGCACTTGGGATCTGCATCCGACCTGCACACCCAGCATTTGATGGCATCTCCTTCAATTACAGGAAAAATATTGGTATCAATCTTATAATGAGAGTTTCGTACAAAAGAAGTTTACACATAAATCGATATTTTGTGATATCCTGTTTAAAGTAAACAAATAAGAGTCTAGGAAATAGGAATAACAAGGATACATAAACATACATTATTTATTATACATATTATCATACACATACATTATGATCGCAGTTTTAACTAACTGAAAGGTCTAGAATCTAGAATCCAGGTGCATTCAGCTTTAAATGAGTGGTTTTAAAAGATAAGCGGCCAGCCAGCGCTTGGACAACATTTATATGTAATTCCAAATCTAAAATTCCCACGGCCAAGTCGCTTGGTGTGTGGATTGTGGGACTTGTTGGGTGCGTCGACAGGTGGTTTTCCAAATTTCGAGCGCCGGTTTCATGCAAAAATCTCGAAATTTTATCACATACATACCTTGGTGCAGGCAGATGGACAGCACGGCCAAAAAGGCGGCCACCGCGGCGAACCCCCTAGAGTCCATGACGGGCTTTATTTCAGCGATGGACAAGGAAAGGGAGACCGAGCCGAGCGGTGTCTGCACGGATGGAAAACGCCCTGACTTCAAAAACAATCTACCTGGTCACGTGACCAAGCTCTAAGCAACGATGGCCGCGCTCTTGCAGCCAATAAATGAGCCAGGCTCAACTGGCGCTAAAATTCTCGTACATTCTTAATCTTAACTCTTGAATTTTTGGTCATATCTCATCTCATGGAGTGCTTCATTAACAAATTAAAAATTTATTGGTAGACGAATTTTGAAACAAAATTGGATTCTTTATTTTTGCTTTAGACTTCTTACTGATGTTAGAAATAATATCACTGTGTAAGGCTTGAAATTCAGTTTTGACTTATTTGGGTCATATTCTAAAAAATGTTTTTTTTACACTTTTCACCCCACAATCTATAACTTTTGACCAAAATTTTTGGATTTGCGTCTTTGAGTAAATATCGTAAATATGGTAGATTGGATTATATCAGTAATTACAAACTAATTTCATTCATTTCATGATGAAAAAACTTCAATTGATGTGCGTGCCTGGAAATGGTGTAATACATTATTGAGTTGGATTTAGCTGATTGTGAGAATAAAATTAAACACAAGACACTCTCTCTAGAAAATTTTATTAGTGCTGCACATGATCAAATTGTAACTTAGCTCATTTTTTTCTCTTGATTGGATAAGTGGAAGAAAAATGGCTCATTTTGAACGACTCATAGAGATTTTAACATTTCTCCACTTCGGAAGAGTCTGAGCTGGAAAACGGCATTTCCGAGTTTTTTATTGCCTCTATGCAATCTTTTGATAACTTTCAAAGCAAGCCAGAATCAATGGTATCTTCTTTTTTATTAAAGCAGCGGCATTTCACAATTTATTCTCGGACGTGAGAATAAAATTCGAGAGTAAAGGTGGCTGGAAACTGGTGCCATAAACAAAGCTCAAAGAACTCACCAAGTTTTTTCTCCACTATGGAAATTATTTTGTAACATGTATTTAATTATTTTCTTGCTTGCTCGACATTCATTCTATTTACTCTCTGCACATTTTGTGGATTCTTGGTGAAAATGATTTTCGAGAAAAATATTTCACCATACACATTTAATTTATCTGAGCATTTTGCGTTTTTTGTGTATTTATTAAATTTAGTGTGTCCACAAAAGGATAAAAGTTTGCTAAAAAGGGATTTCCAGAGACAAATATTTTAGAAATTCAAACATTAAAATCAAATAACCGTGTATCACTCACAGCAACAGATTACTCGCTCGTTTTTGCGCCAAAAACAAGGTTCCCCAACTTACACCAAACGGCATCACAGTCAGTCACTCCCATTCATTCCGTACGCGCTGTATACATGATATTTTGTAAGTTCTAATTTACACTTCTCACCGCTCCAAGAAGTCTGTCTGGTTTTAATCGTTAATCCATTACAATAGAGTTTCTTGTTTAGCAGCTGAAACTTTCGATTTAAATTTCACATGACACTAATGATGAATATTTTTACATACTCCTTAAGTTTAAATTCACAGAAATTGTTTTAAACTTGTTGCTGGCAATAAAAGGAACGGAACAACGATAAAATTACTTTTCCCTTTATCATCTCTGAGTTTAATCAAGTATTTACAGAGGAACGGAATTATCTTATATATATTATGTTTTGCTTGCTAGTGCAGTTCCATTTTGCATTGAGTAAAACACAAACCTGTCTATTCTGTCTTTCTCAAAGTCAGTTCAGATGACAAACAGAGCGAGAGAAAAAAATTATTTCAAATACATCGTAAAAGAAGTTATAGAAGTCTCCCATTTTGAGGGTTGACCTTAAAATTTTACATCGTCAGAAAACCACACCAACTAGAATTTTTGCCTCTAACAAATTTCCTCTCTTTCTCTGTCCTCTACTATCCGCGAGAAAGCTGTCCGAAGAGACTAAAAATAACATTATGCTTCACATCTCTTGCTCGTCACTTCTTGGAAAGTTTGTTTTGTTTGTTTGCGTGTGTGTTATTCTTCTTATGCTTGCTTGCATCCACCCTTTGGATCACAGACAGAAACGAAACTAAAAACGAGGCGTTATAATAATAATAAAATTAATCAATAATAATAATTTTCATCTTCTTCTTTTTCCACAACAAGTGTCTTCGCTCGCACGATTCCACTACAGGACGGAGGTAAAAAAGGAGAGGGAATTCTTGCTTAATTCTTTCTTCATCTTTTCTGCTCCTCAAAACTGAAAAAACCTTCGCGTCGTCTACCGCCTGGTTGAGCCTTGCTGCGCCTGTGAGGACGAGCCCTGCGTGGCACCCCCACCCGCGGCCGCCTCCACGTGCTCGTCGCCATTGTCGGCGGCCGCCTGCTGCGCTGTCCGGCCGCCTGTGCTGTTCAGCGTGTTGTGGGTCATTTCGTACTCCATCACCTCCTGGTAGATCAGCTCCTTCCACTGCTCCACGGTGTGCTCGCGCTCGTCCACAGAGTGGTCGTACGGCCCCGGAGCAGGCTGCCGAGTGCAAAATGTTGTCAGTGCAGGCTACAAAAGTGGTCGAAAAGAAGAGGCCCCTCGTTTAGTCCGAATCCAAAAGCGATTCAAGTTAGAAAAATGTTCCAACAAAAAGTATAAGCCTTTAAAAGTCTTGAATTTTGCCCGTTTTATTAGTTCAATAAAACCATTGATTGCAACAGTCCTTATAGTGTCTGAGTCCGCCAACAAATAATAGTACTTCCTATTTTAAAAGTACTTCCACTGCCATTTCGGACTCGAACCTGCCACTTTTCACCAATATAAAAATTATTTATTTTGACAAGCCTTGACCAAAAATAAATTCAGCCAATCACTGAAGAGCACTTTTTATGTTAAATTTGGGTGACATTCTACGGCAATTGGCTGAGCTAATTTAAGTTTCCAGCACATGAAAAGAGTAAAGAATAGACAGTGGCAGGATTAAGGGTGAAATCACAGCAAAAGTGCCTTAAAATCGTAAGTAAACGGTGGCGCCAACAGTGAAAGGTTTACTCAAATTGTGAACTGTCTAAAAAGGTTGAACAAATATTTTGGCAGTTTCTTTTCTCTACTGCAATAAAACGGCATCAAAGAGACTTCTTGGTCTGACAAAAAAGCTATTATATTATCTAAAGTCCTTGGTTTCATGGCCGCTCCTCAATAAGACTTGGTTTTTTATTTTGTAATTTTTAAAGGTCACTTAGCCTTATTTTTAATTTTCAATTGAAAATATTTCTTTTAAATTTAATCCTCGTGATCATGGTCTACAGATATCATTAAGTCAAGCAAGGAAAAGATTTAGCTATGAAACTTTGATGTTGTAAATCAAAACGCAAAGAAGAAGTGCTACTTTTCTATGTTGAAATATCTGATTTATAAATATAAAACTAAACATTATAATACGACAAAAAAACCAGTTTCGTTACTAAGATAAAAAAAATCAACAAAGAAGATAGCCCATATTATATTAAATGCTTGAACTTTAAGCAATTATTATCATACAAAAAGCTTGCATGTTATTTTGAGAAAGCAGTGTTGCTTAGATATTTTTATTTGAATCGGACTAAAAGAAGGGCCCTGGAAAAGTTACACTTAAGAGCGAGAAAGGTTAAGAAGGGCTAGAGGGGTTAGTTTAAGAGTGGTGCTATATTGAATGTCTCAACCAGTTGCCTAACTGAGGATATTGAAATTACGACATCTTTAGTTTGTTATTTAATAAGTGTAAACTTTCTAAAAATCCCAATTCTGATTCTTTAAACAAATACATGAGCACATTTCAAGTAAGAAGATGAAGATTCTATATAAGGAACATACCTTACGACACATCAACCGATTTGTCTTGTCAAGAAGATCCTAAGTGCCAAGTTTCATAAAAATTCATTATCAAATTTCTCAATTGAAGGCGAAAATACAAAACGAAGGAAAGTGGCAAGAAAAACATTGCTTCAAGCTCAACTAATCAACAAGTCGCAAGAGTATGCACCATGAAAAAATCAAATGAGACTTTTTCCGTACTGAACTGTCCAAAGGCTTTTCAAAGAAAAGTAAATTGGTACTCGAGTATTTATTAACTTACCGCATTGACTTCACCCTCGTCATACCAAACACAAATATAGGGATGGAGGAGAGCTTCGTCAACCGATATCCTCTTTTCTGGGTCGATCACTAACATCCTTGATAACAGATCTCGAGCTTGACTCGCTGCAAAGAAAGAGAAAAAGTTGCAGCAACAGCGTTCACTGCTCATTTTCTTGCCTACCTTTCAACTTATTGTGTTCTGATGAGTCCGTTGGGAACAAAACATCAGGAAAGAGGCGGTCAAAGGAGTAGCCCGGATAACGAGGCCTATTCTCGACATAATTCCTAACAGTCGGCTGAAGTCTTTGCATGAATCCTTGGGAAGGAGTGCCTAGTTGTTCTGTTCAATGAAAAAAACACAAAATGAGATGCTGGAGCGCCAACATAGAGACTCGAAAACACGCACCGATAATTTTATTCCACTGATCTATATGATCAGTACCCGGGAAGAGGACGCCTCCGCGGATCATTTCGCCCATGATGCATCCTACTGACCAGATGTCCACGTTTTCCTTGTACCCCATGCCAAGGATGACCTCCGGCGCCCGGTAATACCTGGTCACCACATATGGCGTCATCATAAAGGTTGTACCTGCAGTGCGCGCAAGGCCAAAGTCAAGGATTTTCAGGGTGCAATCCGACTTGACCACAATGTTGCTTGGCTTCAGGTCCTAAAATTTGTAAAATTTGCAATCA
Source organism: Cloeon dipterum (assembly GCF_949628265.1). Taxonomy (NCBI): domain Eukaryota; kingdom Metazoa; phylum Arthropoda; class Insecta; order Ephemeroptera; family Baetidae; genus Cloeon; species Cloeon dipterum. Next base: position 20,493,277 of record NC_088788.1, read on the forward strand.
GCTTAAAACAGTTATAATTGAAAAATTAGGGCAGATAAAATTAAGACGATTCTAGAAGATAGAAAACATAAATATGAATTAATAAAGCAACGAACTTCCCTATAATGATTGGATTTAATTTGTAAATTTTGTTTTGAAAGTGGGCAGACATGGAGCAAATTAGCGTTGCTAGCCCATAATAATCAAAAAGTTTAGTCTAATGCTGCATCACTTTCGGTTATTATTTCTTCACTTCAAATGGATTTTAAAGTGATTTGAATTAATCCTGTAAGTAGTTTTCTTCATAAGCAAAAATAAATTGAGTTAATACATTTTTGCTGTTCTTTTTTTACCAAACCTATGCAATCTATATTTTTCTTAGTCATAAATATAAAAAATATTTACAAAACATACCGTTTCAATCATTGGAAAATGAATTTTATTTAATGCTAATATTTTACTATATATTATATAGAATTCATTAGCAGCATTAGTTCTGCTGCTTGTTTTTTGCATTTTGATCAAATTTTCTTCAAACTTACAGTAAATTTTCGAAAACTTTTTAAACTAAAGAGAAAATCATGGTTTAAAACGTTATCGACAAAAGTGAGTTATAACGTACCCTGTGAATGATTCCTGCTGAGTGGAGATGCTTAATGCCACAGAGCATCTGGTAGAGGAGATAGGACATGCGCTCATGGTCCAAGTCCATCTGTATGACTTGACACAGATTCGCGTCCATGAGCTCCATCACAAGGTAGACGTCCTGGAATTCCTCTAAGGAGCGTTGGGGTGTGAACGCGTTCAGGAGTCCGATAATCTGCGGGAGTGGAGAGGAATCGATAAGTCCGTTTGACATCACGCATCTATTTCGGGGCAGATGCACTTGTGTAACGGACGAAGGGCAGTTTCTCCGTCTTTCTTTGTCGCTCGACGGGCACTCGATCGATTGGCAAAGAATTGGACGGGCGGCGCGCGACCCATCGTGTCCATTACAAAGCAATATTTTATTGTGCGCTACCGGGCGTGTCTCTTACATTTTTATGATTCACCAGCTTCATAAGCTTGAATTCTCGATATGCTCTCTTGGCATGTGTCACGTTTTGGAATGGTCTGCTGAGTTTCTTGATGGCTACGTTCTGTTGCTTGATTGTGTCGTACGCAGCACTGCAAACGTCACAAATAAGTATTTAATTGAGATGAAGGAAATAAATGGGGGATGGCGAATGGTCAGACAAGTCAGGGAAGCCTATTATCTCGGAGGTGGGATTCAATTATGAAATGTTCAAGAAGGAGGCTCATTCATTTTATGCGGCAGTATTTTAATTGTTCATAAGTCGAATCATACCGCAAGGTAGTAATTAGATTGATGGTTAATAAACATGGCATTGTTAAAGTACTTTCTGACATGCGTAATAAACTTAAGAGAGTTCCATGTTCTGCCAAATTCCTGCAACATCTATCTCTTGATGTACATTTTGTACAAATTCCAGAAAATTATTTAAAAAAATTAACCATCTCCAAACTAACGTATTTTTATTTGTAAAACTCACCAAACTATGCCCTGTGCGCCTGAGCCGATGGGCTTGAGGCTCTGGTACCTCTTGAGGATCGTGAACTTGGTGTCTCCAACCTCCACGGTGTAGAACATGGAGGTGTGTCTGGACGACATCTTGGCGCCTGGCCTGGGACCGAGGAACGGCATGCAGTCGGGGAGGCCCGCTTAGCTCAGTCAGGGGTGGTCTAGGGCTGCACTAAGTCAGGTCGGGCACGAGAGATCGGTCGGGTCGCGGCGGCTGTTGTCTGCGGAACACATGAGAGCACGCAAATTAGGACGGAACAAGCATGAGGGGGAGCTAGAGAGAGAAAAGCCGCTGTCGACGCCGTCGTCGAGGAACAAATCCAGTCGGATTTTCTCCGCCCGCCAAAGTTGCAGTGTCATCGTGCAGAATTCGACGGAAAGAGTAACAAAGGCTTTCCTTCCTTCCCTTCCGCCTCGCTGATTAATTCAAACGCGCGCGTACGCACACAGCGGCTGCAATCAGCAATTCCCTTTCAGAGTTCCCGGGATGCATTCATATTTTATCAGCTTATGCAAAAAAGCGAAAGTTGACTCTGCGATCCATTAAGCAACACTACCGTGTTTGCCAGTAAGCTGAAATACATACAAAGCTGAAAACAAATACTGAAATTTTACACAGCCTTTTATGAAATGTAAGCTATCAAAAGTGGCAGCACGTGAATGCGTGGAATTGTGCTTCTTTTATTTTAGCTCTAATATGTTTTGCATATTTTAAGGGCAATTTTGTGAGCTTGTTAAGGAGTAAAATGGTGCGTATTTTATACCAGGTAGTGGTGTTATGGTCCATGCCTACATGGTAAAAAATCCAAATAATTTGAAAATAACGACTATTTTTATAACTCTTTGACGGTGAAACCAGATTCAAAGTGATCTCATTTCTCAATACAACTCAAACAAAGAGTGGGTGCCAGAGTTACTCTTCCGTTTTTTGTCTTTTGCTTTTAATTCCACAGTCAGCGAAGTGAGTGTGTTTAGAAAAGCTTTTGATTGCTTTGGATGGAAAACAAAGTTAAGCAGATTGCCATTTTCTAACTTGGCGCACACGCACACACACACAAAAAGAGGCGAAACAAACGCAGCACTTAATGACTGGCAGAGTGCTCACAAAATGCGTGGAGAACAAATAAATGGTGCAAGCCACCGCGTGTGGGCGTTTGCGATTACTTTCTCTTTAACTCGGCAGACCGCAAATCCATTAGGTAATTAAGCGCTGCGATGCAATAAATTGCGTCTTCGGGAGGAGAAGAGAGGCGCCGACCGGTCTGCACATTTTTTGTGTCCATCGAGATTTCGGTGTGCGTCGCCGCAGTAAATTTTTTTCCGCCACGCTGCACTCAAAGTGGCGAATAAATTTGGCATAAATTTTTATTGCACGATCGTCTTTTCCGTATTACAACATCGGAAGTACATTTTTGCGTTGGCTTTTACGAGGCGCACAAAAGTCGGCGGCGTCGAGGGGAAGAAAACAATTTGTATAAATGCGACGGCTATTTATTCATACATCGGGAGCGCAGCTATTTTTTGGATCGTTCCGGGCGGCGAGGGTTGTGCACTGCCATGATTAAATTTTCTCACAGCGCCTTTTGAAAAGGCAGATCAAAGCTGAAATTCCATTTCGAGATGCATTTTCATTACCGGAATATGATACTCTCCGCGTTTAAATAGAGCGCGGCGTGTCGTGTCGTTTGCAGTTTGCATCATGAAAAAGCTCGCTTTTATTGATTCCGTGTTTGTGCTGCCGGCATTCATGAATATTTTATACTTTAATCAATCACTCTCATGTTGCAATCTATTTTATTTAACGTTCTACGAAGATTGGTTGACGAGGCGGCAGTCGCCAGAAATATATACTTTATCGCCCACTGTAAGGATAACAAAATTCAAATTTTATTGTCGTGTGTATATCTTTGCAAAATCCAACGTAATATCTTTTATTGTTACAAAGCGAGGCTGAGCTGAGACATGAACTGGAGGGGTAGAGTGAAAATCAAAATCAAATTGTTCTTTTATATGCGGAGTTCCAAGAATGAAATATCTTAATTCAAAATTTTCATCCATCAACTTCAAGACTAAGTGTTTTAAACCTAGAACAAGATAGGCGTATTATTCACCGTTTTGATTGATGAGACATGAACATGTTTTTAGCAACTCTTAAAACAGCTATGAAAAAGTCAGAGTTGGCCAGGACGGCGCTTTAACCTTTGCTTTGCGTCGGCGGTGTCACTTCCTTTTGCGTCTCGTGTGGCGGCTTTCCTCTCGCCGCGAGAATGATCACCGCAGAGGACATTAAGCAAATGAAAATTCGCACTCGCAGAAATTGAAAATGCACGCCAGCACAGTAATTCCATTTTGCGCGGTCTCAACTTTTTGTCCCGCGTAGAAAACGCATTGAGGCGGAAAATATTCGTTTCTTAAGCGGCCGCATTTTTCTCTCCTGGGCCCGATTTTCAACTCGACGGACCCGACGCTTCTTGCAAGATAAAACACCTTTCCCTCGACAAAAGGGGAGAGCGCGGCCGCTGAAAAATGCTGGGATTCAAGTAAAAAATGGATATTTGGACAAGTGTGGCTCCTTTCTTCTCCGCTTGATTTTTTTTAACTGCAAACAGGGGGCGTGAAAAGAGTCCTGCAATCTATCTGTGTCTCAAAAGCTTCTCCCAAAAAGAACTTTTTAAGAAAAATGAGTTTAAATTTTGAGCTTTCTGGAGTTTTTTGGTTACATCTCCGTCGATCAAATAAAAACAGAAGGGAATTTCCGATCTCTATCTCCAACAATATTCCATTTTTAAATTCTGCTCAACGCTTGATGGAAAAATTATAGTTACTTTACAGAGCCACTTTATATGGTGGTGCTGAAAGTGCCGAACAAGTCAGCAAACTACTTTTCACGTCCCTTTTGCTGCTTTCATTGAACCGCAGTGGAGGAGTCTCCTTTGCGCAGTCATAACTTGTTATACGCTCGCTGGAATTAAATTTCGCCAGCAGAGTATAAGGTTCACGTTTTTGCAGCCGTAATTTTACGCAGTTTCGCAGAACCTTCAAGCTGCAAAATTATCCCACTTCTGGAAATGAGCCACACGCAAGCTGTACTTCGTCTTTTTTTTATTAAAGATAGGCAGCATCTCGACACAGATGCTACGCACGTTGCATAACTTGTAAAAATATTTTCGTGTTAGCTGAAAATCATAAAAATTATTGAATTGACTGACGCAATATTTTTTTGCACCACTATCAAAATTTTTGATGATGAAATATTAATGATAATTAAAAAGAATTTAAAATAAAAACATAAATGCCTATAATTGGCAAGAAAAAATGAAAAGACATAGTCTTAGTCAGACGTTGCAAATCAAAGCAGCGAAGGAGTGGACACAATCAAATTTGTAATTGGCTCTGTTGCGATGTTGAACTCGCTGTCATCGGCAAATGACATTTCGCAAGGGCTCTCACTCGTCTATGGTTATGCACGTGTATACGCAATGTGAATAAGCACATATTTGCACGGTTGGAGCGGAGCGACTGTAGGGCTTTCCATAGTTAAAAGTGCGGCGTAATAACTAAACATGGAGCGAGTTTATGAGCCAATCTGTATGCACAACACGGCTCGCCACTCCACCCCGCTACGATCGAGTTAGGGTGCCAAATCGACGAAAGGCTGATTTTTGCATGCGTGATTAGCATGCTCTACATCATTAAGTTCGGTTTTAGAGCTGAAAATGGGTTTTACGCAATTATTTAAAAATATCGTTTTTTTCCGTTTTAAGTAAGCCTTTCTTACAATTTTCAATTAAAGCAGGAACGTCATAATTTTCGGAAATCAGTTCTTTGTCCTCCTATTTTATAAGGACATTCAACTAAGTTAATTGTATCCCTAATTCTGAGAAATTCCGTAGCACCTGACTCTTTTCCACGCTTAATCGATTTTTGTTATTTAAACATATTCGCGTGTGTTACTGCGGTACACATGGCGTAAATTGAAACGGCTTGATACGGATGCCACCCAGAGGATTAAGACATAACACCGCGGGTGTTTGCTTTTCGAACTATGCAAAGTTTAAAAGGGCCATTGAATATTCATAGTCACGATAAGTCTGCACGGGCATGATTTTGCACGAGAGACCAACCCTTCCAAATAGTGAATCACGGCCAACACCATTTTACCTTACAGCCTCCGTCGTAAAGCTCGGTCTCTGTCGGGGAAACAATTTCCACTATGTCTGAAACTGAATCCCAGAAGAAAACGGATTCATTTTTGACAAGAAAATCGATGCAAACTTTTGCTGCAGAACAAAAGGACAAGAATGTGCAGTTCGTAAAATTTTTTTTATTAAAAAAAAGGCTGAGTGAAAAAATTTCAGACAGTTTTTTGCTGAAAATAATGGTGTCAAGGCGGAACAAGTTTTTATGACAAAAGGTGCGTGTTGAAGTACCGAAAAGTGCTGCTCTGCTGCGAATCGATACGCTTCAAGTTGAGTTGCGGAGTGGAGGAGAAAGAAGCAGCACGTAAATTATCAACGCGCTGAGTAGGACGGTTAGTTTTTCCGATATTTGACTGACACCGTCATCGTTGAAGGAGAAAACCCACAGAAAAGTTTCATCCCCGACCGTGCAATCAGTTGTGACAAGTAACGATAATTCTTGTGGGCATGTAGTTTTCAAAATGTCGGTGTTCTGGAAGACTCTTCGGTATCGTGGGGGAAAATTTAAAAGATGACTAAGTTGTTTCCATAAATATTAATGATTTTTAAGTCACAATGTGTATATTTTAATTTTATTTTCGATCCACGACATATGAATTTGCACCAACTTAATATATATTAAAATTGTTAATTTAAAATCTATCAACAAATATGAGATCTTAGTCTACAGTCATCAAAATGTGAGCTGGGTATGTGAGTTATAAATTTGGTGACTATAAGGCATGCCGAAGAGGATAGCATAGGTGTCGTGGGAGGTTCTTAATAGCCCTAGAAAAAGGCCGTTGCTCTTGCGGAGCGGTTGGATCGTAGCATCGCAGTGATATTGATTTCGTCTGGCACGTGAGATAATGAGCGAGTCTCGATTACAGTCACATGCTCGTTGCATATCGCATTGTTCCACGGGCTTTGTTGTGTAGCCAGTCTCTCTTTGCGCAGCAACGGGAGAAGGGTCTGCAGAGAGCGGCTAATTAATTAATGAAGTTGCCGCGAATAACTCCATTATCCGGAGCGGAGGCAGAAAGTCGCTAGCGAGACAAGAGAGGCCAATAAATACTGATTAGCGAGGATTTTATTATTTACAGAGAGCGCCGCTGTTTAGCTAGCGGCTGCAGAAAACGTAATGATGGGATAAAAGCGGCTCTGTTACCTGATTTAATTTCGCCTGGGAAGCAATGTCGGCGGGCAAACTGTGCCGTTTTAATATTTTAGTAGATAGCCATAACACGAGAAACATTTGATGCTATTTTCAATTTAGGCTGTGATATTTAAATGTAACTCTCTACGACTCTCATCGCAAATGTTTTAAGTAATATGATTTATTTCACTTCAAGTCTAAATTAAGCGAGACAAAATTTGATAATGCTCCGCTGAATCGCATGTAACTTAATTTTGAATTTGCCATGCAGAAAATTCAAAACATTTATATACAATTCATTCTAAGCCTTTAAAAATGTAAGTCTAAATAAAAATATATGAATAAAAAAGTATGGCCGTTCGTGATGTTTGGTTTATGGATCGGACACAGTTGGGCCATAAAAATCACAATTACCAGCATAAAAGCAGCGGTATCGTATATATCATCAGCCAGCAGCGGAGCTCTAATTAAAAACACAGTCGATAATTTTGCACCACCTGAATAATTAACGCAGGCGCGGGTCAAAATAATAATTTTCGCCGTGCGATCAGATTAAGGCATAAATTTTAATTAAGCAAGTGGGGCCGCTTTAATGAAATCACCTGCTCGGTGCGCCGGGTGGCCGTTTCAAAGTTGCTCTGCGTGGCAGCCGAGAGGAGGAAGCTTTTTAATCAGCAGCAGCATCATCATCATCAGAGGGCAGACGCTGCGGTTTTTGGATTGCGCGGAAATTGAATCAATTTGGATGCAAAGGAACTCGAGAGGCTCTATTATTCGAGAACGTGCTGCTCAAGCGTTCAGTGAGCGAGTGCACCTCTGCTTTCCAATTTAGCATTATTTCCAGAGCATAGTGTAAATTGCAGAACGGCTGGCAGACAATTTACTTTATAATTAAAAATAATCTTCTTTTCAGAATACGCTTCACGGTTGGGAATTTCGTTTGGAACATTCATCTTAATTTGTTAAGCAATGGTTCCTAGCTCAAAGTATAAAATTAATATTTAATTACAATTTATTTTTAAAAAACTTCAGCCAGATTCCTGCTTGATAAATTGTTAAGTGTCCTCTCAACGCTGGTATAAACAGCGTTATCTAAACGAGCTAGCGTTTTTGCGTTCGTAAATCAGATCGCGCGCAAAATACTAATTCCATGTTCATTCGGGCAGGGTTTGTTTTCATTCATATTCCGCGGGAAACAAGCGTTATAACCGAGACACAGCGTTTTGCGTCAAATTCGCAGCAGAAAAGGGTTGCTTGTGTGTGCTTGTGCAAACATGGGAAACGCACGCGGAGGCTGCGCCGCAATTAAAAATAGATAAAGGGCGCGGGGTCGTTAAGTGCGTGCCCGAAGCGTTAAAAGGGTGGCGTCTGCCAGTCTCACTCACTCGCATAAGGGTGAAATAAAAAGCAGCGAGTGCGGCATGCTTGTGTCGCGTCGCTTGTCCAACAGACGCGGTCCCGTTTAATAACACGCGAGAAAAATGAGTGCGCGCCGCGGATCGACTTGAAAAATGAGATTTTTATGAGAGAAGCTCGCTGAGCGCTGACAAGGGACAAATTTTCGCCTGAGTGGAGCCGACGGAACAATATTTTTCAACGCCTCTCACCGGAGTCTCACCTCCTCCACTTTGCCAAATGGATGCCTTTGCGAGTTGCAGCGAAACCGGAGTCTCTCTCCGAGGAATGCTTTTTGTTTGACTGCAAGATGATATCGTCTCACAATCAGGCCGGCTGAAGCGTGGGTCGAAACCAATACATTCAAATTTTGTATTGATATTTTAAGATGGTCAACGTCGATTTTCAAACGATTCCTTGTTAAAAATGAAACCAGTATGAATTAACTCCAAAAGAAAAATTCCATTTATTCCCAAGTTTCAATATATTCCAAATATAATAAAACCAACTGCCGCCTTTCACGGACTAGTTTTTGTTTTTACAATCCTAAATAAATAAACTTATGGACAAGCAAAGTTTTGAAGATTGTTTTCCACGAATTGTTTAAAATTTCGCAGTCTAGCGTCAAATTTAAACAAGTTTTCGTGCCAAAGCTAGCAGGGTCCGCGCTGTTCTTTTGATCTCGGTAGCAGCAATCAAAATTTTGAAAAGCATGAGCTCAAAGGCACAAAAATGAAACTTGCACAAGAAAGGGCTGTCACCAGTCGGCGCCGCGGACCCGACGTCCGGGACAAAGGCGGCAGACAGAGGTCAAAGGGCGACGGTCTCTCGCAGGACAATTATTTTCCACTTGAGTTAATGAGCACCGGGGGCTACAGCAGCGCAAATAATGATCGCGGCTTTCAGCGGGGAGTCAGAAAACTCTGACAAACAGTTTGATTTTTCACTCAATCAAGATTTTTTTTTCAAAACTTTCGTAAATACGGGAATTTGCTATTTTTAAGAGCTCCAATAGGGGCTTTTGCATTAAATTTTGGGTAAAATGGTGTGATTATTGTGCTAAAAAAAGTTTTGCTTAGGGCATATTCATATTTGCTTCTGAATGTATCATGGTACTAAATGAGCAGAAAAAGCTTGATATAGTTAGCGGTTCATAATATCTTTACTCATAAATCAGTGTTTTTTCTGGGAGAACATTTTTAATGGTGAAAATTATCAGCATATAAAAACCCCGTTTTTGTTTGTTCAGCCTGGTGAAGCACATTTTCCAGATTCGAGTACAAATATGTACACAGGTATGTTTTTGTCACAATTTCCTGTTCGAAAATAGCAACAGTTGTGTGAATTGTGCACGCGGCGGGAAGAGCAAAAATCCGAAAATGAGTCCAGTATATTCAACGCCTAGATATTTTTCAGAATGGTCCTGTGCTTTACCTACCATAAGCAAGAGGCCATGCTGGGTAACGGAGCAACTAGCACAGGTCGACCAACCAAGTGTCACTCGCAGACCTGCAATAAAAACAATGCATCTTTCATGACACACATTTCAGAGAAGAGTGGCAACATAAAAGGTCAAAGTGGTAGCAGTGTTCACCCGCTTTTCCATATTTATTTATCTAGACACAAAACGCGGTGCAGAGCGATTTCTGTTTCAGCCGCGATATCGTGTCGCATTGGGCGTGCCACTTTGCGGTTTTTCTGGCAAAAGGTCAGAGGACGCAAAAAGCTGATTAACACAGCAATGAATTTGTACGAAATTTGCCATATAGCCGCTGGTCGGACGAAAAAGTTTGCTCATTTGCGCCCGCAAAGTTTGTAACAAGTTGGAGGAGCGGCGATAATTCAGCCCTCGGATGCAAACAACGCACGCCCGCTTTAGCTAGCACGCAATTCGCAGCAGCGGATGAAAGAGCAATGCGGTTCCGTGAAACTTCCATAAATGCGAAATGTTTAGACAGTACTGAGGCTGCGGCGCAATAACTCTTCCAACAGAACATCGAGAAAAAACATATATCTGTCATTCCATTTTCCTCCCTTTCGCAATGGGTTTTTTGAGGGAAATTGGACGAGCGTGTCGCAGTGTTGGGCATCGGCGTGACGTCACTGGTGCTGCTCCAGCAGTCGAGGCACGCGGGCCAAGAGCGGAAAAGAGAGAACAACAGCGAAGGGCGTCATCTCGTCTTAATCACCACCAGCGCGGTGGCACCACGGCAACTCGATCTTTCGGCGATCGGAAAAGCAATGACGTCATCACGGAGCCATTAAGCCGGCAACAAAGGAAGTCCGAGTCGGGCAGGAAGCACAGATCACTTTGCTCTCCACTTCCAAGCAACTTAATTACCAGTCTGGTTGTCCATGAACAGGTATCGCAATTAAGCGCAGTCGCCTACTGGTCCTCAAAAATATAAGTACATACAAAATATGAGAAATTAAAAAATTAAGTGGAATGGCTCTTAACATAGGTCGCATTCGACGCGTTTATTTTTTCCTCAAATAAAATTAAATTGAAAAATCTCATTCCATGGCTCAAAATGTAATAGAACACGCGTCGCACAGCAGCTTCAAGAATACTTTTTTGAAACACGGAACTTATAATATACATAACATACATCTGTGCGCACGTTTAGTTTTTATCACAATTGAATAAAGATATTTTGAATTTGTAACCTGCCAATCGGCTTTAGCAAATAAAGAAATATTTCAAGACACAATAGAAAAAATAGGCAGAGCTTTTTACTCTCCAGTACCATAATTCAAATCTGATTGCGGCAATTTGAAATAACTACACCAGGCTGGTAAAAATAGAATCGATCTCGTGTGTGCGTCAGTTGAAAAATCCATCGCAGCAAGATTTTGATCATAGGGTCGTTGCGTTTCAGCACGCAAAAGATACGCCTTGCCAGCAGATGCTAAATTAAAAATCAGCTCGTGCCAGACACGGATTTTCGAAACGATGTCTCAGCTGATTGGGCATTAATTGAAAGCAGCGCAGTACGGCGGAATAAATTTCGTCTTTTTTGCCGCGCGTTGGCGTAATTTATGGCCCGACCTAGCTCTGCTCCAAGCGGGAAAAACTCGTAAATCAGCGCTCGTCCAACTTTTCCACGTCCTTTCTCAATATTTTTTCGTTCGCACGACGGCTCGTGAAACGATTCTGGGATATGTTAGACAAACAGATACGCGCAAAATAAGCCTTTCTTTGAATAAAAAAGCAGTGCGACTTGTAGGGGCGAGAATATCTCGTGTATATTAAAGTAGTGTATTTGTAATTCAAAGTTTTTCTACTCATGAGCGTGGGTGGGGCGGTAAATAAGTCTGGGATTATTTATCTCGGCATAAACAAAATCAAGAAAACTATCACATCATCTCGAAAAAAGAAATTCCAGAAAAGCTTCAGAAGAAAAGAATTCTTTCACTCAACAGTAGGATAAAATTAGTCGATATGAATGGCATTCCGAAAGAGGCGCGAATAGAAGGACTGAGCGGATGAATTGAATTGGAAATGACGGCGTCTGGCGAAACAAAAGAAAATAACCAGGAAGAAAGGTGAGCGGAGGCCGCGTCTGGCCGATTACATCACATCGAGCCTCTATTTCCTCATGCGCACATTCCGCGTCGCCTTTTTTACGGGTGTACAGTGCCAAGATTTCTTGTCGGGCGAGACGCGAGGAATGCGTGCAGCGCAGTCCTCGCCAATATAGACCGCCGTGGCAATGAATTGCCATTTGGCTTGCCCGCCGCTGATGTAACAACACGCGAAAAAAAAATCCCGCCGGCCGCCTTTAATTCAGCCTGCGCCGGGAATCCCGCCTGCTTGCTTCAAAACACAATTCGACTCGCGGAATTGCAGCGCCCGATTTGCCGGCAGCCCATCAAATTTGCATCAACTAAAGACTGACAGTTTTAGATTTTTTCCAAGGAAAAATAATGCAATGGAAAAAGCATATATTTTTTATAAATATATCTGAGAATATATTGTATCATACTGTTGAATGAAAAAAATAATATAAAGTGGATATAGTTAAGTCTTTTTTCATTCCTGACAAGCTTTTTAATTAAAATCAGCTAAAATATGCGCTGCGAAAGTTTTAAAGAAAAGACACTTCTTAAAAAAGCTACAAAAACCACAACGAATGCCAGAGAGACATTAAAAGGCGAGGAACATAAATTCATGATTTAATTAACGTCTTCCGTCTATCGTGCATTTTAATTAAAAAACCCTTTTGCCTTTTTACTTGGCACGTGGAGAAGAACAAACAATCGGTGTTAAAATCCACAACCCGCGAGCGCGACACATCTGTGTTGTCGATCTGGCGACGAAAAAGGGTTCTCTTTCTGTCTTTTTGCAGCCGGTAATAAATTAACTTTTAAGTGGAGTAACAGCGAATGTTGTCGTCTCTATGCGAGATAATTGGATGCCCGGCCGTGGCCACGGTATGCAACCGGCGCGCCACGCGCCACGCACCGGTTGCATAACTCGGAAAAAGGAGTCGTGCGTGCCGGCCGGCCAGCCAGCCAAAAACTGTTCTTTCTATTTTTCTCTTTCAACTCGCGCAAAACCGTAGCGAGATGCCGCGTTCTAGAGGAGAGGCCGAGAGAAAGAGTTGTTTTATGCTGCTTTTAGACGGGCCCAATTCGCTCCAGCAAAGCCAACGTCTAATTTAACCTTTGTGGATCTACATTTCCTCTTTGTGAAAATGTTTTGCAACTCCAAATTACCTCAGAAGCGTCTTTTTACAGCGAACAATAAAAGCAGCATAAATCTAAATATCAGACATGGCCCATTTATTTGCTTTTTAATCCGCAACAAAGGAGGCAGAACCCGCGCAGCGCGTCGCGGCCAGAGAAAGGATCGCGACAATGAGCCGCCCCCGCTTGCTCTTTTGGCAAAATAATAATGTAATATCTAACAAAGCCGACTGACTATTCACAGTGGAAGAGGAAGAAAGAAGTGCGGTCGTCGCCAAACTGTCTCTCTGTCTGTCGAAAAGAAACCATATTGCCTGCCGCAGACGCTAAACAGTTAGACGTCTGCTACGCAACAATGTGAAGACCGAGTGAAATTGCATTTCCCTCCGCACATTCCTTTTATCGCAGAAACTAATTGAAAAAAGAAAGAAAATTTTGTCAAGAGCTGAATGCCAACTAAAAAAATATTTATCAAAATTGTTGGACCAACCACGCCTCTAAATTTGACCACCGTGGTGCTTGATGAACTTTCTACTTTAAGGTCACGTTTCATAATGCAAGTAAAGCTTCTTGAATTTTGTTTGGCCAGAGACAGAATGAAGCCTTACTATAACAAGGCAAAAAAAAGTCTGACAGAATTCCCGGCTCCATTTTTCTGTTCCACTGAATTGAGCGAGGCAATTTTCCCTGCCTCCGTTATGGATGGCAACTGTGCACACGAAATCATCTTTTTGGGTCAAAGCATTTATTCTTCATTTCGAAGCAGCAGGCCTTTCATCGCTCATCCACCGCAATGGCCGATAAAAAAAACTCAACTCGCATTATGAAAATTAGCCGAGATATGAATGAGCCACGACTTGCTGTTGACTGTTTGATGCCTTTTGAGTTGGAAACAAATAACGAGCGGCAAAAATGCTTGTTGGTCGGAGTTTTATTATTTCATCCGCGTGCGAGCAGCGCTCGTAATTACGCTCTGCTTAAACAACAAAGCTTGACTCTGTGGAATTTTTGCACCCGCAATTACCTTTCCAACAAATGCAGCGCGAAATTAGTTCTACGCCAATTTATGCGGCCACAAAATTCGAATTTCGTGCTAGGGGGAAGGGAAATTCTAATGAGATTTAAACTTCTAATCCAATTAAAGTCATAAATTTGGCCACGGACGACACCTCGCCCGCTTTTCTTCTCCCTTTCTTTTCCGCTCGGCGGGTTTGGGGGCACCGTCGGCTACGAAAAGACAATTCAAGTAGCCTGTTAATTATTCCCGGCGCCTTGTGGAAATGTTTCAGCCTCCTGTGATATTTTAAGCCTTAATGCATACCTTTCTATTTTTTGCCCTAATTTTACACTTTGAACTAGCCATCTATTTTTGAATTTTAGAAGTTGGGAAATCCTTTACTGTTTCGTTAATGTATATATTATGAACTTTGCTCTCACCTTACATCTGTCAATGACACGTCAGAATGGATAAAAGAAAATATTGAAGCTTCTTTCAGAAAGAAAAAGTTGCCAGGTCACAATTAGAAACAGGAAATGAAAAGCAAATTGTATGCCTGCGATTTAGTCTAATTAACTAGCACAGCTCCTTGGCCCAATTTCCCTTTCAGTCAGCTCAAAGGCGGATGCGATGTTTGAACAAGATAATTACTATCCAAACGCAAGTAGTCGTCGGTAACTAGCAGAGCTTATTATAATAATTCGAGTGTTGGTGCAGAGGAGGGCGGGAGATAGCATCTCACTCTCTCGACAGCGCCGAATTATCTCGCTCCGTGCAGCACGCTTCCTTCCACGTGACGTCATGTGTGTGCTAATTGAAAAGCACCGCCGATTTTAATTAATGCAAATTCGGTTTAAGCGAGACGCGCGAGATTAAAGTAGATGCGCTCCCACGAGGGATTGGTCGAGTTGTCTGGCTGCTTGACACCTCGAGGAACGGCCTGAGGCGACGCTCCGCGTGTTCAATGTTTAATGGGATTCGCTAAAATGCAATTTGGGAGACGAGCAGACAGCTTGGGGAGCATATGTTTGATCTTTGGACGAAAATCTCGGCTCTGTTGGCGGCGGCACCAGGAAAGGAGACGAAAATTTATCTCGCAAAATTTTTACAATCACTTTTATATTTCCATTTCTTTTTGGGGCTGTACAGTTTGGTTTGCACCTGCACCATCTACTCGATTTTCTTTATTTGTTAAATGAAAATCGGTGAAAAAGTTTACAAATGCAAGAAGAAGTATATCGCACTTGATTTGATTTTTTTATAACTGTACTGTTTTCAAAAAAACATCTCGTAAAGCCAATTTGATCTATGCATAAAACTATCGATTAAAACATTCTTCGACGTTCACTCTTTAAGATTTTTACGGAAACTGGCATGTTATGTATATCATGTTCCTGTGAGAAAAAGTAATTTTGCTGGAAAAAAATTGATCTAATCTTGATCATATTCTTCGGAAGCCTATGTTGTGTTTGGTTCTCCTTCTAAACTAATTTCGAGACGCACTTCTCAAGATCAAAAAGCAGAGGCAACTCATCATCAGAAGGGGAGAGACGATTTCGCTCAGCCGGGAAGTTTGATGGGATTACGCGCGAGATTGATTTAGCGGGAAATAATGGAGAGGTGCGAAACAATGCGGCGGCTATTAAAGCGGCTCGAGTGTGTGTATGTGTGCATGTCTGGGCCGTCGGTGGCGGGGTGCAATTACCATCAGATCCAATTCTGCTCGGGCGGCCGACGAGAGAGGCTTCATCGATAAACAAGCCAGCCAGCCCCACCTTGCTTCCCCGCGGGTAGCAAAAGCACCCCTTGCCGAAAACGTCAATCAGCGAGAGAGCCAATTTCACAGCGCGACGCAATCCATCAAAATTATATACGTGCGGGTGCGGGGAAAGGCATTGCGCGGCTCTCTTCGCATTCCATTGACGAGAGAAACGCCCATTCTAAAGGAAATAGGTTTTTTGCAACCAAAAGTGGAAACGAGAGCTGATCGTACAATAAAGATGTGAGATTTGACATTTGCGGCAATGGCAGGCACCAGACTTTGCCTGGGGAAAATACAGTAATATTTGCTGTAGTTGGGAAGATTGATAATAATTTCCCAAATTGCTATTACGTTAAATTTATTAGTTTGAGGAAGTAATTAAAATTTTTACTGCAAGTCGAAACTAAACAGTTTTTTTTGTAAGCGCTCATCATTAAATATTGCAGATTGCAGTATTGTACACATATTAATTTAATGAAAAAGATTTTAAAAAATTGAAAAAAATATTCTAAGATCGAAGTGGAAATTTTCATATGCTAGCCATCGATCCAGGCAAAATTCAATTAACCTCCCCACGCGAATGGGTAAATTTGTATTTTAACATCCATTCCACACATTAATTTTATCTTTAATTGAGACTATTTTAAATCATTTTTGCGCATGATTAAAACGAATGAAACAATGAACGTCACATTGCATTTCAAACCTTTTAAAATTTGTGGTAAAAATATGGTGGTGGATCAAGGTATAAAAAGGCACATTTCGTTCTCAGCTGAGTTCATAAATCATGCACATGAATTAAAATTTTATGAATATCATTTAGTACATACCCGCATGCGATGGACTCCTTTCAGTGCCGAATTGCCAACACTTAAGTTATCTGTCGACGCTCTGCAACACAAAAACCACAAAATGAATGCATAAAATAGGGAAAACAAGTTGTGCAATACCAGCAAGCAGGGCGTGGCGCTGCGAATACAGCGAAATTTCAAAGCACCTGCCTCTCCCCTCTGCAGCAATTTTACCAAGCCGACGCAAAAAGGATAAATTAATTAAAAGCAAATAATGGACGGAGAGCGAGCGGCCCGAGGCCAGAGCACATTGTGCCGTCGAGGGGCGCCGTCTAATTCACCTTTCCGCCGCGCTCTAAACTGGTTATGCAAAATTCCCCTGTGCTAGCTCAGTCCATTTTTTATCTTGCATTTGACAACCTCGGCTCTTCGAGCTGGTCAAAAAAACAGAGTCAGAATATCTGTGTGTTGTGCACGACTAAAATGATATTAAATATTTAATGGTACTTAAACAATTTTTCACAGATATCACAGTAATACATGGACACAAAATTGTAAGCTATTAAAAAAAACTCATTTCATTTGACTAAACCCACAAATTTATGTTGAGGATACAATAAGGAAGTACCTGATCTAATAGAAAACCTTAATGATGTTATTGAATTTAATTAAAAGATTGGAAAGATGAGCAGCTAACATAATTTGATAAACTTTTGTTTTGATACACCCTAACGTTTTGTCCCTCTTCTAATGCCTGTTTGGTCTGCCTGCAGGTTATATTGAAACATCTTCGCGGACGCATCCCTCAGTAAAGCGGATCGGACGCATAAACAAATCGCCCCAAATGCAATAAGAAAGGTCTGCAGTTTCTTTTTGCCGGGCAGGGGTTCTTTCATGTTCCAGAATCGGCCTCTGGGGCGTTTACTGTTTTGCGGCGGCTCCAATTTCTGCTTCATTTGACGGAACAGACAAATGGACTAACATGAGGGCGGTCACACGAAACTCGCTTTTCGACACTACTCTCCGAGTCGAATTACGCCAAAATGACGCTTACCATTCTGGAAAGCACGACCACCACGTGTGCAGATGGAACTGTTGAAAACAGTATTTTGTCCAAAAAAACTCGATTCAACGGATAAATGTAAATTATTTGTTTTTCTCACAATGAAATAAGTGTCTGGAGATTTCCATATTAGCATGGACTAAACACTAAACACCCTTCTAAACGCTAATTGAGAAACTTCTCTGAAATATGGAAGTCTCAAGAAATCTTCAAGAAACAGCGAAAAATAAAAGCCTCAACAACGAGTAGGGCTTGGTATCAACTCCAAGACGAATGCATCCTGAGGCAGCGACGGTTTGAGTGCACATGGCAGGTCAAAGTCGCAAGTTGCGCATTTGCATCAAAGCAAAGCACTGGGGGAAGAAGTTGCGTCGGCCTAGAGCAATCTCTAATTGCAGAGCGAGAAAAGTCGGCAGTGTGCTTTTTCCCAAGCGAGTTTCCCTTCTGAGCTCGCCGGGGAAATAATTGCTGCGGCGCAGAGATAGTCCTGTGTTTATTTTTCCGGCAGAGAGTACGTGTTTTGTCGAGCAACGCCGCGCCAGAGATAAATAAGCACAATTTCCACTCGACACTGCTTTTTACATTTCACCCAAAATTTCATTTCGCATGTACAACGAATTTCGCGCAATGTTTAATTTCAGTATTACCACGCTGTTGTAACTTCGAAGTAATGGCTCTGTTTTCAACAGATTAAAAAAATGAGCTGAATTTCTAACGTTAAAAAAAGAATGTAGAAGCTTATCACTTTAGAAAATTTAATGATTCCAAATCGTCCAAAATGCTTTATTCCTTATGCATTTTGAGCTTCTTTATTTTTGTGTCGCTATATAGTAAGGCATGCATGGAGGAGTGCTTCTTCCTCCGCCCCGGAGGATAAATAATTTGATTTGGAACGTGTGGCAGCCGCCGACATTATTTCACGCCGCACTCCTGAATGCGATTATGCCGGTGGAGTGAACGGAATCGACACTGTGCTCTCGACCTATATATTGCAAATTGCGTTTGGCCGCCTTGGGGATCGCTGCCTGCTTCTGTTTTGCGACAGCTAAATGCTAATCTCAAGATGACGAAGGAAGTCGCATATTGATTTTTCACCGCCGAATAGGTGAATGCGAAGCAAAGCAGGTCAGGGGGTAGTGAACAAATATGTTTTGGGACTCAACACCGGAATGCAATTTCAGATTGAATTCAAACTTCTTCGTAGCACGTACTTGTGAAAATCGCACATGTTTGCTAACAAATAAACAGTTTCAATATATGGAAAAATATTCACACAGCATAATACACCAAAGGTTATGATCTTTTTGCTTGCCGGAAAAGACGCACAATTTTTCCCTCTTGGGTTCGTCAAACGATCAGCATTTTTCTCCGACGCACAGCACACATTCCGACCGCAAAGAAGCGAATAAAAGCGCGTCTAGAGGTGAAGAGGCCCTTCTCAGACTTGCGAATTCAGGCAATTTGCAACGGTGGTGTGCGTTGAATAGAGCAGCAGCGATCACAACGGCAATCGCGGTTTGTTAGGCGCTGCCTGCGTCAACCGACTGCACGTGCATTTTCCCGTTCGTGGCACACGCGATCGATAAATCGTTAGCCGCCTCGTCCTCCTTCTCGTTCCTTCTAAAATAAAGAAAAGAGCTGCTGCGACGCCGGCCGGCCCTCCGATATTTGCTAACCTTCTAACGAGCCACACCAGTCAACACAGGTTTGTTCACACACCTTCGGGCATCTCTTCCGTCCGATGTTGGAGGAAATGAGCCTTTCCCAGAAATTCATTCGCTCTCATTGTTTGTTTTTCCTATAAAAGCCGGCCAACTTGACGCATGAGTCTCACACATTTTCCAGACTTCTTTCATTCATACTCATGAATTTTAATCAAGTGAGAAGGAACCCTGTCGGGAGATTTACGTCTCCCTCCCACGAAAGAATCGACAACACTTGGGGCTAATCACTTCAAATTGCACGTGAGCACGGTGACACGGAGGTGGGACGCCGCCCCCCGGTTGTCAGGCTGTCCGCAGGGGTAGTGTTCCCCCTCGGCGAGAACAAACAGGCGAAAGAAAAGAAGAAGAGCGACATGTGCTTGCGGGATAACAGAAATCTCTCCTTTCTCGGGCAGGGAGGCCCAGGGCTGATACATCTACACCCACCGAGCACATATAGAAAACCCATTTAGCAGCTCTTTATCGGGGCATCAGACGTGCATTATGCTTTCTCCGGCAGCACAAAGTGTGTTTACCTTTGCGCGGGGCCGAAACTCATTCCGAACAGCTTAAATATTAATAACTTTCTCCTTCCGCGCCAGTCAGATTAAACGTCTCTCACTCACTCGCCCGCACTGCGTCGAGGTGTGCGCCCGATAAATAAACCGCTCGTAATCGGACTTGAGCAACTGCGAGTAATATGAACGAGAGAGAGAGAGAGAGAGAGAGAGAGAGAGAGAGAGAGAGAGCCTGTTTGCTCAGCCCTGTTGCTGCAAAGGCGAGGTGTTGCGGTTTGCGCTCCACTTGCAAGAGCAAACTTCGCAAAACACAGAGGAACGTGCCGAAATTTCGACATGCAACATGGTACGAAGCTGGAAACGACGCCGGCCAGAGGCGTTTTGCAAATAGTGCACCTTTCCCATCTCGCTCGGAATGAAATTAATGTTAAGAGTGAGTGGCGGCTTGAGAACAAACGTGGAAGCAAAATTTTGCATTCATTCGCGAGCGTGAACTTTCACATTTCAGGTGTATGCCATTTTAATAAATTAAAAAATTAAAAGTAAAGGTAAGTGGGCTAATTAGATTTTTGTTGTTTAATTTTTAAAACACTTCGTAAAAAATTAAATATTACACCTTATTTAGCTAATAATTTAAGCAAGGGCAACTTGAGAGAATTAATCGCTTTTATGTATATTTCCCTTATTATTTTTTCATTCTAACATTTTGAACCAAAATTTCGCCCAAATAGACACGAAAGAAGCGAAGAAGTCCTTCTATATTTACAAATAAAGAGAGGAGAGCTGCGGCGCGGCACAGCATTTTTATTGGAATCATCGGTCTTTGCTACTGTACGTATGTGTATGTAAACATTTCTCAAAGTTTGCAGTTGTGCTCTTTGGTGCTTGCTAGGGTGGAAAGACCGCAGCAGCGAGAGAAGTGAGAAATTTACGGCGCGCGCAGCATCAGCAACAACAAGTCTGCATAGCGCAGCAGTGGCCGTGTTGCACAAAGTGGCGAATGCTGCGGATTGTGCTACTAGAAAGTTGGCATCTCTAAAAGCGACGACTGCAGCAGCGAGCCCGCCACCCAACTTTTCCGCCGCCTCTGTTTGCCAGGCAATAAATTTCCCCGGCTATTTGTCGGTCTGAACGGAGGAGAGCGAGCAGACAGACGGCGAAAAGTAGGGCTTGCGTGACTCGACTGGAAAAGATGCGGTTCGCTTATGAAAAATAATGCTTTGTTGCGCTTCCTTTGATGCGACGCCTGATTATTAAATTTCCTGGAAATTGTTTTCCACTTGCAATCACGGCATGAAAGTTCCCTCCATGGCTGCAGCCATTTACGAAAGGAGAAAAAAGCACACCATTACCAAGCCAGCAGAGCGCGAAATTCGATTCGGAAGCGACCGTTTCACAGCTGCAGAGCAATTATTGCTTTCTTAATTGGTACTTTTTTTTGCCGAAACGACCTTGACACTCGCTAATTATCAGTTCGTGTTCGCTGATCGAGTTTCTAGTTTTCGAATGGCGGCGACAATTTGTCGACTCGTGGGCAGAGCAGGCGTTGGAACAAAGCTCAAAGCCCGTAATTTTGGATTTTGTAAGTGTACTTTGCCTTCTTCATAGGTAACTTTAAACTCACTTAGTATTATTCAATTGAAAAAAATTGGAGTGAACAGAAGAATAAGCTATTAATTAGATTGTAATGGGTAAACAATCCTCTCTGAAGAGAATTTTTAACAACATTTTCTTACTTGAAAACAAGAACGTTGCATTAAACATAACTGTCAAATTCAAGAGAAAAAATCAATTTTTCACGAATCCCGTAGGTATTAGGTAGCTTGAAATTAAACGAAAAAGATTTCACTCCTCTCCACCATAATTTGTTTTTACAATTGTAATAATGGTTATATAATGATTATATTTTAATACCTTTGAGATTGCAGGAGCACGTTTCATCCCACCTGGGGCGAGTGTTTCGAACGGAATAATTAAAGTTATGCTACATTCCGTCGGATCATGAATTGCGGCTTTGAAGCCAGTAGCTCGCTCGAGCGCATTCGCAATTTCCCGTTCGTTTCGAAAGGGGCGTGTGCATTCTTTTCCAGCCAATCTAGTATAAACTCATTTGTACAATTTTAGCGTCAGCCGCGGGCGCTTTGTTTTGCGTGGGCTGCGACAGAACAAACGCGCGTGCACTAATCAGTCGGCGTGTTTGAACGCAGGAGTAGTAGCATCCCTTTAGGCAACAAAGGCTTGCGTTGAAGCAACTAAATGCAACTTGCGTAGCCACCAAAACGCAGTTCTAAACCCTTCTGCGGTATTAGGCAACGGGTAAATTTGCTTTTCGTCTCTGGACGTGAGTAGCTATGGGGCAAAGCTGCTAACAGCCAGCAATTCCAAATCTAAAATAACTCTGGTTTATAAATTTTAGGTATTTTGCAACAAAAATGGATTAAATCGTCAGATTGTAAGAAGCGATCGAGAGCAACTCAAACTGTCTGGGATAACTATATCTGAGTGCCAGCAAAAGTAGTAAAACTTTGGCCATAAAACCTTTTTACAACTTTTATGGCATCATATTTCATAACTTCACTCAGCACCTGTAAAACTAGTGTTTGGTTTTACTTAATTTTGTGTTTTTCATCGGTCATATAAACCATGGATTTTAATATTCTTTTTCTTAGCGTCAATGGCTAAGATTGACCCGTGAAGTTTGGCAACTCTGCGCTTCATTTGCATGCAGTAGACACAAACGGATATGCAATTTTGGGAGTTTGCTCGCTTTTCAGGCACACAATGAGCTAGAAGCCAGGCCCCCACGTTGTATCGATTTGTGCGGCGGCGACTCTCACTCGCCGCGCCGCGCCTTCCTTTCCTAGCATTATCAAACGCGTCTTCTTCCTTTCTTACGCTTCGCACCTTTTCTGCCGGCGTGTTTACAAAGGCCGCTCGGATTTATTAAGGGATCCAGCCGAGCGAGCGAGCGGGCGGGCTCTGATAAAAAAAGGAAGCACTGATTGAGTGTGGCTAGCTCTGCCAGGAAATAAAAACGGCGCCGCCGCTTTATCGCTCGGCAGTCCATTAGACATTCACAGCGGAATATAATGCAGTCTTCTTCTCACTTTTCATAAATCTCTTCCTCCCTGCGCTCGTTGTCGGCTCCTAATCTAGTTGCCCTAGGAAAAAATGCAGTCGGCCGCCGAGAGGGGAAGCGTGCTCTGAGTTATTGTTATTTGTTTGCGTATTAACCAGCGTGACGGGCCCTCCTTCCGAAATTACCTGTCGGCTAATGAGCTGCAGCTTTTCGACGCTGCTTTTTACGATTCTGCTCCTGACGAGGACGAGGAGAGGATGAGGAGGTCGTAAAAGTGAGCAAGCGAACGGCAGGCGTTTGCGGCACAAAATTGAAAGTGGATTTTTTTGCTTAGAGGTCAAACCCATTGGAAGATGCTACTTCTTCCCCTAGGAGAGGGGCTGAAATTTCCTTACCAAGGAAATTTTAATGTAAATTTTGTTTATAAATAAAAATTTGCTGAATATTTTCAAATATGTTCATTAAGGCTATGGTTGTAAGAGTAAATTGAAATAGAAAAAACTGCATATCAGTCGCCGAGATCACCATAATATTTAAGGAAATGGTCGACATTTTTCCACGTACAAATTATTGAAATTGGCCTGGTCATAGTCAAGAATAATGGACAATCGTAGAAAGAGCTGAGAAGCAGTAAAGGAATATCTATTACGTTTTTGCAATAAATTTGATAAAAACCCAAACGAACGATTCCAAGAGAAAAATAGCCTCACGATCGGGCAGACTGCGATGTAATTTTCTTGCTCGCGGTCCACATTCCGACTGTGGGCCACTTGCTCCCGCCGGAGTCTGCAATTTATGGCGCGCAAAGCAAACAAGCGCGCGGCGATATTTCATTAGCCACCGAATTTACTGCCTGCAACACCTGCTATAAAACCGCCGACGCGCTTGTGCCCGCTGCCAGCCGGCAGACTGCTCTTTCCCAGTTTCCCCCCCCCCCCCCGCCAACCCGCGCCTGCCCACCCCCGCACTTTGGCCCGCCGACAATGGGGCTGATTACTACCGGGATCGCTCGCTCAGCCCGCACTGACTGATGCTGCGAGCGCGATAGCGCCGAGAAGAAGATCCTGCCGCCGGAGTTATTTATGCAACCTGCGCGACACGCTTGACAAACTGGTTGCAGGGCCCGATGATCTGGAGGAAAGGGGCAACGAATGCGTCGGTGCTAGTGCAGCCGGAAAATTGGCTTTTGTCTCCCTGGCGGCGCGAGAGTGGCTGACAGCCACCGTCGAGTTCCAAATTCGTTTCTTTTCTTCTCCTGCTCCCCTTGTTTTAACTGAATCTCGAGCGGATTCGGTTTTCTTTTTTAATCAAACTTTTGCAGCAGGAATTTCAAGAGGCACTCCATTTCTGGAGAGCGTTCCAAAAAGAAATTGAAGATGGCAACAGAAAAACCGGCCAATCTTATGGTGGTTCCACAGTAAAATACGTCCATGGATCAGTTCTTTTTATGGCAGACCTTTTTGGTCTCTTGAAATGAAATTCTTCTAGACGAAAATTTAACTCCCAGAAATTTAAAACAGTTACACAGAACGAATTGAACTACTCGTGTGGCTTGAATGGGAAACATTACAAAGCTATACAGAGCAGAGAACGATTCAACTCTCGTCAATTGTATCTACGCCTGAAAACACCTGTTCCCTTCTGGCCAAAAATCCTTCATCATGACTTGTCGAAAGAAGCAGCCTTCATTGAGGATCAAATTCTTTCTCAAATATTTACGGCAGAGTGATAAAAACAAAATTCTCGCCGCTCCCATCAATCAAGCGCAGAAGAATAACAAGTTGTGAGGAAGTTGCATTGCGATCCATCAGGGAAAAATGTAGGCAGGACGATTTTTCACTCGGCGCGGAATTTGCCTGCATTATTGCGAGTACGAACATATCGATTGGAGCGAGTTGTGCGTCACGACGCCAACACCAGCAGCAGTAGCAGAGCCCACCGCCGCCGTGATAATAACCAAGCGAGCAACGCCCTTTATTGCTAGCGAGAGCAAATTATCCAGCGCACCGCCACACATGCTACCGCGATTCATGCAAAAATTCGGGTATTCCTCTGAGGCCTGCTTCCAGTATGAATAATTAGCGCTCGACCGCTGCCTATTCGTCTAGTTTAACCAACTCTCGGCCCCCGACTCGTTTTTGTAACTCACCTTTTTGGTCTCTTGTCGGCTGCGGTCAGTCACTACGCCTACAGTCCTGCAACACAGAGCACGGAATTAGACCATTTGCCAGAGCAGTTTATTTCGCACAAAACGACTGCATGGGGATGCGTTTGCTTTTCTCATTTACAAACTTGTGTTCTCTACTGTTATCTACGTTTGGGGGACAAATGAGCAGAGCGCATAGTCCGGGCTTGAAAATATTCATTTATCAGACAAGTTTTTATGGCAAGTAGTCTGTTGACTGGGCCCTATACTAAAAAACATAAATAACACACGGGAATTATCTAAAACGTATCAACACTAAAAACTTTAGAGCTCAAAGTTTTTTTGTTTAATTTCGAGTTTTAAAATTTTGAGTGAGGCAGTTCTTATATAAAATCTGTAATATCCAATTAAAACTTGAACGACGCCAGGATATGTAGAAGAGTAATTTTAGCTTTCCCTTAAAGGAGTTCAGCCTGACAGATTGCAGTTTTCATGGAGAAATGAACCAATCTGGAAGTTTTACAAACTATATATATATAAAGAGAAGAATTATCTGCTTCAATTCATTACTCCAGACAAAAAACGAAAGATAAATTCGTGATTATTCATGTCGTAAAAGTAAGTTACTTATTAATTGGAAATTGCGCTCCATCGATTGGCTTCAACGTGCAGCAAAAAATTAACGACTATCCCGCGGGAATAATCCAATTTTTCGGTCGAGCGATTTTCTACCTGCCCACAACTGATTCGACGCCCCAACAGATAATAATTACCGCGCTTGCTTCCACGGCAAACAGCGGCGGGCAGCGAAATCGGATCTGTTTGATGGCAATTTGCGAAACGGACTCAAACTGTGCTTTCTGTCAATATCCAGAATCATCATGATGCCGCTCGCGTGACGAGGGTGTGGCACAGCGTCGCTTTCACCCCCGTCCCCGTGAAAAGCGCATCCGCCAGCTCGTCATAATAGGGCAAGCCGAACGCACCGTTGCACTTTTTGTTCCTTCCGCCGTACCTTGCCTTCGTCTCATCTCATTATCTCCTGACAGTCAACTCACTGACAAAATGTATGGGTTCGTTTTATTTGTAACATAAGTATTGCAGTTACGTGTGATACTAGTGTAGAAAATCGCGATACAAGAAAAAAGCAATTTGGCTAAGTAACAACGATTTTGAATAAATAGAGAAAAAATACACTAGAGGTTAGTTGCATTCACCGAAACTGGTCGAGCATAATTAAATTACTGGGAGCTCAACGAGAAAAAATCTGTCCCGTATTTTTCGTTTGCGTGGTTTTTGGGACATAATGTGGTCACCAGTTGATTGCTTATATAGAGTCACCTCTTTATTTATAAAAAAATAAACATTTAAATATTATGTATTTCACTCAATTAGAGGAAAATTTCAAATATTATGTCTTCTATCATTCGAGAATTAATGGGAGGGACTGAAAACCAATCAATTTTAAATAAGCAGTGAACCTTAAGGTTTTTTATAAAATATTTTCAGAAATAAATCAATCTACACATTTTATTTGAAAAGGGTAAAATTTAATACGAGAAAAACACAAACGGCTCAAATGTAGCACGTTCTAAAGTTTGATTGATTCCGTATCACGGCAAACGACGGTAAAAATAATTGTTCCCAGATCCAATTTCCGCAAGAGCACATAGCAGGTTTGCGACACATCCAGGGTCGCACAAATTGCAGGCTGGATGCACGAAAAATCGCGCCGCCGAATTGGAGTATACCTCTTTGTGATATTGAGTTTCTTGGTAGCTTAACTTTGACGTTAGTTTCATTCCCAAGACCATCCTAATTCTCGGACGAGGGCAAACTTTTCCCGTCTGTTTCCTGCAAGTGTCGCGCTGGATTACTTTTTGAGTGATTTATGTGAAATGTCGCAATGAAGGAAATGTTATCGACAGCTAACTCGGAGGTTTCTCCCAAGTAATTAAACTTCCCCTTTGGGGGTTGCAATTAATTCGGGGGAGCGGCTGGATTACGTCAACGGACAAAGAACCCAACGCAATTACGACGGCTTGACCTCTTACCTCGGCTGAAAATCGAGTTAAAACAGGAAATCTCACGGCTGACTGAGCGGCGTGATCACTCATTTTGCATGCGAACCTTTCCCTTTGCTTCTCTCTCCGAGAGTAATTGGATTAAATCAAGCCGGGTCTGAATGGGAGGACGAATTTATTCATGAGATGCCGGCAATTTCTGCTCAAAGCCAAATATAAATATCGACTGACTAAAACCCACTGCGAAATTCTGTTTGTGTGTTCCGTTCATTCCGCTTATATGCCAAATGGACTTATCAAAAGCCATCTTTGCTCATTTGATTTCAATCGGATTAAACAAGAAGGAAAATTTTATCGTGGAAAGTTGATTTCGGTTTTCCTCTTTGAAAGGGCATAGCCGAGAGAAATTTAGAACTGAGCAATAAGAAGTGATTTTTAGGCGATTGAAACCAATTCGTCTATAATTTCAACACTAATATTAGCTTTACAGTTGTGAGATTAGAATACAAGACTTTAATCGAATTTCGGAGTATTGTCTTCGACAAATAAGGAGGAATTATTAGGATATTCCATTAAAGATTTAGCTATGGTCGAGCAATCTCCATACGTCATTTTGTACGAAAGTTGTATCATCGATTCAACGTCAGCTGACAAACTCCAAGGTCCTGTCTCAGTCGTTTGTTCGTTTGTTGTGCACAAAGGAACAAGCAATAAATAAAGAGCAATCCATTTGTCATTAGGCTGCGGAGCATGTTGTGTCTTTGAACAGCCAATCTCCTTGTTATTACAGGCTATTTTGTTTGCGTGGAAAAGGGGAAGCTGCGGCAGACAAGATCAATTGCCATGTTTTCCAAGGGACCAGAAGAGAAATAGGTGACGTCAACAGACACGCTCTCCCTTAATTCTTCCCTTCACTAATACGTGTGTTTGTCCGGTTCGGCGAGGGCGCAAAACAAAGCGGGTTCGCACGCAACTTTGATCACTCGCACCTGAATAACAATAAAATCGCAGCTTTGCGTGTGCGATAAATCAATAACGTGGTGGCGGCGGCGAGAGGGATGGAGGCAGGTGAACCATTTTATTCAGATGTTCCAGCGCGTTTGCACCCTTTTGGTTTGTTTTCCACCTCTTGAGTGCGGGGAAAAACACAAATCTGCAAGCTTTGTGCCTAAAACGGCTTTCGACGCGGTCCTTCGCACAAAACCCGGATGAAAGGGTAATATTGTGGGACGAAACACAAGTCCGATCGATAAAAAGCAGATGTGAACTTTCTGAGAAAAATTGAAATGAAAAACCGCGCTTCTATTCCCAAATCTAGCTCTGCTGCCATGATAAATAACGTTTGCATTAGAACTTCATTGTACATGGATAAATACAAGGTGGTATGATTTAATAGCTGGCAAAATTTATTGAACAAAATTTGACGGTAAACTATTGAAATAATGGTATTGAATTTTACTTTGTCAATTTGTTAAAATTCTTTGAAACGTCAAAATGATAAATGAATTGTTGATGTTAGTTTGTTTAGCGAGCATCTGGATTATATATGCAAACAGAATCAAGTCACAAGTAGACTGCATTTTCATCCACCACCTCCGTCAGAGGAACAAAATAGAATTGGGATCGAGTAACAAAGAATGCTAGTTCATTCGGCGTGTGTTTTCATGAAGTTATAAAGTTTTAATCGGATTGCAGGGCGGCGGAAGTTAGAGCTCTTCGTACGGGGGCTGCGCGGGTTAAGAGTCTTCGCTCGGGCTGTTTGCGTCACCGTACCTTTACCCTTTACTTCATTCTCGAATGAGAGTGGGCTTATAAACAGAGAGAGCAACCGATAATATTGGTCTTTCTTTCTTCGGCTCGACCGATAATTCGAGTGAAAAGGCGGCTTGGAAATTAAGCAAGCAAGCTGTGGCTGCTGGGGTCGAACATTTGCGACGTTCGTACAGTCGTTGAGGATTCTCGAGATAACCAGCAAGCTTTTCCTCCCGTCACGTCAGAAAGGGAATTCTCAGTGGCAGGAGAGCCGAAATAGATTTCCGTCTAACCTGGAGATACAGGAAAACGTCCGAGAGGAGAGGATAAAATGCGTATTGAGCATGGCTGAATTCCAATAACAAATAAGAGCTCTCAATACCACAATCGTGCAAATATCGGATCGTGTCTCGGATTTTCCGGAATTTGTAAAGAAAGTGATTGGGAGAGGAGTAAGCTCACAAATTGAAAGAGTAAAATTGACAAGTACTTGTCTCTACTTAATTTTGTCCCCGAAATTTCTTTTTTGAAATAATCAAGAGATAATTTTTTTTGCAAAATTTTCGATTACAGAATGTACAGTGTGCAAAAGATATGAGTTAAATGATATTTTGAGACTGTGAGAGCGCGCACAGCTAATTTAGCAATGGCAAAAGTTGCAAAAGTTATACGAAAATGAGCAGAGCCACACCTTAATACAAAAGTGACCGTTGACATTCATGGTAGTGGCGCCACGGAGCGTGCGTAATTTTTGGCAGAGATCACGGACTGCGAGACTCGCTCTCCTTTGCACATGCAAATTGGCTCTTGAGACGCGGTCCGAACGTTATCAAATGTACCACGGAGCGGAAACAACAAGTCTGTGTGCTGGCTGCTCCGCTGCCTCCGCATTGCGTATATTCCAGCTGCTATCATCCGGACTGGCTGGCGCGAGTGCCTCGCCGGCCGGCCACCCCTTTTTGCTCCTTCTCGCTATGCCCAAAACGCGAAACAGCATTACCGGCGCGTCTTCCTCCTTCGGCACACGATAAACACGTGCTCCCTCTCGCTGTCTAGTCTCTGCAAAAAGCGACTGAAGCTCAGATTCTTGCTCATTTCCCTCGTTTTCTCCTCCTATAGGGTTGCCAGAAGGCCACAAAAAGTGACGTGAGTCTTAAACCCAAAGTTAATTCTCCCGTCAGAGGTGACATTAAAATTTATGCAGCTAATTGATTCATATGATTTTCGTTGTCTATTCTCATTTTTGTGTAGTATAATTACATGAAATGTCTATGCTCAATTCACACTAAGATTGAAGTTGTAATTTTTATTTTGAAATAAAAGGCAAAGAAATACTTAAATTAAATACGCGCAGCAGATATACGTGTTGCAATATTTTGTACATTTAAAAACTTTCCAAGTTTGAATAAGTAAAATTTGTGTGATTGGAACTTCCAGTTTAAAACGATATTTTTCGACAATTTTCTCAATTTAACATAGCCACAAGACACGAAATCGAACACTTGAATTAAAGGATATTTAAAACTACTTTTTAACATTTTGTGTTTGTTATACACATTTTACCATTGATAATTTCCAAAAACCAATCCAAATGAGAAGTATTTCAACTTTCAACGAGAAAACTTTGAATATGAAAAGTGGCAAGCGGTAACCCTGGCCCGAAAATAAGGGGTGATTGAGATGGCAGCCACACAAATGGCTTGCTGCTGCTTTAATGCGCAAAAACGCGGTGCGGCTGAAAAATGAATTTGGGAAATTTTAAGTTGGCACTGACAACAAAAGTGTTGAGGGATGTGAAAAATGGTCAATATTTCTGTCAGCCAGTGAAATAATAATTAACTGCAACATCATTGGAACCCTCACGATTAATTCATTTCCTATATAAATATTTAAAATCATGAGATTGCATTTGTATTCTTTCAACACAGGGCTTACTCATTACAGAAAAAAGCAACCCATTTCAATCTAGCACGCCCCTTTCGGCTGGATGTTGCGCAAACGACACGTTTTCTGTATACAGAACAACAACTGCACTCTCATTCAAAAAGATTGATACAGACTGTTTTATAGTTTGTCTGTTCTAGTCCATAAATTTCTATCTGCGTCAATTCCGCTGGATTGGAAGTCGTTTGCTGAAAATGTTTTTCTACTCTCGCACATCGAGAGTTTCTCTCTAAAATAAAATTGAATTTATTGATTTAAAATCAGCATCTTTTGGTGCTTTACCAACACAGACGAGTGAGTTTCATTCAGAGCAAGATGAATGTGTTTTAAAAATCGTGTCTAAAAGATCAGAATGCTTACGGAAGCTCTTTTTGTGTCGCATAACATGTTTCTTCCTCGCTGTCGTAAAGATCTAGTTTTATCAAACAGTAATAGTTTTCGATGGCAGTCACGCAACTAAGAGGGAAATCGCATTCTTTGGGTGATTTGCCTGTTTGCGAGCTGGCGGCGCAAATAATGGAGCGCTGCGTCGGCGAGCATAACTCACGTGCGTCGTAAACGTTGAAAAAAGTGAAGGAATGCGCTGCGAGATATCAACAAAGCGGCCCAGATGTGCAAAACAAAGTATTTCTGGGGCAGCGGCGTGCGCGGAATCCGCTTCAAATTCAAACAGCGACCAATTTCGCTCTTCTCGATTTGGTTGCGAAAGAATATTCGGCGCGGCAAGCCAGTTAATCCGTCGTCTAGACGCATGCTTCGCGTCTCTTTCTTTCTCTCTTTAGCAGGTGTAATTGACGCTAATTAAGCAGGCCGGTCCGAGAATGACCTGTGACCCCGGCGGGAATCCCGTCCGTGAGAATGCGCTCTGCTTTGCCCGCTCCTGCCGCCGCGTCAGCGACGAATATTTCTGCCGTAATTAATGGCTCTTAATTGCCCCCTCGAGACGAATTGATTGGTCTCGGGGACAGTGGAGAGGCTCCTTCACTTATTTCGGCCGCTTCGTTACGACGCCACTCGTAATTGACATGTTACGAAATGAGCTCGGCCGTGATTCTCGGACCGCAGCATCCACAGCTCTGAGAAAACCTACTCGCAAGGGGTGGCCACACTTTGTAAGCGGTGTCCACTCTAAGAAGGTAAACAAGTGGGTAACTGGTTATCACGACCCCGAATATTGGGAAGTAATGATTGCCACTTGATATTGATCATCAATATCAGCGTTTAACTTTTGTCCCAATGAAAGTTGTCTTAAGAATTTTACCCGAAGTAAACATAGATTCAAAATATTTTTTGTAAATATACCATAAGTAAAAACATGATTTTCCACTGGCTAATATTTAGGAAAAATATGTATATTTCATCAATCTACTTTACAAATTTCAGCTTTTTGATTGTCCAGGCGGAAGTGCAACAAATCGTCCGAACATTTCGTTTGCTACTCATGTCCTAAATTGCTTCAGCCTACTTTGGTGCTCACTGCTCAATAAATCACACGAGAACGTTTCCCGTCCAGAATCCACTTATTTCTTTATGCCTCTTAGGCCTCTTTCGTCATAGAGTGGCGGTGTCGGTTACTAAATTTCGCAAAAGACGTTGGTGAAGTCAATAAACCATTTTCCTTTGCCACGTTTCTTATCGAATCAGTCTCTCGACCAAAAGCAAATGCATCACAAGGATTTCACGGGCAATTCGGCACGACCAGAGTCGGCGGATCAATAGAAAATGCGCATCATTTGTCACTGTTCCTCCTGGCTAGTGCGGTGGTCATCTTTCTGTCTGTTTGCGAAGCCATTAGTCCGCTAGCAAACAAAGCGTCTCCTTAATTAAGACCCTGTGACGCGCGCAACCGGAGATGTGAGAGCGGCAGGTGGACAATTTGATCCCCGAATGTGTCCAACCAACTCAAGGCAGACAAGATATTTCGATTTTATCTCATTTAGGGTGGTAATATTATCGATTCCATGAGCAGAAAACTTGATTGTATTTTTAGCGTGTGAGCATTTTACAAGCGGAAAAGATGAAGATTTCATTAAGAGACTGGACTTAAATTCTGCAAGAAAGTATTGTGGGAGTTCTCCCTTGGGACACCCCAACACGGGGATAGTCAAAACAACTCTCACAAAGCTGATCAAGCAGAAAGGCAGATCGCTTAACGCACTGCAAGCGGTTAACAAGGTAGCCGGTTCGAACTTCCGGAAGTGCACACATTTTTTACGCTTGTGGGGGTCCAAATATTTAAATAAAACCACTCCAACCTTTTCTATATCTGGCGTCGTATATTATGGCAATTGAACTGGAAACAGAGGAATTCACAATAAATATTTCACATTCCAAAGTCAGAGCAAGAAAAGGAATTCGAAACAATTTACAAGGATCATGATCAATATTTGAATACGCCAATTAATTTACTAATAATCAATAATCAATTCGTCAATTAAAATCAAAACAACAATTATTTAATATCGCAAGAAAATATCTCACCCCTATTCACAGGGTCAGTCACTTCACGATAAGCCAGTAATCACCCTTCGAGACAATAAGCGCAGTGCATGGGGTTTTACTTAATGACGAGCACTATTCGCTAAACCACCACACACGCCCTGCACGCTCGATTTCCGAAGGTTAAATGCCACCACACGCACTGCTGCCGGCACAGGTACCGCATGCGCATTGCGCTCGTTTGGTACCTGTGCCGCAGGTTGCTTAGGCCGCCAGGCGACCCCTACACGCTTTTGACGTTACAATATCTTTGCACTGAAGGCAACAAAAAAGTATTTAAAAATCAAACCCTAATTAAAAAATATATTAATTACAAGCTCAATTTTTTCAAAGTATTGGGGAAAAACTCCCTAAACAAAGATGCCACATTGCCGCCGGTGTAATTATGCGAATGAATTCAACTCCTCCTCTATACTTGCAGCAAAATCGATCGCCCGTGAGTGTACAGCCGTTCTAATGGAGTCTGATCCAATATTTATGAGTTGGGGAAATCGATCAGCGGGAGAAATACTGGTCTGCTCCCCGGCTGCGAGGGTGGAACGCAATATGAAGACCTCCTTTTGTGTGCACGCGTTTGCATGCAGGAATTTCCGTATCGCCGCTCGATAGATAACAGCAGAGTAAACAATTCGGCTCGAATTCAATTTCGCTCTCAAGCCTTCCAACGTTGCTAATGGAGCAGCTGTGATAAATTGACTACTTTGTATCCATTTTTGCGTTAGTTGCCGAAAATTTGAATAAGTATGACAGCGAATCGATGCGCTTATGGTTCTCAAAAGCTTTGTTGTGGCTGAATTGAAAATGATACCCAAAAATTCAATTTCCTTGGTATAATTATATAAAATGCAGCATGAACACAGCGAGTCAAAAACAGCTTGTACTCATACATTTATATTTTTTATTTATTAATTGATTTAACCTTATGTGAGGGGTTGTAAATTTTGTAATTTTTACAAACATTGGTGCATTTAAATTTAGTAAATTGTTTTATATGGGAGCGTTTTTGAAAAAAAAAATAGTAAAATACTTAAATTGGTTTAGGCCTTTACGTACAATGCCGGCGGCCATCGGTGGGGTGGGGGTTCTGCGTCATCCCGGCACGTAACGCATTATATTGGAGAAATATCGTTACCACATAATCAAATTCGCCAACACGGTGCAACAGCCAGTGCGATGGAAAACGTAATTCAGGCAGCAAGGGCAATTACGCTGGACCAGTTGTCAATTAAATTTGAGAGGGCTGGCGATCAGGAAAAGTGCAAGCCACGCACGCTCGGTGGTTGGGGCCAATTGAATTCGAGGCCAGATTGCGAGTGCCGCAGGGGTTGCATACATCTCACTCGGCGAACGGAGCGGCAAGCACGCTCGGCCGCGTCTGCTCCCCCGGCTGCAACATTTGTTTTCCGCTGAGCCATTTAGGCCTCCCCTGTGCGCCGAACTCGGAGTCGATCGAGTCGGCCCACCAAAGCGTGCGCAAATAATTGCGATCAAAAGTTGCCACTTTGTGTACGCAAATTTGGAGTGAAGAGCGGTTTCACCCTCACCTTTTAATCGTGTGCTAATTAACTGGCGGTCTGTTTGTTTGCCCAGCAGTTTTCGCCTCGAATTACCTCATATTCGCAAACAGCGCTAACAAAGTGCGGGGAAGCAAGCGCTGCCTGTTCCGAGTTATATAACACTTAAACGTCATTTCGTTCGTTCTCTCCGCTCTGCAGGGAGTTTAGACGACGCGTCTGTTTAAAAGAAAAGTTTAACCCAGAACGAGACTTGGGATCAAAGTAATCACCAAAAAAGATATGCTTAATTTTTTCCGAAGACAAATATTAGAATCACATTACATTGGTCACCAAACCATTTTTAAATTGCATGGGATATTAAGAATTTTCGTTTTCAGCTTCTTAACTAATAGCTTTCTGATTTTTTGCTGGGCTTTCAGAAAAATTCGCTGTCTTTGCCCACTTGCAAACTTTCACGACAAGAAGCACAAGTCCTGAAAGCATTTCACAGAAGGCGCACTCCCTCCGTTCTCCGTCAGATTAAATCTTTAGGCGCTGCTGGAATCGAAAGCTTCCATCTCCCCCGTTCGCCATTAATTTGAGACGGAAATGAAAAATCTGGTGAAAAACACACTGCACACCGCAACAGCTCGGAAGAGTCTAGTGCAAAACTTTTCCATACACTGCTCGAAATGGAGGGGAAAATGAACTTTTCCCGCTTTATAAGAACATTTATAACGTCAAGCGAGGGGGAGCAAGTAGAAAAGAAAACTGGTGAAGTGCACTGATGTGATTTCGGCTGTGCTCCGGCGTTTGTATGTATAAAAGAGGTTGGTTGTTTATCGGGGGGACATGTTGATGCTGACAAGACGCGTGTTTAGGCCGCAGATGAAGATCAATTCAATTACTGGCAAGAGACCGAAACGGGGATAAGCTCTGAATAGGGAAACCTTGTAATTTAACAAGAAGAAACAATACGCAATTTTTGCATTATTCTATCAACCGTCGTTTGTTAATTGCAAGCACCGTGTGTTGCCGTTAAGCTTAATTTGTACTTCTGTAACACGTTTGCTATGAAAAAGAAAAGAAATCCTGCAAATTAAGTCAAAAAGGTGATCGATTTCTATTTCATTCTAGATTTAGAAGTAGATTTCTACGTCGAGACGACGTGAAGTTAATGAGATCGAGAGCTGTTAATTGAAAAAGGCGTCAGATGTTTGCAGAGACGAATCTGGTCGATCGATGCCAATGCAAAGGTGGACGCCTCTTTCAATGCAAACCCGAGTTAATTGAAAAGCTATCGAGAGAAAAATTGTAACGAGCGAGTTCTCGTTAATACCGGCGCCAAACTCAATTGATGCTTTAAATTTCAACGTGTCTCGCATCACGCCACTATTTGATTGCAAATTTTAATTATGAGCGGCAGGCAAAAATTGAGTGACGAGCATAATTCAAAGTCTGGTCGAAAAATTTGAATTGATGTTTTACTCAATGGAGTTTTTCATTTCATGTCATTTCCATTGGAGCTCAACATAAATGAACACTATTGGAGTCTTTTTTCAGGATAGCCTGATAAACGAACAAGAGTTACTCATTTTTCACAGTTGACAAAATTCAGTAAGGACAAAGGCACGATTTGCCATTCCACGTACAAGGCAAACGGAACCTCATTTCGGTGCCAATTTTATCACGAAAGTATTCTGGCCAGATTTATAATAGAACTTCTCCACCCAGAGTCCCAATGGGAAATATTTCACCTGCACGGACGTGTGCGTATTGACGTCACACTCGTATTTCAAATTAGCAGCAGAATGTGCGCCGATAAAATTATTTATTTTCCTCATTTCGCTATAACACTGCTTGGGTTGGCGGTCCTCTGGAGAGTTGAGCAGTAAAAAAACAAATTCACTCCGCTCGTTATCCAGCCGAGTGATGAATGGCCTGCCGCACTAACCGCCGAAACTTTCAGTTTTTTCAATGATTCAATTAAGCGAACGGCGTAAATCACGCCTCGTATTCAGAATTTAATTGTTTTTGACAGGAACCAAATTCAGGTGAAAAATTCAAACGGGATATAAGCATCTATTCTGTGAATGTATATTTTTTACTTCAGTTCCTCTCCAACTGATCATGCACTAAAACTTAAAAGATAAATAATTTTTTATGCAACGCACTTATAAAAGATGATCTGAAAATATTCACTAAGGACAACCTGACGATTTCCATCTTTCCAACATAATTAATTCAATAATAATTATTGCGTTCCAATTGTGTTTGTTTTAATGAAACTGATGCAGCCGGCGACAGTTGTTGTAGTATTTTTTAGCTTTTGTTAATTCATCCAGAATCGTGATTTGGGACCTGTTTTGCTTTCCAGCATTTTAAATTAGCGAACGGAGCTGTAGAAATGGTTTGCTGTTAAGTCAAGCGGAAAAAGGTTCGAATTCGTTTTCGCCAGTGAATGCCCGTACTTTTTCACTCGCAATGCTTCCAGCGCAGAAAATGTAGCCATTTCTCACGTTTCTAGCCTGCAGCAAGGCCCTTCCCAAATTTATTCATGGCAATTTCGCCGTCTTTATCAGCTTTGCTTCTCGAGGGTCGGGGCAACGCATATTGCGCCGATAGTAAAAAATAACAAGACGAGTCCCCTTGTGCAGCTTTTAATAGGATGCACCGCTTAAAACGAGCCAATTTTCTCGTAGCAAACTTCGCTCACCCGCGCACCAACGAGTGTGCTCGTGTGAGGAGGAAAGGGAAGTCGCTCGCGGGCTTTGAGGTTGCGAAAAAGTTTGGATTCGTGCGTTTGCGACTTTTACGTTCCAGCTTATCTCTCTCTCTCTCTCTCTCTCTCTCTCTCTCTCTCTCTCTCTCTCTCTCTCTCTCTCTCTCTCTCTCTCTCTCTTTCTCTTTCTCTCCACCGACGGCAACTTTGTGATTAAATATTGATGCTGGTGCGTACGCAGTCTGATGCAGAGACTTTTTGTCTCGCTCCGATTGAACGCCAGCTCGCGGACCAACTTTTCCTCCATCGCTTATGTCCATAGATCATATGAACTTTACCGAGCTTCGTGCGAAATTTCCATCTAGATTAAATTTTGGACCAAAATTGGAAGAGTACATTTTTCACTGACGTCAAGAATCACGATTTCGGGAATTTTTTGCTTTTGGCGCAGAGTGAAATGTTAAACACAACATCACTGCGCCATGAACGTCATGTACTTCAAAACATAGAAAATTAATTTTAAAATTCAAAATTCGAGAACTGCAACTTGCCTCTCAGGACGCAGTAACTCGTTTCCTTGGTACAAATTTATGAGAACTTCAACAACGGCCGCGTTCACTATCCAGCGAGTTGGAAACTTGCGGCACTTACAGCTAAAGACTAAAGTCGTTGCAGAAGTTGAAGTAGCTGCAGCATGTGTTTCTGCTATTATTTAATAGCACCGGCGCGAGTAATTTGCAAGCCAAATTAATGTGCTACAAAATCATCTGCGCCGGGAAACACGTCGTGTCGCCTAAGCATACAACGGCGTAAACCAAAATTTGCGTAATGGAAGTCTGTCTGCTGTCGCGTGTTGCACCGATGCGAACGTACGCGAAGTGCCGAAGGAACAAGGGGCGAGAGGAAAATGCTCAGGCAGCACACGGCGAGATAAGCAGTAGCTACAACCACTGCAAACTTGCTCGGCGAAAGGGCTGCGCAGCTGCTAATAAGACCAAAGTGCGAAGCTCGAGGGTCAATTTGGGCCGACAAGACGCAATTTCTGAATTTCACCACGTCGCACGTGCCTCTTATTGCCTTTGTCGTGCTCGCTAGGAATCTGCTCTCTTGTTCGGCAAGTTTAATTAACTTTTGGTATTCGGAATTTCGGGGAGTTTCTATATAGGTGTCTCTCGTCCCTAAAAAGTTAAAATTATCTAAAGGATAACTTCAGGCCTTCATACAAGAATGCCAGCAACACAAAATAAGTGAAAGTTGTCTTCCAACACAGTTTTCTTTTCATTTTCGAATTAAATATTTATAAACCTCCTCCTTTACCGTTCAAATATTTGCCCTGAGTTTTCAGCGCTTCTGTGCGCTTCTAAAACAGAAGGATTGCGTTTCAATGTTCACGCAAACAGGAATTCTGTTTTTAAAGTCTGAGTTGGAACCCCTTTAAAGTTGTCAAATCGATAGTGCAAACAAACGGGCGGCGTAACATCCCTTGGTGGCAGAAATTATCAAGATCTGTCTGCGATATTTGCATTTCAACTCCAACTCAAGGCAAACATAGCTGAGCAGCGATAGCGGCCGAAGGAAACTTGCACTTTATCTTGGGCCGTATTAATTTCGCTCTCCCTCTTTCTAATCTCGCGCCTTTAATGAATCGTAAAACACAATAAAGGCGGCGCAGCGCTGATGCCGCACGAAGCGCCGCTTAAAAGAGAGCAGGTAGACTCGCAGATGAATAAAGTCTGCGCGAATTATTGTGACAAAGTTTGTCTGTAACTCTGCCGCGTGCTAGAATTATTTCCCTCGAGATGACAATTCTGCGCGCTGCAAAAGCAGCAGACTTTCGGATCGATCCGCTCACCATCACATAATGTATTCAACATTGCGCACAGACGGCGAAGCCGTTGATGACGAAAATCTGCTCGGTGACAGTGTCCACAATGCCACTTCAAAGCAAGCCTGATTTACGGCGGATCAGGAAACTTTTCCTGCGATTCTCGGCCGAGGGGAGCCTTAATCGAGTCTGCAGCGATTTCCAAGATAGAAAGTCCTCCCGCTGGGGTGCGAATGTCAGCTATTAGTTTTCGGTAGCAACTTCCAATTTCCAAGAACAGAAAAAATTCAAATGAAAAGGGAGAGAAATTTATGGCTAAAACTGGCGTTTGAAATTAAGCCCTGTTCGACTCTCAAGTTTGATATTTTATGGCCGGAAAAGTTAATAATATCTAACAGATTCATTCCTTGCGTTGTGTCATTCTGATGAACATAAATTTAAAATTGGATGCCACAAAATCTTATCTTTTGTGCAAGAGTTAGAGAAATTAACTGAATTTGGACTTGGAGTGGGCGAATATTACAAACCATGTCAACAAGTCATCGTAATTGAACAATGCAAATACAGCTAATAGTAATCGTAGCAACATATTTAACAATGAGCATTGCAAGAATCAGTATCGAGTCCCATGGCGTCCGAAATACAATAAATATTTTCAAGTGTTTTAGTCTTTGTTGAATTTTGACGTAAATCTGTAACTGTTACTGTTGTGCGCGGTAAAGCTATTGAATTTGATATAAAGAGCAGGAAAGATTGTAGGAAAACTGCAATCAGCGGAGCTGCTAAAGCGGATTCCGGCACGCTCCCCTTGTGAGGGAGGACGCGGCTTCCCAGAGATTAATCAATCTGGAACAAAGCTCACGTTTAATGAAATTTTCCAGCAAGCAGAATATAATTTCTCTCTCGGTCTCTTGAGCGGCAGATTTTCGATGATTCTCCAAATTGAGTCGTCATGCAAATGAAGTCCATCGATTTCCAGATAGAGAGAGAAAACGATTATCTGCCTGCACTTCACGCCGTGGCTGGAATTGCCTATCGATTCGAAGTGAGCGTTGCTTACTTCCAAAATATTGGCTGATCCAATTACTGAGGATTTAGCGCTTTGTCCAAGTGCATCCGCTTTGTGCCAAAGTCTCTCTCCGTGCTGCAGTGGAGAGTGAGGGTCCAAAATTCAGCGAGCAGCCACGCGGCCCTTCAGCAATTAGCTCGTGATCTTACTGACGTGAGAGCCTTGAACCCACTCTCGCAATCATTACCGATTGCAAAATTTCGTAATGTACATACAGATCATTAAAATCGTCTGTAGCAAATTTTTAATACCACGAAAATTAAGACGGATCTTGGCGATAAGAATCAATAACATTTATGTATCGTAAAGTTAAAATTCAACGCCCATAACTTCCGACTCATAGTTTAAAGAGAAAAATAAGAAACAAAGAAGATAGGAGTGTATATTTTTATATCACTTGTAGGAGTTGAACAAATTGATTGCTGACTTCCACAAGTTGTGGTCTTAACAGCAATTAGTGAGTCAATTAGTATTCAGATCAGAGCGCTGCGTGAAACGACGATTCATCTGATCAGAATAAAGAATCAACACCACCAAAGTGCACTTTTTACAAGTCCACTCACTTTCCTGCATTCCGGCGCGAGCTACCTGTTTCGCGGGTAAAGAGTGAGTCATACGCTTTGCACCGCTATTTGACAGTGAATTCGCGTGCTCTCGGTCGGGTGACGCATCTCACAGATAAAT
Organism: Cloeon dipterum; assembly: GCF_949628265.1. Taxonomy (NCBI): domain Eukaryota; kingdom Metazoa; phylum Arthropoda; class Insecta; order Ephemeroptera; family Baetidae; genus Cloeon; species Cloeon dipterum. The sequence continues at coordinate 20,534,330 of NC_088788.1, forward strand.
ACAGATATCGGAGTCCAGTGAATCAGTATAATTATTGTTCGAATTAGGCGACAGACATTCTGGATTTGTTTAACACATCATCGTCTTATCAAAATGTGACGCACGAAAAAAACAATTGATTTATGAGCGTGGCCCTTGAATACTACAAATTAGTCACAGTTAAGTGTAGCCTTCAATTGATGCGGCTGCCAAAATTATATAAATGAACGAAATGAACATTTGGTAATTTTTGTATTTTTAAAATTAATGTATTTATGACTGATTGTGAGAATTAACCAACATGATATTAACGTAGTTAAAGTATTAAACGTTTCAGTTGGTACTTAAGTGCTATTTTTATTTGATTATGATTACAATTCATTAAAGATTCAGGCAGAGTGAAGTGAATGTAAGTAGATCATATCTTCAGTAATTTTCAATATATGTTTGAAGGTTCAGATCCAATTTATATCACCCATCCCATCTCTTCCAGAGATGTGTTTTAAAGTCGTAAAGAATCAAGTTAGTTCGATAAATCTTTTTTTGAAGCTGCATAATATGTTTTTTTCAAAAGTTGGTTTTGAACCCCACTTTGCATGCAACTAGAGCACGTATGCATGCAAAACAAAGTTCTCCGTAGTTGTAAGTTTGTTACGGCACCCGTGCAGTTTGTACAAATTAGCCGCGCACTCGGCCCTTTATGGTCGGTCAGCAATAATTACGTAATGTGCCAAGTCGTAAAGCTGCATAATAAAACGGCTCTTCCAGAGAACAAACGCCGCCGCTTGGATCGAATGTTGTTGCCTGCGAAACCTCACTTCGATGGCTAACCGAATCACTCGAGTGAGCGCAATCTCGATTTGCGCCGAGAGACTTTGTGAATCCGTCAAACCGACAGTTGTTTTGATTGCTTGTCTGGATCAAATGAATCTCAGGAATTACATTATCGATTCATTTAGTCGAACCCTCTTTAGTTTAGCCGCATGAAAGGGTTTGATGGTTTAAAAGATATTATTATTGTTTTCATGCAGAAAAAGTGATCACCTGAAAAGTTCATTCCCAGTTATTTTATTAAATAAAGCAAAAATATTTCTATTTTGAGGATTTCACTAGTTTTACCAGCTTCAAATGTTCATCTTCAAATAACTGTCCTGCCGAATTCACCGGCTTTTAGACTTAAGTTATGAATGCATTTTTAAATGCCCCAACCTTTTCTTAATTTCAAATCAGTCGGGTGGACTTAAAATTACATATACGCATAAAACCAGCACCGATTTTTGTATCAGTGGTGGCTTTGAAATGGAATTTGTAACTCGAGTTTTAGTTGACAACAGAGTTTAAACTGACCATACATCAATCGCACCTGGCGTGGTAATTAACAACGTCGGGCGTGATGAATCGGACTGGTCGTCGTCCGCACATGCAGCGTCAGAGTAACTTACTTGCAGGTCTGCCGGTGCACTCAGGGCTCTGCCGCACTCACACTTTTACCAACAAGCACACAGCGAGGCGCACCACTCGGCCAAAAAACTCCAACTGCGAGTGCGACGTAGGCCCAACGGCAGCGCCGGCATCCCATCCTAGTCGTGCGCATGTCAACCGGCCCTTTTTCTCTCCAACCCGACTCGGTCCTTCGCTTCAGCTTTCCGCTGACCAACTGCCGTCCGATGGAGTTATATGCCTCCATTTTTACTCAACAATAAAGAATAAAAATCTGAGCTTCATTGGTCACGACACGCGGCCCGTCATTTATAGTATCAGAGAGGATCGATCCACAAGCTCACTCCCTTCACCGCTGAATAAATATTTTATCGAACGATGAAAGGTAGATTTAGCTATAGAGCAATAAACTTTGCAAATAAAAACAGTTTTTATATTGGTATTAAAATATATCTATGAAAGATGTTTGCTTGTGTTAAAAAAGTGAGCGCTAAAAATTTATCAAGAATATTTCTTCAAACATTACAAAGTATCTTCTTGGCGCTTGAACAACCTACTTTATAAAGCTAACAAGCAGGAGGGTATAGTTTATCAAAAAGTATTGAAACAGCAGCCGAGTAGCAGGTTCTTAATTGATACGCTAACATTATCTGTAGGGAAGGAATTTTTGTATTATCGAGTGAGGCAGTGCACGCAAACCCCGTAAAATTTATGCAGCACGCACCCACACCGACCGAGAGGAATGGCATCCCTCAGTGCGATTTAATTAATTTCTAATTTTACTTACGAGTTCAGAAGAGTGAGAGGGAACCGTGGAATGCATGGGTAATCAAGCCGAAAATTATGCAGCGAGCATCCTTTTTCTCCGTGCAACCGCGTGCGATATCGGTCGCAAGCCACTTGAAACTTTAGTGTGAAAGACGAAGAATGGTGCATATTCAGTCAAGCGTGTAATTTGTTTTACTGGCAATGATTAGGTAAGAAAACTTCCTGGAAATTTTAATATTTCTTAAGTTAATTCAATTTAACACAAAGTTTGCTGCAATGTAGGCACGAAATAAACGTATTCTCTCATGTCAAATTCAAAAGCCTTTTAGGCAGCTGCATCATTTCCCTAAACGTCTCAATCAGCAAGTTTAATTAGTGGCCGCGGGGGGTGTCTAAACCGTTTGAAATTCAAATTCGCTCCCTGACAACTGCATCCACGATCCGGTTGGAAAAAACACTTGTCTGTCATCAGCGAAATGTATAGAAATGCAATGAGTTCAGCTGTTGAAGCTCAATTGCATCGGGAATAATTGAATCAAGTGCGTCGGCACTCGAAGGAAACACGCGAACAAGCGAGTGGCTAACTAGCACCAGAATAGGGCGGGGGTGCAAATGCTAGAAGCCAACAACCCTTGTGCGAGAGGGAGCGGCACAGCTGGATACCCAGCGTTTCGGGAAAGAGGAACGTGTAAAAAAATGAGAAATGGTTTGAAACGCGTGTTCATCGATCCTTTTTTTACAATTTTATATTTAATGAATTAGTTTTGAATGGAAAAAATCTGCCAACTAACTTTTTTACAATATCATTTGAAGCTCTGACGGTGTGTTGTAAGCTTTCCATAATATTTATTTTCAAGGCAATTTTATCATCAATTCAAAGAAATAATACGGATTTAATAGTGATATTCAAAGAAAGTATGCATGTTTCCATTTTTTATGAGAAAATAAATAAAAAATGAACTCAAACCAAAAAGGAATCTGAAATAGAGGATCAAGAACTCTTCGTTTAAATGCCAGGTTTAACCGATTTTAATGATTTTGATTGTATTTAGTTGCATTTTTAGCTTTAAGATACTTTCTTTGCAAACCTTTTGCTAATGATATATGTTCCAGTAATTAGTAATTCATTTTATACAACTGATCATATTATATAATATCGCTTGTATATCCAATTTATTTGTTTGTGTTGACAAATGTGCAAATCAATATGTTAAAAAGAGAAACAATATTGTTGAATATACATGTAAAAACATTTTTTGAATTGTGTTTGTTATTTTAGCAAAACAAATTTGATAGATATGAGTGATTAAAACCAAAATTATAACTCAGTTGAGCATCCAAACCCATTTCCAGTCTAAATTGTCCAAGGTTTGGATATCAAAAATACATTTTTGGGAGCTTCCTGCTTTTTCGGATGCATCGCGGCGACCTGACGGCGGGTAATATGTAATTGCGCTGCAGGGGTGGAGTGGCGGCGGCCTCGCCGACCGACCGCCGACCGTCCAGCCAGCGAGCACGCATGCGCCCGGCCCGTTGAGAGAAAGGAGAAGAGCCTTCATTCAGCAGATCGATAATATCGTGTATTTCCACCCCAGCAGTGGCGTGGTTGCTGCGCCCCCGAGGAAGGAGCGCTTTCCTCTCTTTCCTACCTGCCTGCCTTCTTGAGTTGTAGTAATGTCACTTTAAGTAATTAATGAACTCGTCCGTGCACCCTCATCAGTGGCCCTTTGCTCTCGGCTCTAGTTCGTGCCCTCGCGAGCGGCGGGCGAAAAGTTGTGCTGCGCGGTTTTACGGCCGCATTTGGAAATTAAAAGTTGTGCAGCGGTAAACGCCGGATTAAGGGCCTTTGTAGAGTCGCGAAAGCAGCAAATCTGCCGTTTCTCAAAGTTAATCCTTGTTTTTTTTTTCTCTCTTCGTGTCTGTCCCCTCGTCGTCTGCATTTGCATTTTAATGCTTTGCGTGCTCAATCCTAAGGAAAATGTCATACAGACCATCACTGGATCGCGCCACGCGTTGTTAACTTTAATTTGAGAAAGAATAAAAATCAATTGTTGGCATAAGCTGACTTTTGATTTTTAAGTAGCGTTTTGCTACATTAAGATGCAAATTTTTTTCATCCAAAGTATATGGTGTAGCATTTTGGCAGCACTTTAGGAAAATGCACTTAAAAGAGCTCAATTAAGGGAAGAATTTTCAGGACTGTAAAACTGTTGTGAATAAGTGAGACGAAAATCGTTTGTGACAGTCCGTATTCCGTTGTTTTTCTTTGTTTGCAGTTAACAAGGAATATTTATGAATTACTTTAGAGATATGAAAAAAATATCATGTTTTAATCAGGCACAACATGGTGTATGATCATTTTTCATCGTGTTCGTTTTAGAGCAGACTACCAATTAATTTCGGCCTTCATAAATTAAATCATTACAGTTAACCGTATTTGGGAACATTTTTTAAAATTAAATTTATGGTTTGCATTACAATGAACATATTACCGACACGAACTGAAAATTCTTAAATGCTGAAAATATAATAACTGACATGTGAATGTTTAGTAATTTCACCTAGTTACGCGAGATAATTCCACTGTCATTTGTTCTTTTATCTAATTGACTTATTGTTATCGGCGAAACCATTCAGAAACGTTTGCTTGAACACAGCAGCAATCAAATTGCAGTGGCGGTGCAAATCCATTCCTTGTCGGGCCAATGAGAATAGGTTTGGGCACAGCAGCAGTAGTGGGTAGGACCGAAATCAATAATAGTGTAATGCTATGTAGGGCTCTTTCATTCCGCCACCACGGCCGCCACTTAGATTTAGGTCAAGCCATTGTATGCGAGCTCATACAGCGGCGGCACTTCTCTCTCACTCACTCCAAGGGGTGACTGACGAACCAGCCAGCAACCAGCACCACCGACCGCACCAGACGAGACCATTCTTTCTCGCCGTGTCTTTGTGCCGGTGCATCCATGCATGCGGCCGATTCATTTCCAGACCAGCCCATAAATAGGTTGAACACAGATTCTGATGGCGAAATGTGTCAGCGGACCGTTTTGTCCCCCCTTTGACCTTTTCTGCTCGTTTGTGTTCACCCGCACGAAAATGTATTTTGCAAGTAAAACAAGTTGGAGTTTCAGAGCAAATAATGATAACCTGTTTCGCTCGCAGGTGCAGCGATACAAAGTTGGGGAATTGAGTTTGCTTACGATACAAAATCGACGTGGTCATACAGATTGGGAACACTGTCCATCTCTTTTGAAACGTGGGTGGTCGCCAGTGACAAGAAATCGATGTGACAATGAGTGAGAGCGAATTGGCGCAAAGAGGCCGCAGAGAAACTCCCCGTCAGCTGCGTCTACAGCTCTGATTAAGTGTAAGTAAAGGTGACTGACAAAACACCGCCTCAGTCGTGTAAAGCACTGAGGTGGTACAAAATTTGGAGGTAAGTTTTCCAGCAATTGGCACGTAGGAGACACGACGACGAATTTGTGCCCGCTCGCTCGACGGGGCGGCATTGAAGGAGCTGCTGACGTCAGAGCAGAAGCAGCCCCCGCATGCACACTTGAACATTCAACTGAAAAAATGCGCCAAGAGGGTGGGATCACGCAAGCATTAACCCATCGCGACGCAAAGAGAGCAAGAATGCTCTGACGATGAGAGCAAATAAGACAGGGTTTGAGGGACAAGAGTGGAAAAGAGCCAATATTGTGTTGCGGATCAATGTTGTAGGAGCCTTTGTAAATGCAAAATGCGGGGGATGTAGCATTGTTCCAAGTGTGAGGCAGAAATTAGAGGGGTATCAATTTGATAGGTTATGGAATGTTGTGCTGTGTTGAAAGTTGTCCTTCCTGAGAGACAGCCATTTTGAAATCAGATTTTTACTCATAGCGGGAGCAATGAACTAAAAAATCGATTGTTTCGCAGATATCCGAAAACACTACCGCGCTCGCTTGATTTTTTTCATTTATTCACACACCTTTATAGAATTGTCGTATGCACATTTCTAGCTGACAGGTCGATGTAACACCCCTCGAGCGAAATTTTGACGGCTATTTTTGCGCGATTTTAATAATGCAAAAGGCATTAGCAGCTGACGAATGTCAATTGCACAGCGAAACAAGAGCAGAGTGAAAATTTGAAACGCCATCAGATGTCACCGTGTAATTAGGTGTGTCGCACCAGAGCAGCTGTCGTTTTCCCATCATCTTTGCGATTGCTGCAGGCCAATCAATTTTAAATTTGCATAAACAACACAAACACGGTGCGATCGCTCTTGCGTATGAATAACAATTTGTGACTGGCTGGCAACGACGCACGAAACTACATTATTTTTAGCTCCAACCGAAAGCACCATCGACCAATTTCCGCAAACAAATTTCGCATCACAGTATAACTAACGAGACTCCTAACGGATCGAGAGTCAAAGTGATCATTTTTAGAATGTGCATATCTTAGACTAGACACAAATGTAAACTATACGAAAAATGGATCTTACCTAGATTCCTACGGCCTGCTCCTACAAGCTCTACACCTGAAAAATACAAGTGTTTTTTAATTGCATGGTGAAATAAAGTTCAAATACAAAAGTTAAAAAGTTGGCAAAGAGGTAGAATTATTCTTAAATGGAATAATTAACTAAAACAGGGCGGTTCTGGGTAATTATTACTTGATCTCTTAAGCACTGTATTTATTTAGCATGATAAAGAGAACAGCGTCTGCGGTTGACCCTTATTTTGACAAATGGTAATGAAAGACAAATGAGTCTTGAAAGTCGGGGCTCTGGAGCAAATGCGACGCAAGTAGCGAAAAGGGAGTGAGTAATTTGCATGAGAAATGCATAAATAATGCACAATCTGCAATTCACACAGTGTTGTGCGAGAGGCCAAGGAATAAATTATGAAAGTGCTTGTCGACACTTTGGCTGATATACACAGACATGCCGTGAAATATGTATCACATCTTGACACTCAAGTGGAGAAGTTTGTAGCCTGAAAACATAAGAAGCACGCTTCCAACATTTCGAGTGGGCCCTTCGCTGCAAACCTTGTGTGCCAGACTTAATTTTACAAGAAATAAAACAGCGAGGGAGAAAAACTTTGTTCTAACTGCAACTGGTTCGCGAGGCTAATTTAAATTCAGACACCGGCCGCGCTGCTGGTGATAGAAAAATTGCTCTATTTTCATAACTGAAAGGCTTTCCTTGTCGCAAAACACGCGCCATCGGCTGGGGAGAAACTTCATTTCCCTGCTTCTTGAAAACGCAGTTAGCAATCGGCCGCAGGCTTTCCGCTCAGTGCGTCTGCCCGCCAGGCGAGGGGGTGCCCCAAGAAAAACACTCCCTCGGGAGGTATTAATCCAAGACCTAGTCCACCGAGCTCAATATTACATAAATGAAAAACAGCATCAGACCAATGAAAGAGCCGAGTGGGCGAGCAAATCAAGCCCCCGACCCGCTCTTTGATGCACCTTCCTCCTCGTCTGCAGCCTGTCTGTAGCCATAAAACTGCCGAGGAAATGGGAAGAGTGGCTGACCCTCGGGTGGAAATCCAAAAGAGACTTTCTCTTTATTTTGGGAAACCATTTCTGGCCACGGGAAAGGCAAAAACTGTAATTTGCCTCTTTTCGACTCTCAGCAAAAAATAAATTACATTTTATTTCCCACGTTTCCAAATCGTTGCCCCTTGATGTCACGGCAGTTTTATAGCTCAGCGGACGAACCATCATATTTCTGATAGAAATATTGTATTTTTCGTATTTTTCCTTAAAGGAAAAATCTATCAAATATCTTCCCAAAGAAAAACTCAAGCGACATGACCGTGGCAGATTAAACTAAAATGCATCTTAGCGAGAGAATTATATTTGACGTTCATTTTAACTGAGGTATTTTGCAAAAAAAGTTATTCATGTTGCAATATTAATATTATTTCTACAGTAAACGAAGTACACGTCAGGTTTCAGAAATTAAAATAAATAGCAACTGTCAGTCATAGTTTGAACGGATTGGTGCAAGGTAATCGAGAAAATTTCATTTCATGCAAGCTGCGTGCAACCGTCGGAGCGATGTTTTTTTCTTATTTCATGAAGAGATGAAGGGGCCATCAATAATTTTATATTGCGAGACGACTTCTCTGCATAACGACGGCGGGAGGAAAATCTGAATTATTAACAAAGTTTTTGTGCTCTTTTCTTACGGGAAGAGCAGCTTGTTTATTTGTTTGCAGCGCGGGATGACGATTTCTCACCGAATTAAGGCAGCCGAATGAAATATGGAGTGCAGCACCCTTTGACTCCCTATTGTTTTATGTAAATGCTGCTGCTGCGAATGCAAATCGCGTTTTATACAGCTGCTGCGTGCTTGTTTACTCCGAAACGATAAAATGGAAAAACGCCGAATGAAAGAAGAAAAGGAATAAAAATCGCTGCAAAGATGCGGTATAAAAAAGTTACGGTTGCCAACAGCTTTTTGAATTTCATCTACGCGCAGAAGATGGAGCTGCTCCCGAGATGGAACCGGTCCGCGTCTATCGAGATGTTCCTGCAGAATGACACTCAGAGCCGAACCCCTGGAGAAACGAACGCACCTGGCAGCAGATTTTCAGACACAAGAGCGGTCGTAAATATCAAGGAGCGTGTGTAATGAGCGCGTTTCCTTCGTTGCCAATGGATACTTCGGAGATCCAGCAGTTTTGAGTGATACGAGACCTCTTGAATTGTTTTCAGGCACGTGAGAAGACTCCTAGGATATTGTACTTGATTGCATTCCCTCCCGTAACATTTTTCCAGCTATTTATATGATTCCTTCCAATTTTCAAATATCTTTATTATTCTACGATTTATCTTGAGAAAGTTCTCCAGGTTGCATGCTTAGTGTAAAAGTATGCAACCTGCGCAGCACGCGTGTTATTTAGCCTGCACCGGATTCTGTACATTATGCTAACTGAAAGGAACATCATGTAGAAATTATGCAGTTTTTCTTGTAGTTATTCGTGGATATAAGCAAGTGCTGAACTACTGATTCAATTTCATAATTCACTTTGAATACTAAAAATTTTAGTCGCTGTTTTAAAAAAAGTGCAAGTTCTTACGAGAATTATGCGATTTATGTAATAATAAAATAAAGCAACATTCGTGCACGACGGAGAAAGATATTGGATGACGATAATTGAGATATTCGTCAGCAGATTCACCTTGGCAGTCATCAGCATATATCGAGGGCCGCAGGCAAAAAAAAGATGGTTTCAGTTATATGACCCGTCGTCGTTGTTAAATTAGCGTACTCGGCGTGACGATAGTGTCATAAGGGCCATTAATTTGGCTGGGGCAGTGCGCACGGGCGGCCGAAAAATTGCAGCGCCATTAGATGGGCCCTAATAACGCCATCTGGCCGCACTTTAATAGCAATAGATGCCGCTATCGCTGCGCATTATCAGTGATGGAGTGTTGCCATAATTTCACCCAACGGGGACATCGCGTTTTCATAAATCAGCTAGATTCATTTTCGAGGGCGCAGGTGACTCCATAAGGGTCGTTTGCACATTCATATTGGCGCCTCGTTTGTGCAGCTTGAACGTGTAATGAATTAATTAAACTGTTCGGCCAGCTAGGTAATTGGACTGTATGATTTTTACGGCACAGAATCGGGAAAATAAAAAAGAGCATGTTGTGTAAACTCTCACAAAACCTAACAAAGCTGCGGGTTTCATTTTATTTTTAACTGTTTTTAAATTTAATGGAAACAACATCGACTTTAATCGATATGACCGGTGCAATAAGATTTTATGGATTTGAAGAGTTACTTTTCAAAATATTCTTAGTACTTGTTACACTCCAGTAGCAGAAATTTTGAAGTATATTAAACCTGAACCGCAATCATAGCTAAAAAAATTTCAAGATTCGCCCTCATGACAACAAAGCAGCTTGAGGATTTTTTGTACCAAAATCGCACGCTAACTCCAGCGTACCACAAAGGTAAAACTTTTTCAGGAAACAAAAAGCAATTTCGAGAGTACTCCAATTTATAATTAGAGGCAGTGCTTGTGCGGCAACAAGGGGAACATTGCCGCCGGCCAAAAACACATATCAACGCGGTGTTTTTCGTTCCGCCGAATTTAAGGGGCAAAGCCTGGTGAAAGCAGAAAAATAGAGGCTCGCAATTATTTTTTAATGAGTAAGGGGAAAGGTGAAAGAGCCCATCTTCATTTGCCGCGCCGCTTGAATAGCCGGCAGAGTTTGCAGCTCGGCGCCGGCATTCAATGAATGACACGCTGCACGAGGAGGGCGGTGCCACGCCGATCAATATTCTGCTAACATTTGCACCATGCCGACGCTTCAAAAGCGCCAAGCACACGGGTGAAGGCGCGACCGGCGTGCTTTTGCATCCCCGCGCAAACTGAACTGCAATGGATTGCGCCCTTTCCAAAGCCCCTCGCTTTTCAGTTTTGGAAGGAAGAAAAAATAACACGGAAAACCTCTTTACGGACATCAAGATGAACTGCTTTTTGATTGGAATCTCTTTACAAGCAATCTATTGAAGCCATAGGGTTGGAATTTTGAACCGAATCTGATCACATGAGGTTTCCAAAAGCATTAATATTGTTCCACCAACGTTTAACGGCTTTTTTTATTTAATTTCTAAATGCTCAAGACAAATCATTTGGAAAATAGCGCTGACGAGGGTGAAAAAGAATGAATGAATGCCATTTTCAGGGTTTTTGCAGTCACCCCCGTGGCGGCCAATTCCGCTGCAGACAAAGAGGCAGACGAAATGTAAATTCCCACTGCTCTGTGTGGATTTGCAATTTACTTTTTATCTCGCTCTCGGCGGAGAGGCAAATTGCAGCTCGCAGCAAAAAGATTTGGACGAAACAGGTGAAAAATTGCCCGGCCGTTTTATCAACGCAAACACAACGAAACAAAGGCTGCAAAAAAGGAGGAGCCGCGCGCTATGTATCTGCAGAAGAAATTAATGTTTTTCCGCAGTACAGAGACCACGAGCTCGCTCTTTCTCTCTAGCTTGGTGAACGAGAGACACTGAGGATAGACAGAGAGGAGTGGCAACGGTCGCTTATCTCCGCCGCAGACCCGAATATAAATTGCGCCTATTACCTCGTACTTTATACTCCGTTGATGCGCAAAGTGGCGAGATGAATTTCCTTCTCTGCTTTGTTTCCGTCTAAGCCGATTTCGAGACGAGAACCAAGGTAGAATAAAATTATACGTCTTTATTCAAGAAAAGCTTGCATTATTCCGACTCTTCTTTGCAAAAACCTTTGGTTTAAGTACATATTGCAGCTGGGTGCATTGACACAGCTTAATTAGGGATTAAATGTACCCATTGTTTGAATGACGAGAGTGCAAACACCCTCAAAATAGAGGTTGGTTATAAAAGAGTGTCAAGTAAATTAATTATAAATAGTTGCTTTCCCTGGCTCTTTGCGACTTGTATTCATTCTTTTAAGTGCGAATAAATAAGTTGTAATATCGATATTTAACTGTCCATACGAAGCGATTAAAACCTCAATTTTTTAGAGGACAGGTATGATGAAATTAAATACATTAATTCTTCTCACTTCAAAATCGCATTACATTATAAATAAGTCGCAGTAAGAAGCAGTGAAAAAGGGCACAATTCCTGGCAAAAAAAATCATGCTCTTGAGCACAAAGTCGAAATAATGCCGTGAATGATGCTGCAGTTTCTGATTGGTCACCTACCCACCCGTCACCAGATAGAAAGTAGTATTCATGAAAATAAAGCTAATTGAAAGATCATAAAATGAGTCTTTGGTGCACATCAATTTGTGATACGTTAACTATTTTAAAACTTGATCACGTACCTCCCAAACTGAAAGCAATTTTGCAAGCTTGATAAACTCGGCGTTGTAACCAACACAACAACTTTGCACAATCCAGTGTTCGCTCTGAGCGGAAAGTACACATATAGTTGCTTTGTGCGGAAACGTGTGGCGCGTCCGTGACATTTACCTTGGTTGCCAGCAAGCCATAACAATGCACACAATTGTGCGTCAAAGCAGCTGGCGTGAGCCATTCGATATTTAACACGGTGAAAATGCGTAGGAGAGCAGCATTATTTGCAACAGTGCACCAACCCATAATTAATTCATTCAAAGCTATCGTGGTTTCAATAAATGAAAACTCTGATGTTGACGTAGCCAAAAATATGCTCGCTCATTTTCATTCATTTCGCACCGTGAAGTAAAATTATGCGGTTACAAACAAACAACTCAAGTAATTCGTTCCCATTAGTTTCTACCAATGTTTCCTCATCAAAAGTCAAAAAGAGAAAAAAAAATTGTTGACTCGTGTGGCGATATTTTAAATTGTTGCATCAAACAAGCAAAACGAAAAGAGTCAGAGTTTTGAATTCCAAAAATATTCACCCTAATTAGGTTAAGCCGTTTAAAAACAGGTGCAACGCATACAAATGCATGCACAACAAGCAGCTGTATTATAATTTTTATCTCCAACAGACGGAATGGAGCAGAAGAAAATGTTCTCTGTGTTGGCAGAGGGAAATATTTTTACGACTGCGCGCCGAGATAAAATTCTTCGTCAACGGCGTCAAAAGTTACAAACGTGACGTCAACGCGAACAAAATAAAGTTGCTTCGAGAATGAAAGGAAAAGTCAGCGGTGACTGCATCAGGTACGAATTTTCTCCACAGGGATGAATATAAGTTTTAAAAAAGGGCAAAACAAAAGCGGTGGCATTTTCAAATAGACGTCAGAGTGGCGTGGGGCGCCGGAAAAAGCAGCCTTACAAATGGACTGTAGGCAAAATCCTATTTTGCATTGTTCAGAATCCTTTGAAAATCAATCAGTGCTCTATTGAACCGAACTGACAAGGTGCGAGTGAGCAAGCAAGCAGAACTCGTGCAACAATGAATTGGAGCCGCGAATGTGATCAAACTGGCAAAATAATGTTCAGTTGCAAATATGGCTGCTGCTTTTCATGAAATGCTGGGGCATTGAAACGTTTGGATAAACAGCTAGGACTACTTTTAAATTCCATAAAGAGGCAATTTAACATGTGTGCTCCAATTGAATCCGATTCGGTCAAATTGAACAATATGGCGATCATTGCCGGGGTGATGGTAGAGTCTCGCATTACACCCATTAATGCAGTGCAACCCATCAGATTTTTAAACATGAATGGAATTTAAAGTTTTGTTAAAAAGGTAGTGGTGTTCCCAATGGTCCAAAAATGTTCAATCGGTTGACTAGGAAAAACAGGAGTTGGAAAATACTAACACACAAAAATGTTAACAATTTTTTTTTATTGAAACACGACAGTAAAAGGACCACAGAAATTTTAATTGGAACTGATTGTTAAAAATTTAATCACTTTGATCAATCAAATGATAGAGACAAACAGAAACAAATACCCCACTGGAATTACGTACTACGCATTGTTCTTGATTGGTATTTATGTAGCCTGACTTTAGATTTTAGCGACATTTATATTGAGTATTGCAAAATTTATAAAAGCCAGAAAATATTGACGAGCAGAATTTTGAAAAGTTGAAACACATCAAATGAAAAGTCTCACCTTAAGCTTAATGCTCCAGAACAAAAGTATTCACATTTCACGTCAATTAACTTGGTTCTCGCTATGTCTCTGGAGATTCATTTGAGCGTTTCAGGCTGCTTTTCAATTAGGCACGTTACAAGCATGTGCTGTAGGGCCTCTGCTCGCTCAACGACACACTTTGCCGTGAATTAAACGTCCCATTAATGCTTATTTAGAGCACAAGCCACGGAGAATGTATTGAAAGCGAGTTGTTGCTGATCATATAGCGAGCAGCGATGGCTTGTCTTTGAAGTTCGCAAACTAGGTCTTCTGAAACCTAATTCAGAAATTATTCTTGCACTGCACAAGCAAATCACTTTTGCTGCATAGAAATTTCTGAAGCGAGGAAAAAGCATGACATGTGTATGACGTTTCTTGATTTCTCTTAGTACTTATCCCTATTTTATCGAGTTGAATGCCGGTGACAATTGTATAGGCAGTAATTTTACGAGAGCTATGTTTATCAATTTTTAATTTAACAATTTTAATTTATGACTATGACATCCAAAACAAAACAAAAATTAAATAAAAAAAACCAATAACCAATAACCAGCCCGTTGGCTCGCATTGTTAAGGCACTCTCAGGATTGTCAAAGCAATGTGAGGTATTTGAGCAGTTCGGAGATCTAATACTGGCTACCCAATGTCAGAGATGGCAAAAAGTGGTTAGTTTAGTGACTCGAATTGCTCAAATTGCTCGACGGGCTGGGAGGCGCACCGGCGCCGACTCGCTACTTGCTGGTTTGCACCTTTCCAGCATGCGTGATTTGGCTTCACGGGACGAATGTCTAGCGTTTCAATGCAGTCCTCGGTGCAGAGGCAAGTGGCCCTTCGGTTGGCTGGGTCCCTGTGCGGCCTGGTGCGCCCATGTTATCCGTTCGCGGTGTTATTGGGACCCGGGTTTCAGCATTCGTGCTAGTGCAGTGCGCGCCCTTCCCGGTCCTCGGACGGACAAGGATAAAAAAGAGCAAAAAAAAAAAAAAAAAATAATCTAACAAAATGTTTTGAATAAAAAATAATTAAATTATTATTTCTCACCGCTTTGATTCGAGTAACAACTTTTTCTTTTATTTTTTAATTTCTTCTTAATTCTTGTCAACCGATTTGCAGCTCTCATTGGAAATTTATTATCTTATTGTCTCCCTCAATCACATTGCGGCAGCAAATGAAAACTGGCAAGAAGTGGTAAATCTTGCTCTAAATCGTCTGGAAAGATATTATCGCCAGCGAGAAAATCCCAAGCAAATAAAAGAATCAAGTGGAGTAAGAAACACACTGGAGAAATGGACGTGCATAGTTGGGATAAAAATTGTATCCAACAGCGCAGCAGTTCACTCTCCATTAGCGCCTTTCGCGATCAGCTGCGGAGAATCTGCCTCGATGGCACGCTTTTCTCAACAACGGTTTCCAATTGGACACCTAACTACGTACGTTTAGCAAACTTAAGTAAAACGAAGTAGCTTAAAAATATTGATACAAGAATACGTACTAAAACGTCTGAATTTGGCAACGTAACCTAATAATTCCACTCGTTCCCCTTTTTATATTACGTTTGAAAAATCATTCTTTATATACGTCTAATAAGAGTTAAACTGAATATTTTAGATAACTCTTCTCTAAATTAGCCAATTCAAATAATGCAAATAAGTAATTCATGAATTGATATCTCATATCCTCATCGAATTGTTCATCGGTGCAAAATGTTTGGTCTGGTAAGTAAAGACACGTAATTTTTAAATTGTTTGAATATTTCGGATATAATTATTAAATAATTATTAAGGACCCCCTCATAACAGTTCTTTATAAACGAGTTGTATAGCATTCTTGTGTTCAGTTTGCATCTCCAATTGGGATCTTTCCCTAGGCAATTTGCGCACCAATGAGAGCCCCGTTGGAGGTATCAATAAAAGTAAATGTCTGCCTCTAAGACACAGCCTGCGAGAAAGAGTCTTATAGTGAAAGAGTGGGATGACAGTCCTCTCTCGGGACCTAGATGAATCTTAAGCCGAGTGCAGGCAGGCAGACTTTTCTCCACTTCTTCCTTATCGCCAGTCTCATGAGCTCCGTTCTTAACGTAATATTCATGAAACGAACTTGATGGGTTTGAATTAGTTACGAGAACCGCAGCGCTCGATCCTGCGACGATTTCGCCTCAAGATTGGCCATTTTCCAGCGCGGCAAGATTTTTGCCCAAAATGCTCTCCTGAATGTCGTTTGACAGCGTAATTAAAAAAATCAACTAAATTAATCCAGTTTTCCAAACTCATTTTATCATGACGAGTACGATACTAAAAATTAACCATAATTACATAACAAGACATGAACCATTCTTCATGTTTTTGTAAAATAAGAGGTCATTTTTAAACTTCTTGACCTCTTCAAGAAATACTGGCTGAGAAAAATTCGATAAATTATTATATGAATTGTAAAAACCAAATCAAGAGCTAGAAAAATTGATTGAGTGGTGAAATATGCGGTTAAAAGATTCAATTTCACACGGAGCTCTTGTCTACACTGATTTAATTCTCAGTGTCTCACTCGGCCCACAAGAGCTAAATTGTGGATTCTCGTCTGACGTGCTTTCCGGCTTTATTTATTTGGGCAGGCGCCGAGGTCAACGTGCCTCAAATTTATCAGTCTGCTCCTCACTTTCGCAGGGCGGAGGTGTCTAAACGAGATAATGGGCTGCGGATAAATTGCTCCGGTCCCGCATGCACTCTTTTTTATCTTCATCTTCACGGCAGAGGGGGGATGAATGAAATGGAAAAGTCTACCACGAGCGAGAGACAGATTGTTTTTAATATTAAAAATAAGTTCACCATTACATAACACAGCACTAAATAAGGAAAAATGAAAGTGTCAACAAAACGCTCTGATTTAAATCCTGAACATTGCGAAAATTTAACTCATTTCCAATCTTATCCTGTAACTTAGAACAAAGAGGAGAATTTCTTCGTGGGTTATCTAGTCAGGGAGGTGATTAATCTCAGCTAGGGCAGATTGCGGCAGGGCGTGGCCGCGAATCTAAACCGCCGAGAAAAGCGAAAAATGCGGGCATCGGCTGAGTAATGATCAGCGTCCGTCTTTTTGCACAGTGCAGCTGAAAGATCGATCAGCACAATGGTTACAAGTCGGCCACGGTACGGCAACGCTCTCAAGCTTAATGAAAAATTCAGCCTCAGGCGCATCATACGACAGCAAATTCGAGGGGGTTGGGCTTTGAAATTGTAGCATAAAAATAGTGCGCAGTACGCCAATTCCATTTATTTACTTATTTTTGAAGCGTTTAAATGGGTGTATGTTATTTACACAAAATAATTTTAGTGCCTTATATTGCTATTTTTTCAAAAATACAATAGATAATCAACAAGACACATTATTTGTTTACTGCAAAAATGTTTACTTCCAAGCGGTGTCCAGTTCATAGACCTACTCGAAAAACCTAGCTAACATGCGCCTTACACACATCTTGTCATTGACAAACAAGTTTTGTTTTATTTGTAAAGAAAATCTATATATGCTATTGACTAGCATGTTATGAATGATTTTTACGTAGTCAAATAATCCATTGGTGGCAGGACATCAAATTTAATTAAAAAAATTGAAGTCGTTTAGATTGCAAAAAGCTTAAGCTCGTGGACACCTGTGTTCTTTTAGATCTTTTGTTTTGAACGTATGGCATACTACCGCGAATCGCGCGTTTCCACCTGTCCGCGATGCACCCTGATCGACCGTCATTGTACGAATGGTGGAAACCTGCCGGCGGTGAGTCGATTCAGACTGCTCCAAAATTTCGAATCTCCTGAATCCAAGTGTCTAGTCGGAATCATTCTGCCTCCAAAGCACGACTACTTCTTGGTAAAGGCAACCCAAGTTGAAACTCACACTGACTGAGCATTTTAAGGCAGCAATGCAAGCATCGCGAGAAATAGGATTGAAACATTCAAAGCCACATGAAGTAAAACCGGGTTGATGGGGGTGCCGTTGTGCGGCCAACTTAAAATGGAAAAGTCGCTTCCTGGTCGAAACAAAAGCGGGAAAGCAGCGCAGCGAGCGAGAAGTCAATTGCGGGGCCGGATGGGATCATAGCCGCTGACTTGGCGAAATGCACACTCGCATTCACATTCAGAAGTGCGTGACGTCACATCAATCAATAAGCTACTGAGAGAGACCTCCCCTGGCACACGGTCGGCCGGCCTTAAGCGTGGGTGTTCGCATTGTTGTGTGCGTGCGCGCGGTCCTATGTGTGTGTGTGCACTTTTCGCTCCAAAAGCGGCAGCTGCTAATTAATCAAATTCGGCCGGGCGGCCGAGCGAGAACACGGTTCAAAATGTAAATAAGTCCAGGATCAAGCCGCATTTCGCCGTTCATAAAGCCAAATTTATCAGATTGAAACAAAATCATGAAATTTTATTAATAATACATATTGTTTCCTGCGACGGCGCACGATTTGAACAATACCCCTATCCATAAATAATTTGTTTATTTGATTGCAATGTGTGAATGACTGTGATAATGTTCTTCAGGAGGATATTTTGCAAGGTTAAATACATTCAATTTAAAACCAGCTAAAAATATTTTTCAATCCGCAAATTTTTATTTCGCACTAATTTAAAAATTAGCTTATATTAAAATCTAGAGTTTCTATTAAATCGGAAGCAACCTATTAATTTGAGACAATTATTTACTTTATTTGTCCTTTTTTATGTTCTATTTTCAGGATTTGGTTGTTATCAGGTGGTCATGATTCAAATTAATCATTTTATAAGATAAAGATCGCATGTTTGGATAAAAATTTTCAAAGTAATTTCCTTGGATATTAATCAAAACGGTAATTAAAATTATAATCATTCCTATAAAGTGACGTTTAAAATTAATACTGAGGTTAAATTGTGATAAAAATCATGACGCTAATTGAAATGGATTGATTATTTTACTCGCATATAAATCTTCCAAGGGTCAGATGAAAACTAATTATTTAAAAGCACTAATTTAGCACATAATTATTTTCAACGTGAATTATTTGTATTACGTGGGTTTAGAAAAAGTCTCATGATTTAAATGCGAAATATACCATTGTGGAAACTATGTAATTTTGCTGGTGTAAACAAGGTTCACTCAAATTTAAAATAACACTTCAAAGCTCGAATTTCAACACGCAGAATTTTACCCCTTTGCACACTCAATCACCAAATAAAAGACACTCTGCTTCGTCAAGGCCACCTGCAGAGTAAAAAAACAAAAAACAAAAAGGGGGGCAAAAAAGAAGCAAATTTCCTGTTTGCGGCTGATGTCGCAATAAGAGCGGCGTTTGTTTTTTGTCAAGGCTCGATTCGGATGCAAGTGTTAAAACGCGAGCAGAAATTAAGATTGATGCTGCGCTGCGGCCAAAAGCCATTCATTTTGACTTTTTTTTCTCTCTCGGAGGCGCCGCTAATCTGGCTGGCGCTGCGCCAGTCGCCAGAAACGGCGCTGCAAAAGCGCACACGCCTGGACAATAAATAATAATTCACTTGTCCTACATTTCGCCAAAATTCCAGACGCAAAGAGCGAGCGTGCCAAAATCGCACGCAGGCAACGATGAGAAAGGGGTAAAGGAGCAGCGTAATTCCCATTTTCTGGATCACGGTTACGTTCGCATTAGGCCAATCTGGCGGTCGATTTGGGCTCGGTCGCCGATCGTTTCGGGCCGAATCAGGCGTCGGAGGCGGGTTTCGGGGGCAGGTGCCTGGTCAATACACTTGTCGTGCTCCTCCACCCCCACTTTGCCGAAAAAGGGCAGCTTGACGCTGCGAAAGGCGCCGGGGCGTTTGGCCGACGGCCTTAACTCACTTACCAATGCCTCCGCGCCACTCTGCTTCCACAAAAAAGCACTACTTGGGCACAAAAGTCATTTTGCCAGCGTCTGTTTCTGCCACAACCACTGCTGTAGTGCAATATCCATGAAGTGGTGAATTTTGTGTGTTGTGACGTCAACAAATGCGGATTGACAGCTGAGTAAAGATATTCCCAGCAACCAATGGGAAGCGGCCTCGGCGCCAAAGCGCCACTTTTTGTATGCCGTGCCTTCTTTTACCACCCAAAATGGCAATTTTTCCCTAATATCCGCCTTGGGTCAGTGTTTCCCTATAATATACTCAAATTTTATTCCTCTATTTTTTTGTTCTGACTTTCTTGTGGATATGATAGCTTGGAATATTAATCTCACAAATCCATATTTTTGGCATTCCAAAAAAATCATTCACGAAATCTAACATTGACTACCCTCTAGCGAGTGACGGTGCAACAACCAATCGGTACTTCCTACTAAATTTGTAGTGCCGGTGACCAAAGATGCGATATTTTATAAAAATATATAAAACAATCATGTTCATGTACAAATAAACTCTAAATTATCAAAAATTTTATAAATAAAATAAGCGTGACATAAAACTTCAATTTTATAATTTCCTTTTAAATTTGCCCCACTTGAAAATTTATTTTGTGACTGTGTTGAGGGGGCGTTTCCCTTTCTAAAACAACCGTGAAGGTGAATCGTACAATACCGTAATACCGATATTTATTTTTAGTTTTTCGACTGCAAACATGTCGGGTTACCTCAACCCCAATTTACTGAAACATTCTAAGCGAGTGTGCAGCCTTTACAAAAGGGCTGTGAGAAATTTGGAGGCATGGAACATTAACAGGTAAATTGTGTGTCAAAATGACACAGGAAAGATTCAAATACATATTGTGATATACTGTCGACCTTATCTCGAATCCAAATATGTAAGTGGACGGCATCAATATGTTTTCTTAATTAAATTTTTTAACACATTTTTTACTCTTGACTTTCAGCTTGAGTAATGACATGGATTTTGCACGTCATAACTAATTAATTCCTCGATTCCGTTCCAGGCCAACGTTCAGATACCATGCCGTCCTTCTCAGGGCAAGGTTTGATGAAAACAAAAACATCACTGACCTCCGGCGAGCTAAGGAGCTTTGGATTGCTGGAGAGGAAGAACTGGCCAAGTGCGAGCACTATCAACCTCTGAAATGTATGTTGACAAAATTTTCAATCCCATCCGTTCTTAAGTTTCCTTTGTTCTAGTTGCCAAATCACCTGGAGGAGTGGCTTACGCTCGAGAGGTTGTCTGCCCTGATTGGGTTCTTGACTACTGGCATCCCCTGGAAAAGGCTCAGTACCCCGAGTACTTCGCTCGCCGGGAGCAAAGGAAGAAGGAGTACCTCAAATTCTATGAGCAGCACTATGGCAAACCAATGCCAGAAAGTCATCACTGAATTGTGCACTTTTAAGAAAATGTTGAAATTATTGTTAATATTTGATTCCTCGAGACTTGTTTTAAATCCTTGTAGTATAAACATGTAATACACTAAAATATATTGAAACTTAAGTAATATGATATTTTATTAGATATGTTGATAACAGGCAATTTTTAAAATTCTAATTCAAAATTAATAACATGCTGAAATAGAGTATGATTAAATGATTAAAATCGTGAGATCAAATCCATCAAGAGGGAGAAATCTTTAAACCTGAAGCTTCAGACAAGCCATGTTGATGCCATCACCTTTGTAATGAGTCAAAAGCTTCAAAATTGAGAGCTTTTGCTCGAGGCACACAGTTGACTCCAGCTCATAAAGAGTGCAAATGTTGAGCAGGATGCTTTCGTGCAAACCTCCAACAGGATTGTTCTGCAACGCGTCCTCCAGTAGCTTGATTGAGTCTTTCAGCTTTCCCATGTACAAGAGACAGATGGCCATGTTGTTAATAACCTAAAATTTGGCTGTGTCAGCAAATTGAAGATCCTGCAAGACAAGCACCAACCAAAACGTTGTTTGGCTCCTTGACTAATGCTTTGCCAAATATTTCATAGGCTTCTTGGAAAGCATTCTGCGTGATTGCCACCAGTCCTCTATCTACAATGGACCTGGTCTCCGCAGGATCGCATGACAAGAAAAAGCTTTCTGCAGCCGAAACATCTCCGAGCATGAGCATCAGCCGACCAAGAGCAGACTGCAGTGCCTTCTGGCTGCTTGGCTCTTTCACAATTATTTGCTCTATCACATTCACAGCAAGTTCATATGCCTGTGAAAATTTAATTTATTTTTAGAATCAAAGATTTGGCATGAAACTTACCTTTTGGAAAATTGCACAGTTCGCTATGGAGTACAGGACCCTAACTTCCCTTGAGCGCCACAACTTCTTTGATTCAGCTCTATCAGCATCCGATATGCTTATTGGACTGCCATCTTCCATGAGACCAGCGTCCAAATTTTTCAGAATCTATGAGAAACTAACTATTTCGAAAGCAATCAACAGAAAAAATCACAAATTCACCTGCCGAACAACAGCCAAAACACTGTGCAGTCTGACCAATGATTCTTTTCCCTTGTTCAGGTACTGTGGGAATTCAGCCAAGAGCAGTCTGAATGAAAATGGAACCATGGTCCCAGGCCTGTTTCCGTACATGTCGGGATAGTACTGGAAGTATAGGTCTGGTCTCTCAAGGTCTCCAAATGGCTCAGATTCTATATCTGCCAGGGAAAAAGACCTCAGTTTCACTAGCAGTGCTATTCTTGTAGACCATAGCTGCAGAAATGGTGGAGTTAGAGAAACATAATTTAATGACTGGCAATCATACTTGAATAGAGTGAGGAGTGTGTTTAGTAGGATAGCCAGCGCGGCCTGCATCTTGGCCATACATGGAAAGCAATCTGCCAGTCAAATTTACAGCAGCTCGAATACAGCCAGCCTACAAAAAAAAATAATGAGAGTTTGAATATATATTTGATGATGTTGATTATTTCAGAAAAAAAGGTTATTCGCATACTTTGCCTCTTTGGGTATTGAATTATGAAGCAAGAATTAAACAGGAATTAACCATCACCATAATTTCTTTTTTTTATTGACTATTGGGCGATTACTCACATGCTGAAATATTCCCACGATTATCATAGCTGTGGAACTTATCACCAAAAATAAAAATAAAATGTGCAGTACCTGAATTAAGTCTCTCAACCCCCTATCATCTTGAGTAACATCAGAACAGACCAAAACTTTTCTCTTCGAAGCTTCTTCTTCGCCCAGGTAATGGAGGACAAGTTCTTGCACTGTGTCAGTCTGCAATTATCATATTACTTATTAACACTAACAAATAAGCAAGTGACCAAAATTTTACCATGTCCTCTTCAAGCATGACACCAGGTTTGGTCAGGTTCTCATCAGGAGTTATACTTCCAGGCGAATTTGTCGAAATCATCACCAAAACTCTTCGCACATCCTCGCTAGGAATCCAGGCGTTTCGTCTGCGGTCTACTTCTGAGCTTCCACTGCAGAATAGATCTTCAGGATTGGGCTGAACAGACGAAAAGTCTGCAATGACGTGGGCACTTGCTTCAGGGAAATGACTGTGTTGGTCCTGAGGATTTTGCAGAAAGAGGTGGGAAGGAGGATGAGCTGGAGGTTTATTGGTTGCATCTTTGGTGGCAATTTGGTCAAAGAAAGATGCTGAACTGGGCGCAGCGTTGTTGCTGAAGTAGCTGCTCAAGTTAGATGTTTGCATGTTGTGGATTCCCTCTCCATCAGATTCCAAATTTACAGAGGCGACAGAAGCCGACAGTTTGTCTATGGCGGTTTCTTTTTTTTCTTCCATTGTCCCAATTCAGTAGATAGTCAAAGTCAGCGCTAGAAAATAAAAGAATGGTTAGAAAAATCATATTGATTTATTTAAATTGTACATCAAAGAATATTTTCGAAAGCACAATACCAACAGATTATGATACATAAATTAAATAATAACATTTACGTAAAAAACGTTGTTTAGGCTTACATAGGCTAGTTTCTAGTTTTGTTTGTCAATCTCAATAACTGGATAGCCAGGCAGGGCAAGCAGGCATAGGCAATCAGCCACTCGCACTCAGCCACAGCCAGCTCACAGCTGACCTGACAAAATATGAAAATAACAATCTCTTCCTCGCCCCTCTTGCTTACTCCCTCCCCGCTGCCATTGTACTCGGTACGCGCCGTACGCGCTCTTTCCAAACACTTCGTGCTCTCTTCTCCACACCCCGCACACTTACCTGTGTTTACTCGTTTTTGTTCGAATGTCTATCTTTTTTTCATCTAATGGTTTGGGCAAAGTTAATTTTGAAATTTCTCCCTCCCCTTCTCTTTTTATTTCGTATTTAGATAATAGTATTATATTTTCAAGCATAAATTTAGTAACAGGAAATCCCTAATCCTCGGGTTTTCCGCGTGTTTAAAGTTCCCGCTAAACGAGGAAGATCGTCGCGTCTCACTTGTTTTTAAAAATAAATCAGCGAAATTAAAAATAATATTTTTTCTGCCTAATTTAGGTGCGAAATAATAGCTTTTGGCGAAGACCAGATAACTAAGGAATAAATAGAGTGCGTTAAAGTCAATTTCTGCGGGAGCCTGAGGGGCGAAATCGAGGTCGCAGTGCCATCGCCCTAGGGTGGTTAATGGGCAGTGTGTCGAGTGTGTACATTTGCACTCGCCTCGCCTGACTGTCGCCATCCAGGTCGCCAACACTTCGCTTTGGGAGAAGCTGCAGTCTAGCTTCGTCCCCGATTTCGGCCGAACCAGCCCCAAGGCGCGACGCAAATTCGGTCGGTCGACGCCTAAGAGGTAAGAGTTTACTAATGCAAAGTCTCGTTCGGATCGGTTCATGCGTCGACGCCGAAATCGGCGCCAGACTCTGTGTCTCCGACAAGCAGTTTCGCGTGACGCGGACTTGGCGTTTCACAAACTGCTTCAAGTATGGAGGAAAATTCTTCCGAAAAGATTAATTGGTTTCAGTTAAACCTGTTCAGTTCTGGAAATAATCAAATTTATAGTAAAATTTGGTTGTTAATTGCTATAAATGAGCATCAACTCTCTCGAAATATTAGATACGCAGAAGCTCGTCCTTTTTGTTAACCGTGTGTTGACGCGTTGATTGTACATTAGTCACCGCTGATTCATATGTAATTTTTTCAATGAGTTGATGCCTCACCGGTTTTTGTTTATTAATTTATTTTGGCATACTGTGAAAGAAATAAAAAATTCGGGTTCAGATTTTCTCTGCTTTTAATATTCGATTCGTCTTTCAATCTCACTCGACCACTCTTCTAATCCACCTCTACTTTTATGTAGTCGAAAAATAATTTCAGGCAGTTGATACATACATAAAATTCATGTTTTAGCACAGGCAAAATAAATTATAATTCCCCTGTGGCACTTGCACTCTCTGCTGAAATGATGTTAAAATGTAAATTTCAAGCTTTCCATTGGACACCTGTATTCTTTTGTGCTCTACCTCCCCTAAAATGTTCCCTTGAATGTGTATAGTGGGGGAAGTTATTTATATAGAGAATAATACACAAATCATACATTTGCACTATACTCAATAAACTTTTATGAATTATTTTCCTTTCTAAGAGAGATTTATTACAATAATTTCTTTTGAGCTGATTAAATTGCACCATAGTAAATCTACATTTATTTAATAAACTTCTTCACAGTTTCTTAATCGGCTGTTCTTAATGTATTTGCCTGCAGCTCAAACAACCTGCAACAATGGAGGAGGAAGCAGAGTCAAGTTCGGGGACTATGTCCACTTTGAACTCGTTGTTTTCCTTTACAAGCCCAGCAGTGAAAAAATTATTAGGCTGGAAACAAGGAGACGAAGAGGAGAAGTGGGCAGAAAAAGCTGTTGACTCTTTAGTGAAAAAACTGAAAAAGAAGAAGGGAGCAATCGAGGACTTGGAAAAGGCCCTGAGCATGCCAGGACAGCCCAGCAAGTGTGTCACGATTCCCCGTAGTTTGGATGGCCGCCTCCAAGTAAGAAAAATGGTCCATTATTTGGCATTCTGATAAAAATATTACTATCAATAATAGTAGAAAAATTCTTAACCACATTAAAACACAAATTCTAGACTGTGACAAATTTTCTTCTCAGGTTTCGCACCGCAAAGGGTTGCCTCATGTGATCTACTGTCGGGTTTGGCGTTGGCCTGACTTGCAAAGCCATCATGAGCTCAAGCCTCTTGAGCAATGCCAGTTTCCATTCTCCGCAAAACAAAAAGAAGTTTGCATCAATCCGTATCACTACAAGAGGGTAGAGAGCCCAGGTATGTTGAAAAATTAACCGTTCTCTTTTATGCAATGTTGAGGCAACGCAATAAAAAATTCCTTGTTTTTAACCCGACATCAAACGTTCGCATTTTGACTCTCTAATAATTGTTATACAGTGCTGCCTCCTGTGTTGGTGCCGCGCCACAGCGAATACGCACCTGGCCATTCCCTGCTCCCGTTCCAGCAGCTGGCAGAACCATCCATGCCACACAACGTCTCATACTCCGCCACTGGCTTCAACAACTCCCACCCACACATAAATCAGCAGGGCGGCGGACCCAACTCGCCATTGGCCAACGTCAACAGTCCAGGTAGCCAAACAGGACCTCAAAGTCCATTTAGCTCTTCAAACGGAATGCCGGCTGGCACTCCTCCGCCAGCCTACAGTCCCAGCGTTGATGACAGTCACCAATCCGGACAATCGCCATCGCCGGACCCAAACGCGATGGACACAAACAACATCAACGAAGTGTCTCCTGTTGCTTACCAGGTAACGTGTCTAATCAAGTGGAGTATTTTAATTTTCTTATGATCCTTCTTCATTATACTTAAAAAAATTAAATTCTTCTTTCAGGAGCCACCTTACTGGGCCAGTATAGCGTACTATGAGCTCAACTGCCGGGTGGGCGAAGTTTTCCACTGCAATTCGCACTCTGTCATTGTGGACGGGTTCACATATCCCAACTGCAACTCTGACAGATTCTGTTTGGGCCAGCTGTCCAACGTGAACAGGAATTCGACTATCGAAAACACTCGCAGACACATTGGAAAAGGTACTACAAATTGCTAATTTTGTTCTTAGACGATTCTTACTAGCAAGCTTTGTGCAGGTGTCCATCTTTATTATGTTGGAGGCGAAGTCTACGCGGAATGTCTGTCTGACAGTGCCATTTTCGTCCAGTCGCGAAACTGCAACCACCACCATCAGTTCCACCCAAGCACTGTTTGCAAAATTCCTCCTGGCTGCTCTCTGAAAATCTTCAACAACCAAGAGTTTGCGCAACTGCTCTCCACAAGCGTCAATCACGGCTTTGAGGCAGTCTATGAACTAACCAAAATGTGTACAATTAGGTAATAGTTCACGCCACTTAGTTTCATTGTAAAATTTTGAAATGACTAACGTAAGAAAAATGTTGAATTATTTCAGGATGTCGTTTGTGAAAGGCTGGGGCGCTGAGTATCATCGCCAAGATGTGACAAGTACACCATGTTGGATCGAAATCCACTTGCATGGGCCACTGCAGTGGCTGGATAAAGTTCTCACACAAATGGGCTCTCCTCACAACCCCATCTCATCGGTGTCGTGAGTGCTGCAAAGAGCAAAGGGCACAACTACTTTCTTACTTTAGTTTTTCGACGTAAGTTCCAAAAAATCCTTCTCAAATTATTTCTTCCATGGCAGTTTTCTCTCTAGCTAATAATAATATTCCCTGATTTTTTAAAAAAAGCCTTGTTCCCTTTTGAAAGGGTAGCCGAAAAACGTGACACAACAGTCACAAAAATAATGACGCTTTTTTGAGCTGCTTTACATGCGACTTTATGATGATTATATTTATTGACATTGACTTGCACAAGTTTTATGATGCAGAATGGTAAAACTATTTTAACAAGAAACCAAATGATTGTTATACAATACATCCATCGATATTTTTTAAGTAACCACGAACAAAAATTTAATCTTTTGCCAGAAATGTATAGTTTGGTTGCTAAAATCATTGCTGCTTCATTTAGGATCTCAAAAAATATTTTACAGCACCGAAGAGGGTAATTTCTAAGGGGTACAGTTAATAATTGTCGAGTTAATTATAGTGACACTCTATGTCGAGAATACACAATAAGCCTACTCTCATGATTCTAAGGGTAATAAGTATTTTGTGTATTATGGATATTGTGCATTTGATACAAAAATTCAGTAGCTTGTGTTAGTTATAACTTAGGATATAGAATAAATTTTGTTTAGTGTTGTAATTTAGTTATAGACTGATTTCTGAATTAGCTTGACCCCTAATTTGAAAAGTTGAGTGGTCGAGCTAATTTGGACTCACCCTGGGTGGGTTGTCCCCTCAACCGAAGTTAAGGGGTTGAGAGACCCACTTGCTAACTGAGAAAGGTAACAACGTAAGGATGGTAGACACAGGATATGTCAATGGATTACTTGATTATTAGTCCATTTTAGAATATTCTTATGACGTCTGTTTTAATACCCCAAACAGATGATCAACAATCTGTTCCTGTGTTTACCTTTCTAGCAGAATAAACACTACATTGATGGTGATTGTTCACTTGCCACACCCCTTTTGTGTTGCTCAACAAGCAAAATTCCCAACTTATTTTTTAACTTATCCAACAAAATGAGGGTCAAGGAAGGGTTAAGAAGGGGAATGGCATCTGAACCAATTGACTCTATGTGGTGTTACTTTCACAACTTCTTACCTTCCTCAGCATGAAGGATATCTAAGTTTTTTATTAATTGTAGTATATTTGAAGTTCCATCTTGCCAGCCGGCCTCTGCTAAAAAAAGCTTGCAAGCTATTTGTTGACGCTTTACTGATGCCCAGCAAGAAAGCTAGCTAATTCAATCTGTGAACTTGGTTGCCATATTTAGAAGCTATTTCCTTGGTGATATTATTTTATTTCACATGAAAGAACGAATTGCTTATAAAATGGGGAAAAAATTGGAGCCCGGCTGTTCATTTAGTTCATTTTAGTTCTCCTTTAACTTGTTTGGGTGAACGCGCTTTTTACTCGACGTTTTGTGCCAGTCAACGTGGATTCGCTTGTTGCAGCTTTAGTCGTTCAGCTAATATGTCTAAACAATTTTGAAGAAACACCACAAGTGCAAAATGCAAAATTAACATAAATTCCCGCCAATTGTGTGTCTTAAAATTCAAAAGTGTTGCAGAAAAGTGACCTATTGGTCAATGTAGAAACAAAATTGCCTGAGTGTGATTGAACCAGTTGCCATTAAAACACTGACATAAAATTTTGGAGAGTTTATGAAATCAAAATTATCCTTAGTTACTTGAAAATTGTTGACTTCTGTAATATACATGACTGAGCAAAGCCATTTTATGATTTATAAGAACGTCTAAGGTGATTCACTAACAAAAATGATATATTGGGCCAAAAGTGTGTATTGATCGGAAAATTGTCCTAAGAAGTGCAATCTGTAAAATTGTTAACTGTTTAGTTCGTAAAATAAATAAATGTTAAAGCATATATATTGATATGATCTGAAAATCTTGAGCTTAAGGTGGCCAGAAATTCTTGATAAACATCTTATTGGCTCAGGTGTGTCTATTGTAAACTAAATTTTCGCATTCTAGATTTTAGTTATTTGTGAAAATACTGTTATATTTGAAACTGAACTAGCAAAGTCAGTTCCAGTGTATGAATGACGAACATTTACAGTCTACTGTTAGCTGCCTTATTTTAAGTCTCTGTTGCTACTATTACGGACAATATGCATGTGCAATTATGTAATTTTTATGAATAGATGTTAAAACACGTACGCACAAGAGACAGGTTTGCCAATGAAAGAATTAGCTAAACAAGTTTTCCGCCATTTTCTTGGTCGCACTACATTATACAGTTTTCTTCAATATAAACCAAACAAACATGCTGCGTGTTTCTGGCAAGACAAAATGCGTTTTATACTATAACAACACAGATTGTAATTACACAGTAATGTAATATTGTACACTTCAGATTTTAATATCCTTCGCATGTTAATTTACACAAACCACCGACAACGAGTTTTCAGAGCAGCTATAGTACGCGTTGTCAGGCTGCTTTCTCGCCGGACCCGCGCACAAATACAATAGAGCCCACTCTGGCAAGCAGGACAAGAAAGTTAAACGAAATCTTCAGAAGACAGCGTGAACACAGACACTATGAACGCTAAGTGCTTTGATTCGCGGTGTTGATGTTTTGGCTAATTTTTGCGCGTGTTTATAATCTACTATAAAATAATACATGAGACTGTGTACCAGTTAAATTTGCGTGTTTTTTCCCCATTTCGTTCCACCCTTCCATTTAGGTCACGTGTGATATTTTTGCACTGAATGAGCCCCACGGGCTATAGGTGGTGTTTATTCTTGCTGTAAAAATCGCTCTCGCCTGCTCCGCGCTGCTTGAATATCGACTCATGTGACAGTGAATACAAATACAACCAGAGCCAGCAACCGCAACCGCAGCTTGCTTTGATCACGGGCGAAAGCAGGCGACTGGTAACTTGAGGCACATTAATGTACTGGTATTTATTCCAAACTGCATACATTGCAAGTGAATCAACACCGGTGGCTCACCCCTACTTTTTAACCAGTTTTACCCTAAACATTTATCGCTACTGCCTCCAGCAATCTTAATCAATTTAGGCCAATTTTAGTGAAATATTCGCTTTGAAGGAACACAGTCAGCTGCGTGGTCTAAGAATCCCTTTAAGAATTCGGCATTTAAAATATGCTTCATCGAGTTAAAATCTTTAAATCTAAAACTCAACATTTATTTTATGGTCCAATAATTTATACAAGCAAGCAGTGTTTTAAATGCCTACTTTAGCGTAGAAAATGCGCATCTTTACCGCATTTTTGCTCTGTCTAGTCGTCTAGTCTCCGATTATTTTTTATTGCAGTACAAGCGCTGCTGCTTAGTATGTTTCGAATTACTAACCGCTCTGAAATTTTCTATGGATTTCTCTAAATTTTTAACACTAGTCAAGCACGGCATCTAACCCTGTATGAAAAGCAAGAATATTTAAAACAATCTACGCAGGCAGAGTTATACCGTGAGAATATGATTTTGCGACCTCTTGACCCTTGAAAAAAGCTTATTATCAGAATTTAATGAACGATCGCCACATAATTAGTTGTTTCTATTCAAGAAAGTAAAGGGGGTTTCTATTCATGTGGTGCGGAGAGCAATCTGATGCGAATAAACGGATCCCTAGCAAGAGGAGTGCGGCACACACTCACAGACAATGGCCAATTCTTGTCAAGAGGCTGCGTCTGCGTTTTACTGCCTTTTAATTTCGAGCTCTCAATCATAAAACTCCAGAGAGAGAGCAACTCGTGGAGATTGAAAACTTGATACGACATTCCCACGAAGCATTCTCTCGGTGTCTGGGCAGGGAACGCGTAAACATACGCGCAGAAAAAAAGGAGTTGTGTTGTGCCCGCGCCGGACACTCGAGTGTGAGCAATAAAGCTCGGCGTTTATTTTCGCCGACCGATGTAATCGGCAAAACGCCTTGGCCTCTGGCAGTTTAAAATAATAAATGTTTACTCGACCTGGATGCAATAAAATTCAATCAATGTCGAAACGCACGTATGACGAAAATAGCAGGTTTTTACAAAAGCGACACTGTCGGACAATGGACAAAATGTTCGTTCAGTGTTATTTTATTATTATTTTTCATTGTCAATTTCCCTTTTTCTATTCGCCGTTTTCTACAGCTATTTTTTTAGACAAAAAAAGGGGAAACCTATACTTAATTAATTAATTAATTTTTCATAGATTTTAGAAAAAAATATATTAAGAAGCTATCGTCTGGAAAAAACACAATTTGTTGTTTTGTTTATCCTCGGAAAAAATCAGTGGTGGAAAAAACCAAACGAGCATTATTTGTGCGAACTCGGGAAAATAAAGCCGATCGGAAGTGGCCACGCGGCGCTCATTCAAATTTAACAGGTCAGTGGGTGCCGGCGACCGCGAGCGATGAATTCTATCGAGCCGTCACATTCGCTCTTAAGCACTGGGGTTTCCGACCCTGATTCTCGGCCCGATAAGATTCTCCGTTTTTATATATGGTACACGCTCATTACAGCGGCTCGACGGACGACGAAGCAACCACCGTGTGCCGCTTATTGATCGGCGCGCCGGCCTTCGGGGGCTTTGTGTTGGCTCGATAGGGGCTTCGTTGCGGCTGCGCGACCTGCCGTTCTCTTCAATCAACCCTCGCTAGCAATATGTCGAGTCGCCAGTAGGGTGGAGTGCTGTGCCAGCGACCAGGGCTTGTGTTGTTATGCGAGAAGGGCCTCAGTCCAGCGAGGCCGCCGTCCGATCAGCATCCGCGGCCCCTACGGGACATCATGGCCAAGGTGAGTCGGCAGGCCGGCGACCCCCGCGCCGCCTCCCCGTCTGGGGGTGCGTTGCGGGATGTTGGCCAACGAGATGCATCTCCGCATCCGCAGTGAGTGCGAATGTGTGCCAGTGACAAATTTCACGGCAACGCAGGGACGGAAATGTCAGCCCATTGTGTCCGTGACCTTTCCTCCAGTTTAAACTTTGACGATCAAAAGAACGTGGAGGTGTCTCGCTCCACGAGCTTGACGCTGGAATTTTATTTTAATCCGCCGTATTTATTGTCGCCGATATGCAGCGGTTGCGCGATGTTCATGACGGTGATTAGCATGCGAACAACGAATCCGTCGCTAATGCGTGCGAATGGAGACGTCAGACGGCGTGCATAATTTATTTTGTGGAATCGAGGAGTGCGCAAAAAGCTTTTTAAAGTCCAATCAAATATTTCAGATCGATAGCGAAAAATGTCCGCATGAAGCCGCCGGACAGCATGCAGCTTTTTTGGCGACAAGCACGTTTTCGTTTCGCACCGCTCACGCGGCGGAAGAGGGAAGAGCTGCATTTTTTGCGCCATTTTTATTTTGAGCTTTTCTCTCATCATCCCTAATGGAGCGTGCATATATGGCGAGAGAGCCTAATTATGATTTCTGACTCGCAGGAATTTCCTGAAGCGCCTTTCGCGAATCTCCAAATTGCTCGAACCGTTTATAGTAATTAACGCTTCGCTACTTCAAGCGTCGTAAAAGTTCCGACCAAATTTGTCTACTCGTCCTGTTTGTTTTCCAAATAACTCTCGCAGTCGGAGAAGAGGGAAAAGGTTAAATGCTGTCCGTGCATTGCACAATCGCAAATCTAAGCGAGGAGAGAAGCCTTAACAAATTAAAAGGCTCTTAAGGTTGCGAAACATGGTGCATTATATTTTTGTCACATACCGGGCACCGACACTACACTTGTGAGAGAAGTACAAAGAGAGCATTGAGCAACAAGCCCAACAGACTTATCGAGCACGGCACTCGCCGCAAGAGGTTACAATCGATCCGCGGAGATTAATAGTGAATGATGGATGATAGATATTTTAGTTCTCTGAATGAGTCAAGGTCGCTTGTAAGTTCAGTTCAAAATTAGGCTAAAAAATTAATTTGTATCATTTCCTGAAGGATGCACTGACACGCACTGATAAATAATCTGAAAATAGGACGAGCACTAAATATCTTATTTAATTATTATGTCTGACTGAGAGTGCATGCGATGGTCTGAAATCAATAAGATGGCCGGAATAACTGAATATTTTGCGCCACTACGGCAGTTGAGAAATCATTCAAAGCCGTTCTTCCGACATTAAAGAAGAACCTGCGCCGTCTAGACTGCTTGTTATGCAAAGTTAGTTGAGAAGCATACATGCACTACATAGCAATTGGCTTCCAATCTCATTCATTACGGTCGAGCGGACGGAAATTAGCCAACCCTTATCCTCGTCAAGTGAATCGGGTCCAATAATGCTGCTCGTCTCCTACACGTATAATATAATATTATATTACACTTTTCCGCCCGCGTGCTGAAGCCGCGTGTAAAAGTGTATCGAGGATAGGGAGCCAAAGAGAGAACTCGCTTAGACACCGCGATGGCCACGCTCCGTTGATTCGCAGGCTCATAAATGTTGAGACTGGCCCATTTGCTCTGCAGGGCAGAACCCGTCGCCGTATATCATCCAGCACAGATCAAAAGTATCAAAAGTGAGACGCCCGGATTCGTAGGCAACCTGCTCGCCTCGGCTATGAGAAAAACCGATATGACTTCTGCAGATGACAACCGTCTCCGATATCAGAAACTCTTAAGCAGCAATAATTTAAAAATGTATATAAATTGAAAAATAAATCACTTCCGTTCTCGATTCAAACCTGGAGAAATTCCTCAATCGTTTTGTATTCAGAGGACTTTAAATACCGGTAACCGGTTGACGCGTCAAGAAACCGGCAGGCAGTGCGCATGTTCGCCGCGGCCCCTTGATCACGCTTGCATGCACTCGGCTTAGCAGTGAGTGAGATAGCTCGCGGTGTTTAGTTTTAGTGTTTCCATTGAGATGCGCCGCGGTGTCTGCCGCGTCCAACGCGAGTCTTACCTCAACGGAACAGCTGGAACGGCCAAGAGGCGGCTCAGCGGACCTCAGAATGGCTCCGGAAGGCAGCAACTGAGCCCCGCCGCGGCCCCCAAACGACCGTCTGACTCAGGTACACCGCCGGCTCGCCGAAATTGCCGAATTTCGAGCTTGACGTTTCGCGAAAGA
Source organism: Cloeon dipterum (assembly GCF_949628265.1). Classification (NCBI taxonomy): domain Eukaryota; kingdom Metazoa; phylum Arthropoda; class Insecta; order Ephemeroptera; family Baetidae; genus Cloeon; species Cloeon dipterum. The sequence goes on from NC_088788.1 coordinate 20,568,608, forward strand.
CGCGCCGCGGGCGTCGAGCCAAATCCACCAGCCCCGAGGCGAAGTTTGTGTTTACGTTGTGCGCGGGTCACGTGACCGTTTCGCTTTTTTAAGTTTTTCTGGAGCGAGTTCTTCTATTTTGACATCTTATGTTGTTTGCGTCCCTAATCGACACCGCGCGCGGGTAAATATAGAGGCTTGCAAAACTATTGCACTCACGGCTCGCTTGAATGCAATTTATGCTCATTGAGCCGAACTATAAAATAAGCTGTGCAAGCTCCTGTTTGTGCGCAGCAGTTTTCTCTTAAGCCGCCAAGTATAAATATGAATCTTGTGCCCTTTTCTAGCTATCCACCTCCGCCGCAATTTCTAATTATTTTCTATTTTTATTTTAATTATGTGTACTAATGCACCGTTAATTGTGTTGCGCGAGTGAAATGCAATTAGTGGACTTTTTTACTTCCGACTCTTGAATCATGTGCATGAGAAATGATTTTACCAAAGTCGGCTGTCAATGGGAATTGCAAGTGCTTGGGTTTTTCATTTATGTTCACTTCCTCAAGAAAATTTCCTTCTCTTGTTGAGCTCGCTGAGAGAAAATACATACCTCTGTAGGCGTCACTTACAGTTAATTAGTATTTATTTATTATTTAATGTTCACTGACAATGAGCTCGCTCTATTTATTTTTTATCACTTTCTCACTAAATATGGCATGATTGATTGTATAAAGGAATGCTTCATTGCGATAAGAAATCTTATCAAACACGTGCAAGCAGTTTATTCAACTGTTTGCTTAAAATATTTCATCGAAACATTAGTTTCCTAAATTTAATCAACGGTAGAAGTACTTATCTGCTTCCTCCCGTGTTAGAAGGTTAGAATTCAGCAAAATGATTTTTTATTGCCTTTCCCATACTGACTGCATTTCATGCCCACGATTCACGGTTTCTTAGTGTTGCAAAATTAAGAGTCAACGCGGCAAAGAATCACAAAAACTTCTCGCTTTGACGCGCTCGGTGAGCAAACAGAAAAGGCGAACAGTAAGTTTATCCTCGCTCTCGCACAGTTATAATAGTGTACTTTTTCCACTGCAATTCCCGGCAATTCCGGCCTTTTGCGCGAACAAACGCTACTCGCCAGAGCTTCGGCATAAATAATTTCGGTCAGCGCTGCGTTCGTTCACAAAAACACGTTTCGCCCTGAGTGATAATTGCGAACCATAAACTCTCGTGAGTTTAGGACAGGAAGAACAAACTGGTGTGTTATCATAATCGATCTAGTTTTCCCGACCCACAGCTTCGAGCCCAGAAATGTCGCAATTGCTTTACCTCGTCGTTTTTCAAACATTTTTTTTCTTAGGTTACAATTATGGCCTGGATTCTAACGGGATGGATCTCTCCCGGAAGAGGGTAAATTTCGTCGTCTCGTTTCATAATATGCTGAGAACTACAATTTATGTAATTCTCAGCAGAGAGCATCTCTTGTACAAAGAAGCACTGATTAGTTTCATTCACCAACTAGTATGTAGCATTATTTTCATTCTCTGTGTTGTTTCACTGTGAAAATGGAGAGATTTATGCCATTCACATTCGTTTAGTTCATAATGGGAAATTTCGAGAATTGCTTCCACTTAAGGATTTCAAAAATATTTAGAAAGTTCGACTGTTTCATAATCATTACTGAAATTTTGAAACTGAAAGATTTTTTATGTAAAAAATGCAAATAATTAATTATTTAATCTATGAGCGTTTTGAAAAAACGTATTTGCATAAGATTTCTTCGACGAATTAATGGAAAGTAAATAGCACAAAACTCATATAATAAGAAAGCATCTGTACGGGAGAATGCGTTAAATTAAGTTAGGTCAAGATGCATTTTAGTCCATCAGATCCATAATGTGAACCGCAGCTTCTCCGCCAGAAAACATTTTACTGAGGAGAATGAAAAAACACACAAGGTCTTTCAAATCCTTTTATTGAAGCTATGATTATTTATTGTCTTGTTTACCCGTCGACATCGATCAATTCTTCCATTTTCAATTAATTCCTTTCTCACCGTAGTCCAAGTAGAGAGGCAACAATTTTGCCTATTCTTGGCATCTTACTGCACTGACGCTTTCTTTAGCAATAACAGATGAGATCACTGGCAGCTATTTATACACGCACTCCCTTTTCAAAAGAAAACTGAAGAATCGTTTTTAATTTTAGTCAATGTACAAAAATCATGATAAAGAGAAATTGGTCTCAATTACGTTGCAAAATGGGACAGGAGGTAATTATGAAATTATGTCGCACTGATGATTATCTTCCTTCGGTCTTAGCCGAATCTTAGAAAAAACGGGGCCAAAATTTCCACTTTCGGACACAAAGTGAAGGTGAGACGCTGGCCCGACATGCTCTACGTAATTACACGTGTGCCGACGAAAGATTACATGCTCGGCGCGTTTTTCGCTCTTTCTCTCCAACTGCTCCAGAAGCGCATGCAGCAAGAAAAGAAAATGAGAATCTCGATTTAAAAATAAAAACGAGGCTGGTGCGCCGCTCGCGGTAATAAATTGACGCTCGAATTGCAAAAAGCAGCCGGCTGAGCCTCGTCGATTAGTCCGGGGCTATTAATTTCAATTGGCCCGCTTCGCTTTCGTGGCGGAATCCGAGATGAATATTCAGCGCCAAGCATTGGCGTCATCGCGAGTCTTCAAGTGCGGTCCAGTTGTGGAGCCTTGAAACCTTTAGTGCGGGTCTGTTCTTTCTTATGATTAGCACCATCCAGGGTGGGGCATTCTAGCTCGCTTCAAATCGGGATATCATTTAAAAACTAAAGGGTTACTCTATTTTCCAATTCTTATTTTTCCAAAATAAGAAAAATCAAGGGAAATGAAAAAATGGCTGCGTGCAGATCTGTGAAAATATTTATATCTCTAAACCGTCACAAGGTTGGAATTCTTTAGATCCAGCCGCCGCAAAGTAACTTGTCACTCCACGATAAAAAATTGCGCAGAAGCCAAAAAACCCAACTTGATTATTTGCTGTAGATATAGATGCAGATTAGGATTGCGACGCACTAGAATGCACATTTTGCCTAATAGTTGCATATAAAAGAAGAAGCCCGTGGAGAGCCGGCCGGCGGACCAGCGCGCGAATATTTTTCATTATTAAAATCCAACTCTCCACGCAGGCTGCAATTGAGGCGCTGTACTAAAATTAAAAGCAGCCGGGATGAAGGAATGCGCGCTTGGCGGGGCCAAAAGTCCAACCCGAGCATGATGGCAAGCAAACGTGTGCTGCATTAACTTTTATCAACGTAACTCGTCCGCGCGCGCCTATACTTTAATTTATTTATTTATTTATGGCGATGCCAGGCAAGTCGAAAGCTTTCATGCTGCTGCTGGCAACGTTAGTTTTAATTGAGACTGCCAGCCTTGAACTTGTGCACACCGACGTCCATAATGAAGTATTTACCATCTCTGCACGGCATTGCTGGCAGGTGCGCCTCGAGAGATCGTAAGTAGCAATGCCAGCGTGGATTATTCACAATTCAGCTCAAAGAGCGAAGGGAGACTTGTAAGCTCGCTAAATATTATATCAAGAGTGGTTTTAACACAAACAGGTGCTTTGAACTTGGAGCAAGAACTTCCGCGGAAAGCACATGAATGAATCTTAATAGACAGCGACTACGCAAAAAACTCAAAAACGTCAAAATTGAAAATCAGGTCAACAGCTGAATTTATATATGATGGAGAAGGACCAGAGGAATCTCGCAGTTTTTTCTAATCTTCTCCGTACTATAAAATTTTTAAAATTTTATTATAGAAGTCTTTAATTTTTCTAATCTGGAATGCAGCCAACCTCAAGCAGAAATATTTACTCTAGAACTACTGAGTACTGTTTAAATGGGGAAATAACAGTATTTTAAGATAAATATATTTTTAGTGTAATGAGTGTAATTTAGCTATGTTCTAGATTTTGTTCAAATATATTGATAACAAAAATTTTAAAATAATTTTTTATTAATTTTGTTGAACGTTTGGAAGTTTGAATGCCTGTTCAGTAATCTCCATGTTATTTCACTTGAAAGTGCATGCATCCATCGAGTACAATAAACCGTTGGGGTAATTACTAACGAACACGCGAATACACTGATTTGAGCATCTCTCCAATCACAAGCGCCACAGACATCAAAACCTGCTTATTAATGTTGACGCTCAACAACCGTGAATATGTGAAATTAATGCACAATTTAAGCTTCAAGCCAATCATTAATGTGGCTAATCGCAAATTTCCGACGCTACAAGGAAGCAACCTGCTGAGAGGTGGATAATTTGCTCGCAGTGCAACCAACTCGGCGCATTTCCCGCGAGCAGCAGACACGTTGACAGTCGGCGATTAATGCGTGAGCACACGTGGACGTAAGTGCAGTTTAGAGCAGGATTTCGGCCTCGTGAGTCGTCTTGCAGGCAAATTGCCGTGAAACCAACCCGAGTGCAGTTATCTCTGCATCAAATCAAGCGGAATGTCGTTTCATTGAGTGCGTCTCGCGCTTAAACGACACGAGAAAATTCCGTTTCCGCCGCTACTTATTTGTCATCCATTCTCGGAACGTAGACGCTCGACTTTTTTGCCTATCATTCACTCTGAGCCTCGATAAAGACCTTTCATTCGATCATTGCTCTGCATTCAGGCGTAATTATGTAAATTCAGTCTAGAAAGTGTTTGCGCCGCGTGGAGTTACTTTTCCTTTTCGCTGTGGGAACGGCGTTAGGCCTAAATAAAATTCCCTGCGGCTCTCACACACATTCAAAATCTTATCTGCCGCCGGCTGCTAGAGGTGTTTAAGTAGCGTTTGCATGGCTTCTTACTAGCACCAAGTGCATTTTTATCGAAAGCCTGCGGAGTGCGAAAGGCGGCTACCGGCTCCGGCCTTAGATAAGCATAGTGACACTCGAAAGCGAAAATGACTTTATTATAGAAGATTTGAATTTGTTGCCGAATATCTCCCATAAAAGGCCGACAGCATTAACGACCTCTCTCGCTTTTTAATTCGTTCCTGCTGCCTTAACAGGCAATTTATAATCGTTTTAGGACGGATTTTTTAATGTGATATTGCAGTGAATTTGTATTTTACGACAACGTCGCGGAGCGCTCCATTAAGACGCTTTATTTGCAATTGATAAGAAACCTGTTCCTTCTGGAGGAACTTGAGAAGCGTCAAATAAGCCAACTCAGAATATTTTCCTAATGATACGTGAGTGAATGCGGGATTTCTGTATAATTTTTGAACTTCTCATTTCTGATATTCGTCACGTTTTTATGTTTTGATTGTTTGTCTGCCCACTCCCCTTGGCTGCGGGACGGGACAATAAAGCGCGCCGCAGCTGGCCGTAGCCTCTATATTTATATTTTTGAAAAGCTCAATAGCAAATCTAACGAATCGTAAATCTTGCTCTATACTTTGATAGTCGCGGACAATGCAGTCATTGAACCTTTCCCAATGCTGGTTGCATGTTGCCTCCCCTCGCGGCCGGCCGGCCACATCACACGCTCTGCGGTCCCCTTTTTTACACCAAAGGCACAATCATTGCGGCAGCAGGAAAGTGGAAATTATCGTGGGCGTCTGCTATTTTGTTATGATAAACAAGGCGGAAAAAATTATCAAGGGAAGCAACCGACGTGGGTGAAATTCTATAGCTTTCAAACGGTTTTAATGTGTATTTTCTGAAGATTCAGCGTGGGAGTCCTCCATTGATGAAGTCAAACTTGATATCACGGGTGTTTGTATGATCACAATAAGTTTCCATTCTACGACCACAAACAATTCGACAAAGTTTACTTCTTAAAAGCTTGATAAAAATTATAAAAGGGCACCGACTTTTTTTGCAGAGCACATACCAATTTTCAAATGCTTCTCACCTCCAATTATTTCTGCTTAAAAATAGTCATTAGTCATATTCTGCACTTGTGTGACCACATTTCTGCAATTAAATTAGCGCATTCAAAGAAATCATTAATTTTCTGCGATTTTGATTACAGGCTAGCGGCGAGAGTCGAATTCCTGTGTTTCGAGCGTCCGGCTTGAGGCCAGGCATGCATTCGGGTCAGTGGTCAACCGGCGGTGCAGGCCGTCGGCCGCTGGACTCGGAGTGCGTCGGCCAGCGGGTATGCGTGGGCGGTGAGGTGGTCGGCATCCTGCGCTTCTTCGGCACTACCGTTTTCGACACAAGTGGAAGCTCATGGTGTGGTGTCGAGCTGGAAACGCCAGACGGCCTCAACGACGGCTGCGTCCACGGCGTCCGCTACTTCTTGTGCAAGCCCTACCACGGCATCCTCGCGCCCGAATCTAAGGTACGGAAAATTGTATTTTTTAACGCCCTATATTCTATTTAGCAATGATTTATCTTTGCACAAAAGAAATAAACAACACATGTTGTTGTTATTAAAATCGGTGTTTGTATTTATTTTTAACTGAGAAGCGGTGAATCATTTGTTACGGTTGTCAATTTTAACAAGCGGAAAATTTTATGACGCTGGAAATGTTTAGTCTTTGTGGCCCTGACAGTCCATTCTTGCCGCACGACCCACTCGGCTTCCTTTGCTGTCGTCTGCCTCGTTGCATCCCGTGAAATTCCTCAGGGATTAGTATTGGGCACCGCTTCACTCATACTTGACACCCGCGACTCTCCTTTTCCTCTCTCTTCCACTTTTGGTATTTCTTTATACATATGCTGTTGCACACCCACGGCACGCTATTAAGTGAGGTTTTTTGAGTGAGCGTCGCGTAAAGCCTTCGTCTCGGATTCAAATCGAGGTTGGACCATCAGGAAAAGGGATCGCATTTCAGATGGGTCCGCAATTGACTCATCTGACAGCAATTTTTGAACCGGTGATTTCAGTTGCGTTTTCACATTGCGGCTTGCTTCAATTCCTCTTTATACAACACACCCACTTGGTAATAAATGTTCTCATGCCTATAATTTCGATGCCTTGCGGATGAGTTCATTTCTTAACATAAATCAGCACTGGCAGTCGTTCCGGTCAAATGTTACAAAAGCGCGCTGAGAATTTCGAGTTTAGCAACATCTTCCTCGCCTTCTCATATTAATGCAGCGCAACCATATTCAGAAATAACCTTAATACACACTTTAGATGCGTGATTATGTCTCCATAAAAGTTACACGCTTGGCTTGAGCGAGCTGAGAAAATTTCCCTCGCCGTCATTTTTCCACCGCAGACTAACCTTCAGGTCGGCGTCTAAACAAAAAAAGTCAACACTTGTTCGCAGCTGTGTTAATTTTTTTGTGCCACAGCGAGCCGGCAAAAAGAAGAGGAGAGAGATATACAGTGTGTGCCAGTAATAAACAAAATGTGCTTGCTTGTCGACAACAGGTGCAGTTGGTTGCAGAGGCTGGCGGACCCATAGGCTCCAAGAAGCGTCTATCGCCAGAGACCAAGAAGCGTTTATCGCCGGACCCCAGGAATTGTCTATCACCGGACACCAAGAGGCGTCTATCGCCAGACACCAAGAAGCAGCACGAGTATTCCAGCAGCAGTACTAGCAGCAGTCCCAGTGGATGTTCCCAGGAAGAAATCACTCCACCCCTACATCTGATGGTGGGTTTTCAGATTTTTTAATTGCAGAAATTAATCTGCGTCATAATCATTGTAATGCCAAGAAAAAGTCGTCATTCTGTACCTTTCGCGCGGCGTAGAAATTTTTACAATTTGAAAATTCAATATAAAAATTTCCCTGAAAGTATGAACTAAAAAAATAATATAAAAAATATCAAATTCTTGCCAAGAGGAAATTCAACTTGCAACCGATTTTCCGCCAGCAAATAAATCAAGTACAAGTTGAGTAAACAAAAACTTACTTTTGACATTGAACTTTATGCACAGGATACATATATTGATTTAAACTTTTTATCACTTTCATTCCATAAATGGCGAGGTTGCGAATTCAAGTTTGATTGTTTGTAGGTTAAGATAAGCAGTGCAGTGGATCACTTTCTTTAACTCGCGGACCTTCGAGTTTCCTTCTCAATTGTTCTTTTTCATTTTTTTTTCGCAGGCAAAAGCTCGTCACGGCCAGTCATCAGTGGAAACAACGTCTCCCATTCCGTGCACCAGCAGCTCCTCTCTCTGGAAGAGCAAAGACACTTGCAGACAGAACCCAGACGAAGCAACTCCCCCTAAGGTAAGACAATACTCTTTGTTTTCGAGTGCCTAACCACCATCGCCTCACTCTTCTTGTCTGTAACGTCTGCCTGTGTGAATTATTGCTTCCGCGCTTTGAAAAGAATTGAATTGCCCTTTTCAAAATGTAATTAAGAGAATAAATTAATATCTATATGAGCTACTCTGATGCACTTAAGATCTGATAGCATCAATTTCTGATCTGGTGCTAACAAATCTAAACGCTCCAGGGATTTTGCATTTCAGTCCTTTCTATTCAGCCCACTTTCTCAAAATGACTAATGCTCGTTTGTTACGACCTCTTAACCCCTACAGTGTAACCTTTTTGCCGTATTGCAAAGTGAATGTGAGGGACATATCTTAATGGAAAGGTTTTTATTTATATTTTAAACCTTTAACCCTAAATTGAATAATATTTCCATGTAATATTTTAACACCACGATCTGTATCAAACTATCTTGCAAAAATATATAGCTCTCGTTTGCACGTTTGTTCGAGCAACAGCGGTTTAAGTTCTTTTGATCTTTTTTGGGTGTCGTATGTGTGCACTCCAATTATTATCAAACTTGTTGACTCCTATGAACAGCCAAGTGTGAAACGCGAAAGTGCTAAATTTTTCAGGTGGCGTGCACGTCAATGGCACCGGCTCACGAGACCACCGCTATAAGCCCGACAGACAGCGAAAGCCGCGGCTCGTTGGCGTGCTCCTCGGGCAGCCTGATGCTGCCCCTGAATTGCTCGCCGCCCTCGTTTGTGCCCGGCCTGAGCAAATGCAACTCGTATGACTTCGACGACTCGCTGGGCATTCTTACGCCAGACCAAATGAACTCGGACTTTACGGCAACCTGCCCGGGTAGCGACGAGGACGAACTCGAAGAAGCGGCCAAGCACGGAGGCATCCTTCTTTTGGAGTCACCGCCCAAGGAGTTCCATGAGCCTGTCGATAAGGAGCAGAGTAGCATTTCGGCAGCCAAAGACCACGGCACCGCGTCAGCAGAGAATTCGACTTCTGATTTCGTCAGCAAAGGTAATTGAATTGACCTGTTTTAAAATTCTGAAAAACCTAATTGTGATATTTAAAGAAATATTTCACAAAACATAGTTTTCAAATCAAAATATCACTCTTAGCCTATTTGTAACTTTCGTAACTTCAACTCTATTGCAATTTTTGAAAGTGCTTCACTTTCGTTTACTTAAATATTGTCATTAAAAAGTGAAACTTGTAAGCTGGCCTTTCTTATCAGCCATAGCTTTTCCGTTTGCTATATAATTGGAAGGTGATCGCACCTCGCGGCGATAATGTTAAAAAAAAACTCCGACCGGTTTATTGGCGAGTCGTGCATTGGGTGGCGCACAAACATTGATAAAAGAATCACCACGACTGCTGTCTTGTGAAAGTGGGCCCCGCTTCAATTATCAATCACTTTTACTGTCTTACATGCCCTTATCGTGGAAATTTTCCTCGTGCTCGCGCAGTAAGCACGCAGCTATTGCTGTTCAGCTGCTGCGTGAGGTTTACTTAACAAAACGTAAACAAAAAGCATCCGAAGCCCGTAAATAATGAACTCCTTGTCGGGTCATTTCCACGCGTAGAAAGCAAGCTACTACAGCGTGCATTTGCATAACATAATCGGCCTGCTCGACCTCTTGACTCCCGACGATTGGCCAGACGAGAGGTTGATCTCTGCCTGGACCAGACGAATTTCCTCACTCTTTAAGATTAGTCGCACGCCGCGAGCATATCAATTAATTTTTGAGATGATGCAACCGCTTGTTCCTTCAAACTCTCACTGCAGCGTGTTTGATTATTGCGCAACTTTTATTTATTTTTAGGCGATGAGTCCATGTCGCAGAGCACCACTTGTCCCGTTCCGAACCCTGGCTGCAGCTTTGTCACGAGCATATCCAGCATCACGAGCCTTGACAATGGGTATCAGGGCGATGGAGAAATGAGCCGCCCAACCAGCGTAGCTGAAACGTCCTCGTCGATGGCCGCACCCCCAAATCCACCACCTGGACAACAGGCGATGGATGTGCACAAAATAAAGGTGGAAAAATAGTTCATTGGTTTTAGATGACAACGCATACATTTTTAATAACAACATTTTACTATTTTCCCTCCGAATTTTCAAGTTTATAATCAATTTTTCGCCTGTCCACAGTTTGATACAATGACCGACTCAGACTTCTTCAGCGATCCCGGTGCAACGGGCGCAGAAAGCGACAACGAGCAAGAAGCAGCGATGACCACTGGCGACCGCAAAGCGCGAGTGATTGACGGCACGCTGTACAGCACTTCCCCCGCAAACAGCGTGGCCCAGCCGCCCGCCGCTCACCTAATGACCTCTTCAGCCGCCACCATCGAAGACATGGAGTCAAGTGGAGTGTTCTCCGACGTCGAGCAAAAGAGGCCGGAGCCTGTGCTGCCTGCGGCACCTTGTATTTCAGAAGAGCTTCCAAACGAAGTCGAAATGGTTCCAGATGAAGACCAGATTGAGAAAAAGGATGAGCAAGAAAAAGAGAAGAGCGAAGAGGAGGAAAGTCAGCAGATTTCTAGCGAAAAATCAAAGGCTGAGAGCAACAAAGTTCCATTGAAGAAGAATAAAATGCCTAATCGGAATGTTTCGTCAAAGGTAAGTGACAATTTTTGCTTCAGCATTCAAAACTTATAAAAGTGAGAGTCGGCATTGTTGTTTTGCCTGCTCAGGAAAATCCCGACTCTTGCGACATTATCGTTTGCTCGACTGCCTCTCTGCTTGTGTCGTCTATTATCAATTCTGATTTGCATCCGCAGGTAAAGACGTTGATCAACAACGCCGTTCCAACCGCGGAACTGATTGAAAATCAAGAGAACAGAAGACAAGTGAAGAACAAAGGATTGGGCAAGTGGGACGCTGTGATGAACAAAATCGCCAAAAGCCAAGCGGAGGAGAAGGCAAAGCCCAAAATCAAAGAGGTGAAGAGCCGAGTTTTTGCCAACTTGGCGTTGCAGCCGACAGCTCAGATTGACACCAAAACTAACAACAATAACAACTTACGAGGCTCCTCGCCTTTCAAAACCAACGGAAACATACCTTCTAGACCCAACAGTGCCAGGGCGCGGAGGGAAAATCTTTCCACATCAAAGCCTAGCAAAGCGTAAGTGCAGATATGTTTTTTTTTTCTAAAAATACACTGGAGATATTATTTTGCATACAAATCTTAACTGGTTACGCAGCTTGTAAAAAATGTGCATGCATGGCAAAATGTAAAACCACAAGAAAAACAATGACGAAGCATAAGAAATGCTTCGCCGTTTATCTCCAGCAGATGTTTCTCACATTCAGAGGTCCACCCACAGTTTTCTCACTAAAACATTTGATTACAAATACAAACTTTGTCTCAATCAGCGCTCTAAGTGGGAAACAAATAAATCTGTCAACAGAAAGCGCAGCAAGCTGCGGGGAGCGGAGTCATCGACTTCACTGCAAGCAGCAAAAGATGATGCCAAAATCGGCTCGTCGATTAACAGTTCCTTGAGCGACTTGAGTCGGGCCTCCAATCTCTACAAGATCACCACTGGTGAGTATAGCGCATGCAATGAGAGCACACTGCCGCCAAGCGGCAGCAGATGTTTTTGTTGCAGAGAATAGCGATATGACATCAGCAGCTGAGCTAGCTTGTTCGCTCGGCATCAAATTCTTCTGGTTTCTAATTACACTTAATATCGTTTGACATAATTCAGCTTACTTTTTACTAGAAAGAATACTTAACAATATAATGATAATGATCATCCTGTTTTGCAAGTTGCACTAATTGCGAGCACATACATTTTTTTCATATTTCGGAAGGAACTACTGTGTGGATTTAAGCTCTTATTATTTTCTCTCCCAGAAACCGCTACTTGGACCGACTTATTCAGGTGCAAACAAGTACGCTCACGATTGAATGCGGTGACTCGCGGTTTTTCGCGTGGAAATGCAGTTAGTTAATCGTTGTGCGGATTCAACAGCTCTGCCGTAGAGAATGAACTTGCAATCAGTCACTCGGCGCGGACGCAAAAAAACTGAATGTTGCAGATGTTAATTCGATGTACACTCTCTCACGCAGCAAGTGTCTCCGGCAAAAAGCAAATCGTGCCAAACGCGGGTTTAAATTGCGCGTCTATTTAAAATTTAAAACGCATAGTGGATGATGATTATTTGCTGTAGTTATTCATGTGTGGGTTTTGCAAAAGCGGGGAGGAAGCAATAGCTCATTTGATCGCGGCGCAGATGTTAGAGTGGTTCAAATTAGCCTGGATGCATCAGCAAATCTTTTCAATGCCAACCCTTTGAGATTTGAATAAGGCACAAATTCATCAATTAATATGCACGCGTCGACACCAATGCCAGTTCGCGATCATTATTTGCAAGTCTTGTATTTTTAAATATATAAAATAATATTTTCAGTGCTTCGATTATACTTTTAAATTTCATTGGCTTCAGCTTCAAAAAATCAGATTTTGGCTTGCAGGCGGTGATCCAATCTTGCATACCAAACACAGTAAGCTACACCGTGCGCCGACTTGCAATCGTTACAAATGGATGATTTAAACTGAAATCAAGCAGAACACTCGACTGCTAAGAGTCATATCAAATGGGAAGGCCAATGCCGCTTTGATATTTCGCTTCTCCTGGAACTGTGAGCTCGATTTCTGGCAAAGGCGTTTTCAGTTTAAAGCGCTTTGGCTCGCTGCTCGCATTCTCGTGCCAAACGCAACGGAGTCGAATTTTCCGCGAACAATACCGCGCATTGTTCGATTGTGCGACGTTTATTACACGGATTACAGATGTACTCGCACTAAAGAGCAGCCGTTGAATAAAAAACTCCAGAAAGGATCGACGACTTCCTTCAATGGCACGACTTATGTAAATATTTGAGACGCGCAAGGTGTATAAGAACGCTTTTCAGATGCGAGGAAATGACAATGAGCCAAGCAGTTTCAACACCGTGTTTGACTATAGCTCTCGACGGCCTCAACCTACTCTTGAGCGCTGAAAGATCTCGCTCGCGGGACCTGTTCTCCAATTATTTACACGCCCCCGAGCCATTCATCGCATTAGGATGAATAATATCGCACGCGGTGGAATCCGCGTGCTTCGATTTCCCATTTAATCTGGCGGGATCGTGCCGACGCCGGCGGTCATTTCTGGTCTGAAATTTTAACAAGCGGCGTCTGAAAACAGGTCTGCAAAGAGAGGCTTCTTCAAAAGGTACTTTCTCGCTAAAAAGAGAAAATGGATTGTTCAAATGGCTCTTTTCTAAATTTGGTGCGCGCGCGGTGATTGCGTTCCGCCGCTGCCTCGAGACAAGGAGAGGAGCGCTGGCTCTCAGGAGTAGCTCGTTCGCTCGCTTCCTTCGCACTCGGCGCGACCAGTTGGCGATCGGCACTCGTTCTGTTCGGATACACACGCACCCGCACCACACAACACGCGCGTGGATTACTTTTGCGCTCTGAGATGAGACGGCCTTTTCGCACGGTGGCCCGCCAGGAGCTGCTTCCTTCGACGTGAATGCCGATTCCTGCCACGGCGACATGGGCCGTAACAAGAAGCGTTTCGGAGGTCAGTCTCGTCGGACGGAAAAACAATGCCTATCTCCCTTATCTGATCCCAACTAACAAGTAACACGAATCGAAGCGTGAATTTTAGCCCGTTTTGTCGTTTACGAGGAGGGAAGTGAGTGTCGCTCATTTTCAAATTCACTCGGCGTGTTTTGTACAGAGATTTCAATCTGGCAAGGATACGTGGGAAATTTAACTGTGCGCGAGAGTAATTAAAATGCACCAAGGAGGGTTCTGAGAACGCTCCACTCACTGTTTTTTCAAACAGACTGCATCTTTGTTTGGCTTGCGTTTCTTAGTAAACTACATCAAAATAGAAGTGTAGCAAAATATCACAGACTTTTCATCACATTTTACTCGCCGGCATCCATCTAGTCTAGAATCCAGTTATTAAATAATTATTTTAGGCAGTTTTAACGCTTAAATCGATCGTAATAAAAATCTCGAAAGTTAATCACAGTGAATGCTTCTTAATTAGAAAATCTGAATCATGAAACGCTGCTCTGCCTCATCAAGCACTAAAATTTACGATGTCCGCTTAGCAGGCTCAATTAATAAATTGAGCACACGAAACGGTTGCTGGAGCACTTTTTAGGCTGAAATACGCTTTTGCATTCTTCTGATGGTGATTCGCTTTTCGTAAAGAAACGCCGGCTGGACGCTGCAAATTTATTGTTTAATAACCGCCGCTCATCCTGTCGGTCCGCTCCCAGAGCTGCTCGAGTGAAGCACATTTTTCCACACTAACTGCACGCCTGTTTGCTCGAGCTTAAAAGAACACCTGTCGAGTTCACGGATTCTGTGGAGGTCGAGAAAGTGTCATTGAATTAAATCGGCTCGAAAGCATCAATAATGGCTTTATCTCCCTTACTCGGTTGTCAAGCTTTTCATCAGCGTGCGTACTCGTTTGCACTTTATTGAGCTGGTTTGTTCCTTTGTTTGTCATTCACACAGCACGCACTGCAGAATCTCCGTGGCGCGGAATGAATGATCTCCCGCGTGCGCAAGTTCGCTTTCTCTTTCAATTCCCAAATCTGGAGCTTAATAACCCGGCAAACGCAATCGCGCCTTGCTGCTTGCTCGCATTTTAGCTTTCCGCCTGCCCTTGTTGCAGATCAAGGCTCAAAAAATAGCACCATCGGCACCAAGAAAAGCGCTGCCAAGGTGAAACCAACAAGCGTCGTCCGAAATATAAAACAAACCCCGACCAAACCCAAACTAACCCCCACTAAGGGTGAGTTGTCCACTGACATCATGGCTTTTTGTGGCTCTGAAAACTACTTTTAACACCTCTTTTGTTGATTAATTTTTTGCTTGGACTGTAGCCGCTTGAGAATCATGTTCGTTTAACTGCACGAAGCTTAACATTTTTCAAACTCGTTTTCAAAGGCGAAATGTGTTTTCGTTTTTAATACCACTTAAATGTTTTAGTACGTCATGTCTGGAACTAAAAAGCAAACAAGACACGGTTATTACCTGATTATGACAAATTTTGTGCAACACAGATTGATTTTTTTCAAATAAATAAAAATTAGACTTTTTTACCCTTTATATCTTACAAATAAAAATTAGTAACGTAAAAATATTTTTAAGTAATAGGTGATGCGGGAGCCGCATGCATACAACACCCTGTTGTGTGATAACCTTTTAGCCGTGCAGAAACAACCCTTAAACTGCCCATAATATGCCCTTGCATTTTTTACGCCTGCCTAACTAGTCTATAAATTGACAGTCAATAACACTAAAATCAAATTCAAAGTATTTTTTAATTTTTAATTTCCTTGCTGTCTGCGATGCAGGCTAGCATGAATTTTAGGAAGTTTGATTACTTCTCAAACCAAATTTATACCCCACCAAAATATCAGGCTTAAATAAAAACCCAACGGAATGCAATTTAAGGTTTTTTCTGCACGTTGAAAGAGTGCTCACATAAGAGGGTGTTACATATTATATATGTGAGTCTCCCGTATAACCTATTGCTTTTTATTAATAAAAAAGTTTGTGCAGTGACTTCCGTCCCGTTTGTTTCCTCTTCAAGTATTTCCAGAGCGTCAACAACCCTGATGGATATCTTAAAATTGCATCTGCTAATCGGTGTCGTTTGTGTTGCAGACCAAAACAGAAATGTGCACCCCCTTGGCAAGGAGTCGCCCACCCCGGCGAAGAAGCCACCCCCGGTGATCGCGCCGCCACCACCACACCTGCTCAGGGAGCTGGAGCACGCGTCGGCAGGGTGCGAGGCGATGGCGGTGCTCGTGCAATACCTGGTGCACACGGTCAGTGGCCCTTCCTTCCTCCTTCCCGCACAGCGCGATAACACTTTTTCGTTGCAGGTCGGTGCGTTCTCCGTCACTTCCTTAAGGTCGGAGCTCGAGCGGCTGAAAAAGGAGTGGGCGTTGACCAAAGCTGACCTCGGTGAGGAATAAATAAATAAATACGCGGCTGCGGCGGCACACGCTGATATGGCCTGCCGCGATGTTTGGCAATCCGGGCATGTGCGCGCGCCCGCTTATTATTATCGTGCTTTTCGGCTAACTGTGACATTGGGGACGCCTCGTTCCCTACTTCTCTTAAAATTCCCTCCCGATAAGGCGACCGACGCCTTTCCTGACGTGACCCAAAGATGTGTCCGCACGTTTCTCAGAACCATTCGAGAAGTGCCCCGTAATGTAATTAGCAGCGCTGTTTCGACCGCTGGATGCGGCTGAACGACGTCTGCGATGCAAATCCCTCCATGGCGCCTTGCTAACTAAATGCGCAGAGTTTATATTTATATGGCCCGCGAATTTGCATTTTATCCGACGCTGGTCCGATTTGGCATGCTAATGACACTCAGGTTATTTGAGAGATTGCCTGTGTCATTACTCGTAATCGCATAATTTGAGCTCATGGTGATTTCCAACTCAGTTCCTTTTAATAAAGCACCCACTGTCACTTTCAACCTTTTGAGAGAACGTGGCATTTCATCAAAAAGTGTCATAATACATCACTTTTTACCAATTTAGGATCCTCATTGCTTGAGGTAAATTAAACCTGTGTGTGGTTAGCAAAACCATGAAACATTTTAAAGATATTAAAATTGTTGAATATGACTTTTAAGCTTTGTGTTTATTTATTAAGGATAATGGATAGCTAGCGAAATTCCTATATGAAAAAATTAAACAACACGCTCTTTACCTGTCCATCCTTAGCAAATCAGCGCTGAGCTCTTCTCCGTTAATGATTACAAAATGAATGTTAAAAGAGCAAAAGATTAATTTCAAGCAAGCGTAGAAATGACATACGGAACACATAACTTCGCAAAAATTGCTTTTTAGCAAAATGCCAGAATAAATTAATTATTGCTCTAATTTTAGTTATAAGTAGCGATAACAGTATCAAAATTGAAAAAAGTAGCAATGTGACAAAAATTTAGGTAAAAATAATAGCTAATTTAATTAAATTCCAGACGAATCCAAAGCCACTATTGTTAGACTGCAGCAATCCCTAAGTGATGAGGTCCGAGTGCACGAAATGCATCTGGAGACTCGACAAGCCGAGTTTCAAGAAAGACTAGCCCAAATTGAAGTTGACAACAAAAAAGCGCTGGATGACGTCAACGCGAAGTATGAACAGAAGGTCAAAGAAGTAAGTGGTTCTTGTCCTTCATTATTTGGCAAAATTTCTGCAACGCCTGCGTTCGCCTCCACGCAGATCGAGACTCTGAGACTGGAAGCCGCTGAGAACCTGCAGCAGAATGAACAGGATTGGCTCACTGAACGCAACCAAATGGTGTCTGACGTGCGGAGCGAGGCCGAAAAGAGGCTGCAAGAGGGCTTGGAGCGCGAGGCAGATCTCAAACAGCAAGTGGACAAGCTCACTGCCCAACTGGCAGAATCCACCAAGGACAGCAGGATGTTCCTCGAGCTGATGCACAAAGATAAGGACACACAGATGCAGGTAAGGGTTAGATAGATCTTAAATTCAAAGTGCAGTACTTAATTCAAATTGGTGAATACAGATATGGTCAATACTTAAATAGGACCTTTGTAAAATTTTCATACTGAGAACTAATTTAAATATTTCAAACAACAATTGATCAATGCCCCTATTCACCATAAATAAATTTTTGCTTTACCGTATTTAAAAAAAAAATTAAATTGTGATGAAACTAGGCGTCGGCTGAAAGGTGTTTAACTTTGGAGAAAGAGGTGGACAGCTTGAGGGTGGTTTTGGACATGCGGCACGCGGAGCTTCAATCGCTGAGGAAAGTGGCCGCTGAAGCATCAGAAAAGTCTGACATGCTAATGACTTCTGAGATCCAGCTTGCTTCACTGAAGTCAAAAGTGGAAGACCTGCAGTCTCAGCTGCATTCAAAGAGCACAATTGAAATGTAGGCTCCAGCTAGCCATAAAATCATAATTTGACTATAAAAACACTTGATTTACAGGTCCTTGAAGGAGGAAAACAAATCACTTGCCAAATCATATTACGCCGAGCTTCAAAATAATCGTCGTTTGTCACAACTTCAGGAAGAACTGCAGTGGAGGATAAAGCAGAGTTCTGAAGTTATCAGCAGGCTATCTTCGTCATGTGGAGGTATAACATTTAATGGGGTTTGAATTATCTAGTAATATGATTTAATTCCTGGATTTTAGGTTCACCGTCTATGAGTGCCTCGTTTAAAAACTGCGCTAGTCCAGTCCCTAGTGGTTTCTCAGATGATTCAAGTGATTCTTGCAGGTTACAACTACGTTCCTTGTTGCTTCAGTATTCATAGTTTAATTACCAATAAAATTTAGAGAAATTAAATTATTTAACATAATTCATCATCGTTGTTGGTTGATTCCATAATGCAGGCAGCCACACTCCATGTTAATTTTTCATTTGAAATTAAATGCAGCTGCCTAGGTGTATCGCAAGCTGTTTATTTTCCTGCATTCTACAGAAATTTACTGAATAAATAATTAAAATGGGACGCTCCAAAAAGAATGGCCGGCATTTAATTCGTGACAAATAATTCTGATAATAGATTGTAAAAACACACCATACATAAAAATTCTAGATGATATTATAGCTTGAACCTTTTAATCGTAAAAATCCTTTAGATAATTTTTGTTCTGACAAATCTAGGATTTATTAAAGAATTTTTCAAACCGAATTTTTTTTCTGAAATCAAACTTACGGAATGGCTCAGCTCTGCGTGAATTTATAATGGGTATAGTAGTAAAATTTGGAGAGGATAGCTGATGTGTAGTACAAGAGTGGGATTTAAATTTTTTCATCTCAAAATTTTACCAGTCCATCCTAAGTAAATACATGCAGAGCTGATCATTTCATAAATTTAATTTCACAAAATTATCTGCGTTTTTTCCTGTTTTCCTTTTTTCAATTATATATTTCTGTTGTAGAACATCTCACGGTCTAGAAGACTCGCCGTGCGTGAAGATCATGGCTCGGAAGAGCGACTCGGTAGCCTACCTGCTGGACATGAGCGCCGACTACATCGAGTACAAAATGTCTCGTAGCCAAATGGAGTCTCCCCGTGCGGCGTGCGGCACCAACTACCCCACAAAGAAGTCTGCCTCTTCGTCAGGCATCCCAAGCCGAAAACCGTTGACACGCAAGGTTGCCTCGTCAGCCGCTACTTCAACGCCCCGCATGCAAATCAGGGGGCGCTCGCAGTCAGCGTCGTCAGACTCTGAGAGTTTCGAGGTCAGCGACGAGGAGCAGCTGCGGCAGGCGGGCCAGAACTCTGCCATGACCACGTCTTTTGAGTTTTCCTTCAGTCTGCAGCCGCAGGATGCGGCAGGCGAGGCGATGGTGTCAGAGGACGACGGCCGCAACCAAATCGCCGGCAGCAGTAGCGTCAGTTCCTCAGAGAACATCACCATCGGTGACCTGGAGGAGGAACTGTCCTCCAAGCGGCTGCTGCAGGAAGTCCAGGACAGTCTGACTGAGGAGACCGGCTGGATGGAGGAGATGAAAACCGTTTCGGATGAGAAGAGCTAGTGCTTTTTATTTTACCGCTGTAGTCCGAACTGAAAACTCTGTGCTGGTGATAAAAGTTAGTAAAGAAATTGCTATGCTATTCAAGAGTTGTGTATTTAATTGAATTGATTAATTATGTATCTAGTCATGAAATGCATTGATTATAAATCCCATCTATTGCAAATAAACAGCACACATAAAGTGTTTTAAGGTCATAATTGTTTTTCTATTTTCGTATTTTTATTTGACGCCCTATATTCGCGAAATTAATTTTATTGTTTGCCATCATATCCAAGAACAATGAAAAATTTTAGTTTTCAGCAGTTACCTCTGTTGCATTCTATCAAAAAATATTATTCATGCCTCGCCTAGGTTCTAATTAATGATGATTATTTAAAACGTAATGGTAAATAAAAAAATTTAATCATTGACAAAAATTTTAATACACTGCAAAAAATCTTATATAACAAATACCCTACTGTTTTGGAGTACATATCAATGACATAATACAGTACTAAAAGCCAGCAAACCAAGAAAAAGATTTGAAATTTTCATTCAAGGAACTAAGGATGGCATTGATGGTAGACTTGCTCTCGTTGGTTAAAATTGAGATTTTTTAAGACTTTGTTTTATTAATAGAAATGTATAATCTCGTGAATAGGGCGCCAGTTGGAGCCGGAACACGTGGAGAAAAATTAAAATCTTAACTTCAACCAACGAGGACAAGTCTGATAATTTCTTCATTATCAATAACGAGAATTTTTTAGGTGTCATCCGTGGTAATTTTAATGGAATATATAATATCTATTTAAAATGGTTCAGGCCAGAGCAATGTTCTATGTTTCAACAAGTCAACTCTTTAAATATAGCAAAGATAAGAAGTGTTTTCGAGGCTACCAATGTGACCGCACCTAAGGAGAAGGGGCTTATTTATTGCTTTACACATAACGCGTATAGGGAGGTGGAACTGGCTGCTGGCGTGAAAGCGCAGAGAATGACAGTAATGACAATGACAGTATTAAACTGGCTGTGCTGTGCCCGGTTGAGAGCGCGCGCGCTTAAGAACTAAGCTCTGCAGCTCTCGAGCTCTCTTGAGCTATCAATTTCCAAATAATTTTAAGGGAAATCAACCACTGTGGCTATATCGCCTCTATCATAAAAAATAGTAACAAAAATATTTGGTCGCAACCATGTCTGTAGTTTACACATCTGCAGCTCTTAGTGCGACTTTGAAAATAGTGCCTCGAAGAATTAGTGCGAAAGCGACGATTGTCCGAAGGTAAGCAAGTCAATACTGATCAATCTGCTTCACTCATATATATATATATATATATATATATATATATATATATATATATATATATATATATAGTTATAGTGATTTTATACTATCTTATTAATCCTGCGGACTTGAACAATTGATTTTCAAAAGACATCAGCGCGAAATCATGTGACAACAGAACTGCTTGGTTCATATCAGTTCATATTGCATCAATTCATACGCGATGTAATTTTTGGGACGCGCACAAGTGTTTCAGCAGAGTAGCCATGTGCAGTGTCAACAGGCGAATTTTCACTGCCCCCAATAAAATTACGAGCAAGTATTAGCTAAATACAAATCTTTTGCAGACACAAGTCTACAAGTTACCTGCACTGCGCTGGACGAACGCCACTGACCTCACTCCCACCGAGAAAAAAGTCAACCAAAAGGTGCCCATTGGGTGCCCGCGTTCGGTCACCCGGCTACCCCCCGTGGGCACCCAGATGGGCACCCATTGGTTATACCGCATGTCCAACCCTTCGGGCACCCGCGAGTGGTCATGCCCAGAATTCGGGCACCAAATGGGCACCCATTAAATGACCTTTCATAGAATCACCTTTTATGTACGTTAAAAGTATACCTGAATTCAGGGAGCGTAATAAATAAGAGGCCGAGAATATTCGTTGACCAAAAGCTAACCATCGGGTGCCCGGCTGAGGTTACCACCAGTGGGCAGCCAATGGTTACCTTTTGGCCACCTTTTATCTAGGGCTGTCAGGTGGCACTGGTGGCAGGTCAATTGACTCTGTCCTTTAAAAAAGTTAAATTTGAGTATAGCGCAAAATGACAGCCCGAGGAAAGAGGTAGCCAAAAGGTAACCATTTGGTGCCCGCCTGCGGTTACCTTCAGTGGGCAGCTAGATGGGCAGCACTTTTATTGGATGATATTCATACAACAATTAAATTACAATTAAATAATACATTTGTTACATCAAATTTGAAGATTCATATTTTTAAAAATCCCCGAAAATCAAATAATGTGAATGAAGGGTGGACTGTAACTCTTTACTGGGTTAAGTTATCACCTTGAAATTTTCAATGTCTATCCTAGTTTTCCACCATGAACAACTTATCAACCTACAAAAAATTCGCAGGGCAAAGGTCAAGGTCACCTTTTGCAACCTTTACTCAAAAATTCAAAATAAAGGGATCGTACAACCCTTAGATCTTTTTGGGGTTCAGGGCTGAAATGTAGCCCTTGAAATTCTACACAAGCTCACCAAGTTTCAAAGGTGCAACAGTAGTTTTGCTGTAATTTGAATTTGAAAATTAAAATCCGGCTCGATGCCACTCGATCGAGCACGGCCTTTAGTCGGCGAGTTCGCCCATCATTCGTCGATAATATTTTTACCCATTCCATTTGGTTTGATGGTTGGACACATCAAGAGGGCCCAGGGTAGACATACTAAGGTCGATACCGACCTTCAGGGTCTGTACCTGACGTGACCCTGAGATATATTTTTTATAAATATCCAATTTGATCGAACTTGGTGTCTTTCCATAGGTTATCAACGCTCTGCAGCTCAAATATAAAGTCAAAACTGCCGATTTCAAATTTTAACACTTTTAAACATATCGTCAGGATTAATGGCTTCCACAATTATTTCAAGAATTGGTTTCAGGATTGTTATTCGGCGGTTTAGGCTGTATTTTTGAGCTGTACAGAGGCCAAAACCTATAAAAAGACACCATTCTTGATGAAATTGGACATTTTCGAAATTATTATCTCAGGGTCTCATCAGGTTCAGACCCTGAAGGTCAATTTTGACCTTACTATGTCAATCCTTGGTCCTCTTGTTGTGCCTAAGCAAATGGAACGGATTAAAATATTATTGACAAATGATAGACGAACTCGCCGACTAACGGGCATGCTCGATCGAGCGGCATCGAGCCGTATTTCAACTTTCATTTTCAAATTACAGCAAACATTTTTGGTACTTCTAAAACTTGGTGTGCTTGTGCAGATTTTCACGGGCTAACCCCAAAAAATCTGAGGGCTATCATCCCTTAATATTGAATTTTCAAACAAGAAAGGTGACCATGACCTTTGACCTGCGAATTAAAAGTCGTTCACAATTGAAAACTAGGTTTGGCAGTGAAAATTCGAAGGTTATACCTGATGCAGTTAAGTTACATTCCACCTTTCAATAACAGAATAAGCAGTTACAATTAAAAAAATAAATTATTAAGTGCAAACAACAATTTTTCAACACCAAAAAAATAGACTGCGGAGAACTGCACACTTACAAATTAATAAGACTTAATAGTTAAAACGTTTAAAACCATAACAACATATTAATTTTTGAGGTGATGCAGTAACAGAACAAATAATATTGGATGATTATAATAATTGTACGAGTTTACCTGCAGTTGGGAATTCCCCCTTGGCTGCCATTAATTGGCATTCTTTTGATTTTAATAAGATTTCACTGAGATAGAGGACATGGTCCTGCTGCTGTACATTCAACATTCAACCCTTTAAATAATTATATCTGATGTGCTGGAAACCAAAAACAGTTAAGCCAATCATGGTCGAAGTGTAATTACATTTGTTTTCAATGTGCTGATGTTTCTAGGGTGATTGGCGTAACTGATTTTGGTTTTGAGCACATTAAAATTAATTATATAAGTCCAGAAGGCACAGCAGCAGTATTTAATAAAAAAAAAACACAATGAGAGGGAATTAAAATCAGAAGTATACCAGTGGCACCATCTATTGTTATTATTGAAACATTTAAGGCTTTTGCAATTGATATTTTTGAACTTATGATATCACTATCAGAGAAATTAATTTAAAAATTAGTTGTGTCTACAATTAGTTGTCAAGGAAATCTAGAAATATTCATCTAGAGAATGCAAACCTTAAATAAAAATATGCCGCAAACACAAAATCAAAAAATAGTTATCGGAATTCAATTCAGTTGTTGCGAACATTTGTTAAGTGAATTTACGTGTTTGAGCAGAAAATTAGAGCCTTGTTAATATTAATTTTAAAGATTTCAACACACAAAAAACGCCATAAAACATACAAAGAAAAGCACTCAATATCCCTACTCATGTCCAGCGTCCAGCACTACTTATCCTGTCAAACATGGCCGTTGCTTTACATCTTTGGGGTCCATATGGTCCCATCCATTTCACGTCAGCCGAAAACGCAAACAAAACAGCAGACAAACCCTGCAAAATAAAATACAAAGTATTAATTATCTACTCAATAATATCGCCGGGAATTCAACTGCATACCTGCGGATACTGCGGCCGGAGTTTTGTTAACTTGTCCAGGCTTGTCATCCGCTATTCCCAACCAGAGCCAGAGGACATCAAAATAATCAATCAGGGCGGGACGCGGTGCTAGCCTGATGACACAAGGATGATTTTAAAGCAATTTAAAACGAATATTTTGATGCCAGTATGTGTCTACGCGCGCGTATTTTTGTACACCGCCGCGCCGTACGCAAATCTAATGTAAATTCAATGCATACCCTTACCTTTCGGAACATCAGGAACATCGACAATCCATCCAAGAACCCGTTGATGTTGTCTATTTGTCGAAAGCAACCGAAAACACGGCGAAAATCTCGGCTAAAAATGATGATGCAATCCAGCGCGTCTCAACCATCATGCTTGTTTTCAGTCACTGAGCATGAGGCAGCCGCAGCTGGTGCTACTGCCGACAGTGGCGCCACAAGCGCGGCCGACGAGTGTAACAAAGAAACGCGCGCGCGATAATGCTGAGCTAAAATAATAATAATTGCTCAAAACGAGTTAATAATTTTAGAGTTTGAAATGCTAATTAGTGTTATAACCAAATAAATTTTTAAAAAATAATTTTTTACGAAACACGAACTCAAGAATTTACGGTGGTTCTCAGGTTGCCCATTGGTTAACCATTGGGTAACCCATTTTGGTTATAAATTTTTTTATTTATTTCTTCACTTTAACTACTTTTACAAAAATATTTTCCAAAATAAGTTAAAACTTGTGGTGACGAAAATCTGACAAAATTTGAGGGTAAAACGAGTAAAGTAAAATGGTGCCCGCGCATCGGTTAACCATTGGGTAACCAAAAGTTGCCCCTTTTTAGCAATCATATTAAAATGCATAAAAATTTATTATTCAATCCTACAATAACCACAATAATATTTTTTCTGTGCCCAAAATTTTACGAAAACAGTTCATGAACCGGTCACACCGCATATGCAGTTATCCTATCCGAGTTACCCGAAAGCTGCCCGATGGCTGCCCACGACTGGGCACTGGCAATTTTAGGTGATCCCAGCCAAATATAAAAAATTCCAACCAAGCCAGGTTCAAGGTCATGCCTGAAATGCAAAACCGCCCCTAGTTTAATTTTTTCAGGTGACCGCAAGTGACCATAGTTAACCGCCTGCCCACTCCGAGTATCCGAAAGGTGCCCGATGGGTGCCCAAGACTGGGCACTGGCAATTTCGGGGATCCAAGCAAAATTTCGACAAAAATTTAATGAAACATGATAAAGGATCATGCCTGAAATGCAAAATCACCCTTAGTTTTAATTTTGTTAGGTGACCGCAAGTGACCCCCTGCCCGCTCCGGGTAACCGAAAGGTGCCCATTTGGTGCCCGAGACTGAGCACTCAAAATTTGCACGATCCAAGCCAAATTTCAAAAAAATTCCAATGAAACATGAATCAGGATCATGCCTTCATTGCAAAACCACACTTTGCTCAACTTTTGTCAGGTGACCGAAAAGTGACCGCGGTTACCCCTCTGCTCGCTGGGGCTGACGGTCGGACGGCTTGTGGACAACGCTGCGGAGAAGTGGTCGGACAAGACTGCACTGGTGACATGTCACCAGAGCGCCAAGTTGACCTTTCGACAAGTCCGCGACAAGGTCACGCTCATTAATGCTCGCGATTAACATAGCTAGAAATGTCTGACCCCGTTGCGAACCATACATTACTCTTCCAGGCCGATCAGCTGGCCGCGGGGTTTGTGCGTTTGGGTCTTCGGCCCGGCGACCGGCTCGGCGTCTGGGCGCCCAACTGCGAGGAGTGGTACCTCACGCAGATGGCCGCGGCCAAGGCCGGCCTCATGCTGGTAAAGCTGTGAATTTTTTGTTCATTAAAAAAATCAACAGTCACGAAAGGTAACCATAAACCCGCTGTACGAGGCAAAGGAGCTGCGAGAATGCTTGAGAAAAGTGCAGGCGAGAGGGTTGGTCTATGGGGAAAAGATTCGCAACAAAAGCATGCACGACACCCTGATGCAAGTGCTGCCCGATTTGGAGAAGACGGGCGACGGCCTGGTGCGTTCTTGGCACTTAGAGCACTTGAAAAGTATCATAGCAGTTGGACCTGAACCACCTAAGTAAATCTAATCATGAAAATACGCATTTTTGTTAAATATTCTTTTGCAACATAAAGAATATCTGTTCGTTTCGACGATTTGGTGAAAGAAGATTTGGAAAATGCGAGAAAGATTGTTTTAAAAATAGAGGAGAGCATTCAACCTGATGACCCGTGCAATGTGCAGTTTACATCAGTAAAAAGTTTTAATTTAAATTGTACAACCGAAAGCTTATTTAGATTTAATGTTCTATAGGGCACAACTGGGCTCCCAAAAGCGGCTGTTTTGAGCCATCACAATATTGTAAATAACAGTTGGTACATCGGGGAACGATTCGAATTAAATGACAAGGTGAGTGTAATTTTGTCTTACAAATTTTTGTTGGTCGAAAAAAAATACATGCGTCACATTTATAGACCTATATGAACTGTAGCTATATAAAAAATTCTGTAAATATATACAGCGATTCAAAAACACGTTTTTCTCAGGAGGAAAACTCGATATGCATGCCAAATCCCCTGTTTCACGCTTTTGGCTGCGTAATCGGCACGCTGGTAGCACTCAGCCATGGAATAAAACTCGTCTTGCCCGCGCCTATGTCCAACGGAAAAGAAACTTTGAAAGCGCTCCAGCAAGAAAAGTATACCAGGAAAATGCTTTAGATGTTTGTGTCTGATCTGAATTTTCTCACGCAGCTGCACAATCGTGTACGGCACCCCCACGATGCACATCGACCTGCTGAACGCTATCAGCATGAATTCCGTGCAAAAATCGGAATTAAATGTGAAAATCGCAGTAACCGCTGGCGCTTTCTGCCCAGCGGAAATCCAGCGCCGAATCAAGACCAATTTGGCCGCATTCGTTTGCGTACGAAAATTGCATGAGTATTTTTATGAGCATTAAATTGATCACCTTTAACTTCAATACTAGACATGCTACGGAATGACAGAATGCAGTCCCGTCAACTTCCAGTCTTCACCGTCCGACCCTGAGGACACTTTCAACGTTTCCGTAGGCAAGCTAAGCGATCACTGGGAGGCGAAGGTTGTCGACCCTGAAGGAAACATGGTGCCGTTTGGGGCGCCTGGCGAGCTGTGGGTCAGGGGCTACGGAAATATGCTAGGGTATTATGAGGATGAAAGTGCTACCAGAGCCACTCTGAGACACGATGGGTGGCTCAGGACTGGGTAATAAAAACTTCGCAACCGCAGATTTATTAATCGACCTGTTCAATTTATTTTACTCTTGTAGCGACCAATTCGTGATTGACAGTTGCGGTTTCGGTAGAGTTGTCGGCAGGATTAAGGATTTAATAATCAGGGGCGGTGAAAACATATACCCTGGTGAGGTTGAGGACGTTTTGCAAACCCACCCTGATATAATCGAGGCACAGGTACAGAGAAATCAATTCATTTTATAAATTTTTAAACGAATTGTAAATATTGTTGAGCCACATATCCATCATCTTAAAACTAATTGTTTTAATATTAAATGCAAAATCATTCTCGAAAAAATTCATTTGTTTCAAGGAATTCTATCTTGCCAGCGATTTGCACATCTTATATTGACTTTCGTTTATGATACGCGATTTACATCGTCCAGAGTGAACCGTGTTAGTAAAAAATTAATTTACGCTCATAAAAAATATATGTAATGATAGGAATTTAAAAAGACACGTTTATATTCAGCGCTGTTGATTTCATGCAACATCCTTCATACTGCTGTGCAGTATTATTAAAAGTGACAAGTTTAGTGATGTGCACAAATATTGGCACTAAACGCATATGGCATAGCACACTATTAACGATTGAAGTTTGCTGTGGAAACTGTCGCAAACATAAGGGACACAAATCTTGCTCACACGACTGATTCAGTGACTTATGTTTGTGTCTCTTGTAATTTCCACTCATATAGAAGAGAAAGACAGCACAATATTTTGTTCAAACTTGCTCTGACTGGCTCTGACATAGCAAGCCTTATATCCTCCCCTCTGCTACTATTATTAGTCCTGCAGGAGCAGGGGTATGTAAATGTAACCCGTGTGGCACGACTGTCAGACAGATTGCATAAATTTTGAATTTGCAGGGGCTAGCTGCGATAGCTGAAAGAAAGTTTGACGCGTAAGACGGCTATAGACCTAAATAAATATTATATTGCATGTCAATATTTATGCATTCGCAAGGATTAATCAGTACTCCCAGTTAAAATGGTGTGCACTAAATGAAATTATTTTTGTATGAGAGCAGGTGGTAGGAATTCCTGACGAAAGGTTGGGTGAGGTTGTTTGCGCCGCTGTCAGAGTTGCTGACAAAAAAAGCCTGGACATCAGTGCAGCAAGACAATTTTGCGAGGGGAAGGTTAACTAGTTTATTTTAGAATAGGCTATATTTCTTAATTTTTTATGTTTTCTTTCAGATCGCTAAATATAAAATCCCGATGCACGTGATTGTTGTTGAAGACTACCCCAAAACTGCAACCGGCAAAATACAAAAGTTCCATCTCAAAGGCGTGCTTGAAGAAATTGTAAAAAAATCACCATAACTTAAATTTTGAAACAACACTTTAACTCTTAGTCTGAACGTATTAATCAGCCTATATGCATATATGCTTACTATCTTATTTGTACACAAAATTAAGGTTTCAAATTAAATATTTGATAAATTTCAAAGGAGTTTAGCATTACATGAATGTCTGTTTAAATCCCTTAGAAGAGAAAATTAAGTCTGCAGTCTTCGAACGAAATTGTCTCTAAAGTAGTGTTAACAGAATTAATTAATATCCTTTTCTTGTAAAATTAATTTTGAAAAAAAATGTAAATTCCCTTATTATTAATTTAGTCATCTTGTGGCATAGGCTTTTCACTGATAAATTCGATTAATGCTGAAGTTAAGAATAGATGAGGTTGGCATGACTGATTCTACAAAAGGTTCAGCTGGTGTGTGGACTGAGTGATGTTTTGTTGGTCTGGTTTGCTCCTGCCAAGCAAAATCCACTTATTGTTAGCCAATATTATTGAACTCATACTTAGACGACCCAGAAATAAATGAGAGCACAAAATGTCACTCAGGACAGAAGTGATAAACCTGTACAAAACGGTAAGCTCAACACTAACAAAATACTAATAAATAGTTAAGCAAATTTAATCTCCTGAAATTGTAATTTGAATCAAATTCGTGCCATGCATTAATCTCCTTGATTTTCCCTCTTGACAGTTGCTGCACCTAGGCAAGGACTATCCTCAAGGCTTTGAATACTTTCGTCGGAGGTTGAAAAACGCGTTCCTCAAGAACAGAGACGAGACGGACCCAGATAAGATTAGGATCATGATCGCCCGCGGAGACTTTGTGGTCAAAGAAATTGAAGCGCTCTACATGCTAAGGAAGTATCGCACAATGAAGAACAGGTACTACTCGGAGTCCAACAAGGACAAGGCTGTGCAAGCTCCTGGACAAGGTCCAGACGCGGCTACTTAACTATAGCTATAGTTGTCCGAAATTGAATACGCAACTCTTTTGAGTTTATGCCATTATATAGAACTGACGATTTATTGCTGTTGATATGATATTTAACGAGTAATGAAATAAAATAAGATATTTTGCTCTATAGTTTCTTTAATTATTTAATTTATTCACCCGCTTAAAATAGTAAGTCGATGATGACTCTTTCAAAGAAGTTGCCTACTTATCCAGTCTGTTTTCTAATTAGTTATGTAAAAATTCATGTATAAATTTTTGCTACATGACTGGCCAGTTAGGCAGCTACTTTAAAAGGTCAGCAACAGTGTAATGGGATCGCTGGATCTAAGTATTTGTACAGTTCATAAAATTATTTATAATATTACCAAAAATGGCTTGGAATGGCAGCCTCAAAACAATATAAAGACAGCAAGAAATATGAAATATTCAAATTATGTGCAAAAAGTGCAGCATAATCCACATAAATGATAAGCTTGACAAGACATGACTATCTCACTCAAAGAGTGGTTTGATTCCGCCTGAAAATTCAGGAGGAAACCAATCCTTCACATAAATCATTGAGCTTAAGTTTTTACCTCATTTGTAACCTGCGCGTTCAATAAACCTGGCAAATTACTAAATACTTGGAAATGCATTATTTATATTTTGTGAGATTTATGACTAGAGAAAGTGCTGGAAGTCTGCATTAGTTTTTTTTTATAAATTCAGTGTTTACTTTTAAGCTCATAAATATTACAAGCGTGATTCCCTACAGTCCTATTTTTGAATGGTAAATTATCGTGTATATAAGGTGTTTATAGCTTGTGTAAATACTAATATTACTTTAATATAGTATATAATATACCGCATCGTTGTCGCAGAAACAGCATTCGTTATTTGCCCTTTTTCTGCTTGCCCTTCGCGTCACTAGCCGGTTTACAAGCATTGGCGGCCTCATCCAACTTTTTTGATTTCCTGCGGCTCTTTGTGAAAAATTTAAAGCTAAACCTAATGCCAGGCACACAGGAAAAGGGCATGGGCTCATCAGTGCTGCTCGAGTCTGCGTCTTTGGAGCTATTTTGATTTGAAAGACTTTGTTGCTGATCATTTATGGATTTAGGCACCGGTTCGAGTGCAGTTGCTGCTGCCTTTCTTACCACTGCACCGCAATCCTCGGCCGTGATCCGTGGAACTGTAATTTGTTCAGGAAAAAACCACGGCTTGAAGGCGGGATTGTTGTTTGCCTTCCAGGTAGGGTATCCTTGTGACGCTTTCTGCAACACTTTGAGTACCTTTGGCGCGAAAATTGTGGTCACTTTGTTCACCATCCACGAAGGCAGAGTTCCCTTGGGGTCTGTTTGAGAGGCGTAGCCAACAAAACAACCAGAGTTGCCTTTGGGCCTAATTAAGTAGCCTGTGAGTCAAATGTTTTAGTTTTTTTAGAAGTAGTTTACTTAATTGCACTCACCAGTAATATAAGATATGCCACGGACATAGTTGGGTTTTTCGCTGTAGTCCTTGTGATTGACAGAATGGTTCATGATTATCTGCTCTGTGCCCATGTCCAGCCAAGATCTCTGCAAGACGAAGTCCCTGTTTTTCAAAGGAACAGGACAGGACACTGAAATAGATTTATTTTTCAGTACAAGTATCGGCAAAATACGTTTCAATTACATACTTGCGTAGTAGCCAATGTCATTGTTGGGATTCAGGTAACCAATGTCGTGAGCCTCAATCATGTGCTTGTCCCAAACTCTCCTGTACTCAGGATCGTGCAGCACGTCGTACATCACGTTAGGGGAAACGTCATCAAAAACTGTCACCAGCTATCAAAGGTGGAATTGGTTGTGAAATTAGTTAAACTGCAATTATTGTATGTACACACCTTGACCATTTTAAAATCAATGCCAGGTACACACTTGGTCCAAACCTTTGTGTCATCACGAGCGTAATTGAGCTCCCAATCATCGTGGTTGTCAATGATCCGCCTGAAGTGTTGGAAATCACTATCCTCAGCAATTTTGATCAATCCCAGTTCCATAATTCTTGCTCTTTTGTGAGATAACTTGTTTTGGTTGTTATCAACAAAGAGGTGCAGCGAGATAGCCGAGATGTGGCATTGCGCAGAGGTGTTGGCTGCAATTGAAAAAAATAGCGTTGAAAATGTATTTTTTTTTTATTTTTCTTGTGTAGGTTATTGCTTGAAAAATCGGAAGATTGTTTTTAGTTACCTACAAATATCACATTATCATTTAAGACTTCAGAAGAAAGATGACCTGAGATGGACAGCTAAATTCGCTAGTGCATTGCGAGATTTCTTGTTTCTTCTTGGTCGATGTTTATATAGTATTTTCACTAACTTGCTTAAAAAATATTAGCAACACAAACGCTAAGTTTGCAAGAATGCTATGTATTATTTATGTGTTTCTTTTTTAAATAAGACGAGGTGCAGGAATAAGTAATGTGGTGGGAATGGAAAGGGCGTGGCGTGTTAGTAACAGGTCGAATGACATTACATACCGGTTTTAGAAAGTTAAATGTGGTCCAAATAAATATTTTAACTCTCGAGTATTCAACTTGGAGATAACTTATAAAAAAGAAAACTTAAAAACACATTAATATAGTTATGCCCACATAAAGAGAGCAAATTTCTGAAAAATTCATTAAATCGATTAAATCAACCGATGTTTGTAACCGGTATAAATAATCTAAAAGTATCAGCAACGTGACAACCACGCCCATTTCTTAAGACTTTATAATAATATTAAGATTTTTAGCCTCACCGAGTAACCAAATGTATTTAATTCTCATTTTACGCGATAGGCACCTTTGATCTTGATACCCGAAAATGGCCACTTGACTTAAAAGATTGAGCAAAATCAAATCTTTTATCCCACTCTATTTTAATCTATTCATTTTGTCGTCCATTCAACATGAACCTACGATACAAGCTGATTCTGGTCGGGGTTTCTATTTTGATTATCTGGAGACTGCTTAGCCTAGCACCTCGCCAACCAGCGATGGATCTTACAATTTTAGAACGAGAGGTGAACCCAATATTTTTTCTAAACTCTTTTTGTTGCTCTCATTGAATGGAGCCCGACCGAACGGAAATGGACACGAGTTCAATATTTATGTCGTACATAGTTATACATTATTTATTATTTTAAAATCATTCCTAAAATTACACGTCATCTCGTGCATGCTTCCTGCGTGACTTGTACATTACTGGAAGAGAACAAGTCATATTATGTGATACGAATAATTGTATTTTTAAGTGAGAGTAAACACCAAATAAATAATAACACACTGGCTCTGTTCACGGGGAATTATTTTAATATATTTTCGCTCTTTATTCATGCGCACTAAAAATGTATTTCGACCATCTTTACAGGTTGGATCTAAAATCGACACTAGTTCTTCGACGTCTTCCTCCAAAGAAAAAGTTGCCGTTGCTGTGTTCTACGAAACTTTGTGTCCAGACTCAAGAGGTTTTTTCATCAACCAGCTGCTTCCAACTTTGGAAAGAGCCCCTGATATTTTCAAAATCATTTTGGTACCATATGGGAAGGCTTCGGTAGTATTTCTCTAAATTATCCTCGCATTTTAAATACCGAATTTGAACAGACTGTATCTCATGGGGATTCAGTCGAATTCACTTGCCAGCATGGTCCATTGGAATGCGAAGGCAATAAGGTCCATGCTTGCGCTACAAAACACGTCCGGGACCAGCTCACCCTGGTGCGATATGCCACCTGTATGATTAGTGACAATTTAGACCCTGAAGATGCTGGCAAAAAGGTTTGATACAATTTCATTCAGCGTGAATTAATGTTTATTAGTTTCTCTTTAGTGTGCGAGGTCATTAAATATTGACTGGGATCCGATTGTCGCTTGCTCGAGAGGGAGCGAAGGAAAACTATTGCTCGCCAAAATGGGCGAAGCAACTCATTCTTTAAATCCACCTGTCACCTTCATTCCCACGATTGCTGTAAATGAGGTATAACTAAATTAATGTGAAGCTTATGCATATCTCAACTGTCGCAATCTATAGCGTTTGAGCAATCAAGCTTCACTACTTAAGAGATTGTTTGAAGAGTTGTGCACTAGGTTCCAGGTTTGAAACAATATTTTTTTTTCTGCGCAAGAGTTCGTTTTTAATTTTTGCAGGTTGTTCCTGAGTCCTGCAAGGGAATATCAACAGTGGCGTTCCATCCCCTCTGAGTCGGGAACATGTTTCATATATTATGAGACTTTATGAGTGTTAGATATTTGAGCTTTGGTTAAATCTTTTAGCAGGCTGTGAAGAGAGCCATTGCTTGACGTTTTGTTGTTTATTTATTGGACAGATAACTTAATCAAATGTTATATTTGTTGCCCATTTCTGCTTGTAATCAAAATGACCATTGCATTCCAAGTGTATTGCCAACTGTATCTTTGTTATATAATTTTCATCAATTGATGATTGTTACTACCAATTTTTATGATGGATTGTACTATATTTATCTACAACATACTTATATGTGTCAAATTTTATATACAACTGTAGAAAAATGATGAGGTATCTTAAAATTGAATGTAAGACAAATTATTGGGAACTTGCACTGTCTGAAACATAAACTTTGTACCCATTTTCTATTTTTATAAAAATTTAATTAGCATTAATATTTTCACGGTCAATTTTTTTGCATGGTTAATTTGTTTTTAATTTTTGTTAGCGAAGGATGTTTAGATAGTTTCAAAGATAATTCTTTCCTTAAATTTGTTCATTACTGCCTTTTTCCATACAAATAAACCAAAATATTGAAACTGATTTGTTAGGCACTTTTTGTTAACAGTTCTATAGTGAATCCGTGCGTCATATGTCGTAATAAAGTTCATGTCATGCTTTGTTACAAAAATATATCGTTCATTTAACTACATACTTTTCTGTGCTAAAGGATTTTACTTTAAAGTTTGTAGCCCAGCTGGGTCAAAAAGATTTTCAAATCCAACTTCACAATTTTCTTGCTTGATATCCTCTCTGTTAAGCTTGCGTCAGATGAACGCGACTTCCTCTTCAACGCATCATTCTCATCAAATTTTTATAATATAAAACAGATAAAACACTTACATACAGTCTTTTATATTCGATATGGCTGTAATAAAGATGATTAATGATTAATATAGATACGTACACCTCTGAATTGTGGTAATCTGTAGGCTGTTCTTTCGTTAGTAGTACAGTCCTTTACTCTACAATGAGGCATCTTAAAATCTCCAATACCCACAGCTCTCAATCACACTGGACCTGAAATTCAATTATTTGATTGTTTATTTTATAGTGAATGTTCTACAAAATTCTTCAAATCATACCAAATAAATAATATGTCTGTATTAAACTTGTTCTAAACAAGAGCAAGGAGTCACTCTTCACAAAAATACCCTTACCATGACATTCTCAATGATTTTAAAATTGGAAAATATACTAAGACCATCAGTTGTTTAAAATTTACCGCCGCGGAAGGAAGAAGGAAACTTGCGCCTTACCGCCTAGCTCCGATGGTTGTGACGAAAGGAGTTCTTATAGCTTGGCACTCACACTCACCAACGTGAAAGAACCAAGCCTACGCCCTACCTCCCAGTAAGTGCTTCTGCTTGTTCTGTACTCCTCTCTCTACCACCCACAGTCGCTCAGTCCCCGATTTTGACTGAGCCAAAACACAGAGGCACACTCTTAGTAAGTAATTTATATTCAATCCTTATTTATTTCGAACATCAGCCCTTGAATTTGTTATTTCGATCACCGAATCTTTAACTTAATCACATTAGCATGGATGCATGTCAAAATAATAATAAAATTAATGATAATAACATAATTACAGGCATTTAATAACAAACCTCAACTCCCAATACCCGGTCTCAAGATACAGAATGCATTCACTGAAGAATACGAAGCAAACAACGAACCATGATCATTTCTACTTCGTGCTGTCCCTTTTCTTTCGTTAGGTTTCTCGTTATAATGCCTCCTTGTCCAAACTTCTTAATTATCATAGCGTCTTATGTTTGTGTAACTCTAGTTTCTCACTTAAATCTCGCGTGTGTGTTGTTTATGCATTCCATTCCTACCAAATTTAACCTTGAAGTGTTCTCTTCATTTCTTAACTTCCGGGAGTAGCGTTTGAAATAGTTCTGTTGCCAAAAGATTAATTGTGTTCATGTGGCTTGGTAAAATTACAATTTCACTTAATAGTTTGTGCCACCCATATTTTTATAATTATGAGATTCTCATAAAAAAACTAGCGAGATGACATGGTGTAGCCCGGTGGAAATTGTAATTATTCCATAATAACCTGGAACGGGAACAAGGTGCACCACAAAGTTATACTGATCCACAATCATACCATACATAATTTCAAACTTCCCAAACATTTAGTGGTGTTGATTGTTAACTGAGCGTAGAATCACCCCTAAATCTAGATACATAAATATATTTTTGTCAGTTTTCTTCTTCCGTTGAATTTTTTTCTCTGGAGAAAATAATCTGCCTGCAAATCAATTGTCTTGGTCCCCGTTTTTAATAATATGATTATGTTGTGTCACAATATACATCATGTATTTTGTATTTGTCAGCTAACAACGAACATAATCAAATTTCAGTATAATGCCTGAGTTGACTGAACTGGACCAACCAGCAACTATGAGCAATAAGCGAGATGCCGCTGCCTCAGGCTCTGGAACGGAGTCCGACTCCGATGAATCCATCCCTGAGCTGGAGGATGCCGACAAGGGAGCTGGTCAGTTCCCAGGCAGCTCCAACATTCACATGGGCAACGCTGCCAGTCTCTCAGATGACTTGATCAGTAAGGCCAAGCAGAGCAGAGGGGAGAAGAAGGCCCGCAAGATCATGTCCAAGCTTGGACTCAAACCTGTAAGCATTATTTGCAACAGTTAAGATTATTATTCCATAACATATCATGCGCTAGATATGATGATAAAAAGGTTAGCTAAACAACTGAATTAACAAATTTGAAGATATTCCCCTTGGCAGACTGATCTTGTAGCAAATGCACATTAACTTGATTAAAATTAGGTTTGAATGGTTTAGAAAATAATTTTTGGCATTATTTTGCAGGTGACTGGGGTGAACAGGGTGACCATCCGCAAATCAAAGAGCATACTCTTTGTCATCAACAAACCCGACGTCTACAAAAACCCAGCCTCTGATACATATATCGTTTTTGGAGAGGCCAAAATAGAGGATCTGAGCCAGCAAGCTCAAGTTGCCGCTGCAGAAAAGTTCAAGGCCCCTGAGGCTTCTCCCTCTGGCGAGGCTGGACACCAGGCAGCCATGCCTGCACCAATCCAGGAGGAATCGGAAGAAGAAGAAGTAGATGAGGCTGGAGTGGACGCCAAAGACGTGGACCTGGTTATGTCGCAGGCGAGCGTTAGTCGGTCCAAGGCTGTAAAGGCATTAAAGAATAATCAAAACGACATTGTAAATGCCATTATGGTGAGTTTAGACTAAAATTTGAGTTGAGTTGTGTTATGTAACCACCTTTTTATTGCTTGTTGCAGGAATTAACAATGTAGTTTTCTTGGCCCACTGGAAACATCCTTTCTCACCTGAGGGATGCACCATAATTTCTGACCTAGAATGTAAAAATATGAGAACTGTTTGAGTTTGAATTGCAGTAATTGAAATGACTTTGCTTTCAACTCGCTATTTGCATACTAGGTGACATGTAAACCACTAAGTTCGCCTTGGTCATACTAATAAAATACAGGCCAAATATGACTGGAAATTGCCCACACTGTAGCCAACATCTTTCATTGCCAAAACCATTAAAAGATTGTCAGGTAATGATATTAACATCTTTAAGAAAAGTCTAAATTTTAAAGTGCAGCCCATTGCCTTATGAATGGGTTAGAATGTCAATTTTTTCATAATTACTAGAACAGCTAAATATGAAATAAATAATTTAAAAAGATTTATTTTAAAAGCTCTTGAATGAGGAAAGGTTGAAGTTAAAGAGGTTAAAATTGTGGTAGCGGAAAAATTGAGCGTAGCGCAACAACCAAATGGGAATTTTCTTGCAAGAAAAGGGCAACAAATAAAACGGTTTTGTAGAGCGATGCGCAATTATGCCGCTGTCTTGAAATAGTATCTTGATTAATTGAAATATTAATTTACTGTAGATTATAAATACATGAAAGCTACATAATTTGTTAATACGTTCAGCTTAAAACTTTTTGCACATTGAACTGTAATAAATCGCATTTCTATGTAATGGAAATTAATTTGAAAATCTTCGTTGAACGTAATTCATCAGTTCAATTTATCATTTCGCTGAACGCTTGCATTATTTGATGTGTGCTGTGCCATCTGGTGGCTAGCGCGGTAACCAAAGTAGTGAACTCGAAATCACAACAATCATAATCACACGTGCGTTTGCGTTCCTGGTTCCTGCCTAGATGATGAACAATTCACCGGTCGCTAAATTATATTTTATTTGATTAGCTAGCGACCGTAAATCTATTTGAGATCTTCGATTAGTGGTGAAATCTGCAATGGCAAGCCAGTTCAAGTTGTTGGAAAGGTGACTTGAATTTATATCACGCCTTTGGGATTTTTGTGGATGGTTGAAAATTGAATAATGATATTTTCAGCTTTGAAGTGCAGTCCCAGTACACGGCATTTTTTACTGGAAACCAAATAGCGGTGTGTATTTTTTTAATTTCCACTGTCACCACAAAAGAATAATAATGGTAATTGAAATGTTTTAGTGGACTCAAGATGGGAATCATATGCTGTGCCAGGATGGTGCCAAAATTCACATGCTTGAGCTGGAGAGTGGAAAAGTTTTGTACTCGTTTGACAATTCTACTGGAGATTCTGATATAAAAGATGACCCCGTCACCGCTTTTTCTGTTTGCGAAGACGAGTTTGGCTCGTATCTGTTCGCTAGTTACAGAAGTGGTTTGATGATTAAATGGTGCCGGAAAGGTATGATCCTGATTTCATCTTGAAACTGAAATGTTTAACTGGCTGTTTTTTTAGAGAATAAAATATTGCGTACCTGGAAATCGGTGCACAAAGGACCGGTGGCTCAAATTGCAGTTGATGAAGATTGCCTGTACCTGGCAACAGGGGGAAGTGATTCAAAAATTCGAGTTTGGGAGTTGGCAAACTTCAATTGCATTGCCAGTCTAAAAGGGTGCCAAGGTGTAACTAGGTATGTAAAGTTTAAGGAAATTTAAGTTGAATTTCAAAATTTTTATTTTCAGTGTTCTGAAGTTCCGCCCGAACTCGAACGAGGTATTTGCGGCTGGCGACGACTGCAAAATTCGGAGCTGGTCTGTCAGCGATGGTGCAGAAAAATTGGTATTGGAGTCTCACTTCAGTCAGGTCACTGCCTTCGCTTTTTCTGAAAACCAGCTTATCAGGTATGAAAAGGGAGAAGACATTTTGGTGCTTAAGAGTTATATACTGTTGATATTTTAGTGCCGGTCGGGACGCTGTGATTTGCCTCTGGAATTTGGACAAAGGAACTATTTTGAAGACCATTCCAATTTTTGAAAGTATCGAAGGGCTAGTTTTGCTTCCAAATGACTGCATTTTACCTGGAAACTACCACGTTGGATCCAACAGTGGACCCCATGTTGCTGTTGCAGGAGAGAAAGGTTTGTTTTAAAATAGTTTATTTGGATAGCATTCTTATTGGGTTTATTCTGTCAGGTGTTGTCAGAGTGTGGCAGGTGGAAAAAGCCAAAGAGGTTTATGTGCAGTCAGACTCGCAAATTTCGCCTTCCGCCGAGCCTGGTGGTTTGGCTGTGATTTCACTGATGCTGAATGGAAATACTCTTGCTATGGTTGGCGTTGAACACACAATCGTGCTACACTCTCTCAGTGACTTCAAATGCCAGCGCCTGGTAATTATATTTTATAGTCAATCATACTCTTATTCTCTCAATTAATTGAATTATATAGTTAACTGGCTACTGCGATGAAATCTTGGATATCACCTTTTGTGGCAAGGATGACACGCATTTGGCCGTAGCGAGCAACAGCCCAGACATTAAGCTGTACAGAATGAAGGATATGCACTGCATCCTGCTCAAAGGCCATACCGACATTGTTCTGGCTCTCTGCGCAACTCCTTTGCAGCCAAATCTCCTGGCGTCTTCGGCAAAGGTGAGTACTTAACATTTTTTAAGATGTAATACATTTTTTAAATATTTGTTAAATAATAAGTGCCTTCGTTTAAAGAGCTTCAGTTTTCAGTGGAAGGAAAGTTAATTGAATAATGTTAATTTGTTTTTATCTTCAACAAACTTAGACATGCAACCGCTCAACTAAACATTGTGCTGTCTAGGGTAGAAAACCAGTGTCCAAATTCCAATAATATCGCCATTTATGGATCTAAATAAGCTTATGATATGACATTATTGAAGAATAGATTGTTATAAATGTGGTTATAAAAAATAGCTTTCAATAAGACAAGAAAAATGGTTTTCTTTTTCTCTCACAATCAGCATTGATAGTCATATTGACGCAATGTTTATATGAAAATTATATTTTAATCCTTAAATTTACAGGACAATTCTGTGCGACTTTGGATAGTTGACGAAGAGCAAAGCACAGCGACTTGCGTTGCCTCTGGAATGATCCACATGAATTCTGTTGGTGCCATTGCTTTCAGCAGAACAACTGCGAATTGGTTGTATTCTGGCGCACAAGATAATTGCATCAAAGCGTGGGAAATTAAAAATTCCGGTAGGATCTTGAGCTGTATCATCCAATTTGATCTAACTTTAGAATTACAGATGGACAATACACACTCTCATCTAAGCATTCTGTTATTGCCCATGATAAAGAAATCAACGGTCTGAGTGTTTCTCCTAATGACAAAATTGTTGCCTCTGCTAGCCAAGACAAAACTGCGAAGGTTAGTTTGTTCCTCAGATTTATTGAAAAAGATACTTCACATAATATGAAGCTGAGCGTAATATCAGTCGAATTGTTAATTCTCTAATGGAGAGTAAGCTGAAGATTGATGTTTGAGATATCAGATTTAACATAATCCTGTTTCATGGAAGTTGTTTTTCCCTGTGTTTTGGTGCACAAGTGCATGACAATTACTTTTAATTTTAGCTCTGGAATAGTGACTTGACACTAATTGGAACTCTTCGCGGACACAAAAGAGGGGTCTGGTGCGCCAGATTTTCACCAGCTGACCAAGTTTTGGCGACAGGCTCTGCTGACTGCACTGTGCGACTTTGGAATTTAGCAGACCTGACTTGTATTAAGGTGAGCATAAAGTTATCCACCACACTGCTATCTAATCAACAACGCTCATTAGACTTTCGAAGGACATGACGCGTCGGTTTTGAAGCTGGAGTTTGTTGCAGCGGGGTTGCAATTTTTGACCAGCTCAGGGGACGGTCTGCTCAAATTGTGGACGGTAAAAAACAGCGAGTGCTGTTTGACTCTAGATGGTCACGAAGGAAGAGTTTGGGCTTTGGCTGGTAAATTGCCTTCTTGTGAAGTGTCAATAATTTTTCAACATTTTTTCCAGTTCACTCCGACAAGGCTCATTTTGCGTCTGGAGGATCAGACTCAAAGTTTGTCATCTGGAAGGACACGACTGTTGAAAAACAGGAACAGGCCAGGAAGGAGATGGTGGAGAGGGTCGAACAGGACCAAACCCTGTCCAACCTTCTTCACAACAAGATGTATGACGCCGCTCTTGAGCTAGCTCTACAGCTCAACAGGCCGAACACTTCTCTCAAAATTATTCAGAGTAAGTTCATCTAGTGTGTCTCATATCTATTACAATTGAGTAATTCTTGATCATTAACTTTGTATAGCTTTGTCAGAGGACAAAAATATGCTGCGGGCATGTGTGGAAAAACTTTCACCAGAATTGCAGGAATCTTTGCTGCAACTGGCACTTAAGTGGAACACAAACACCAGGAATTGCAGCATGGCACAGGTATTCAATCAATTTTGTGAATTAAGAAACGTAATATTATGCATTGGTATTAAAAATTTAGATCATCAGTTTATTGGATCTAAATAGACTTATGTCAATTGAACAATTAATTTGAAGCTATAAATTTTTTTCAGTTGATCTTGGAATTTATGCTGACAGAAGGTTCCGTCCAGCTCAGCACGCAGGATCTAGCACACGCACTAGCCTACACTCAGAAGCACTTTCAACGGCTTTCACAGCTACGTGCTGACCTTCATTTCTTAACGTACACGGCTGCGAGAATGACTTTAATGCCTGATGAAGCTTAACGTTATATTTTAGATTAATACGAAATTGTCAATTAAATTTCTGACACATAAAAATTTTCACATCTTGAGCAAAATGGAATGAATTTTAACTTCGTGGTGGTTGGCGGTTGTCACTTCTCACAAGTTCAGTTTATAGCAAACAGCCGTTTCCACAGTGTGAACAGACGTGGAAAACGAACGCATCTTCAGCTCTTGGCAGTTGTCTATAAGCTTTGGTGCACTCTCCTCCCAGCCCTCAGGCACATCGCAAGTTGTGTCAGTGTAGACTTGCAGGTCAAACGAGCCTATGTGAGAAGGAAAATAAATCAAAATACAGAGCACTCTAAGATTTAACTTACAAGGGCAGTCCAGCAAGGGTAGGAATGTGACACATCCTGTGATTTGTCGGATAACATCTCGGATCTCACTCTGGATCACTTTTAGGTCTTTGTGTCCAACAATTTCGGCCTC
Source organism: Cloeon dipterum (assembly GCF_949628265.1). Lineage (NCBI taxonomy): Eukaryota > Metazoa > Arthropoda > Insecta > Ephemeroptera > Baetidae > Cloeon > Cloeon dipterum. The sequence continues at coordinate 20,611,166 of NC_088788.1, forward strand.
ACTAAATAGGAAAAATTTAGTATTTATAAAAGAAGCTCAACAGTACTCTTCAAATATAACTAACTTGTCTTGCTCGCTCCCTTTCTCAAGTTGAAGTTTGAAGTCCCAGCATTCTAAAACGTCTTTGGTGTCAGCATTGCAAATGACCATGGTGATTTTCTGAATTTTCTTAGAGGCAATCCATTCTACGAACAAATAAAAATTTACTTAATGCATTAAGCCTGGACACAAATTATGAATGAATTGCTACCTTTTGTTTGATCCAAGACATTTTGCAAGAACGACTTCACCTTATCATCAGCAGACTTCAAGATGGTAAGGCCATACTTTTGATCAGCGCTGAATGAGTCACTTGGGTAAATTCCTCGTTGGAAAAGAATGCTGTTTACACCATAATCTGTGAGGCGCAAAGAAATAAAAGTCACAAATTTTAACCAAATAAATTCAGGAATATTGTTACATATTTTTAATACTTTGGATGGCACGAAAATACACGAAATTATGGTTTTATAGTAGATAATGTTCATAATGATAAGCATACGTTAAAAATACAATTATGGAAATATGTACATATAATAATTCTACTTTGTAAATTTAATATTATATTAGATGTTTATCTATACTATTATGTGTGTACAAACACGGAAAAACGTACCAAATATTTTTGTTATACATAATCATATTTTTAATTTCTCAATTAAAATTCTGGAATATGTAGTAGATAAATACCTACCTAGGAATTCAGAAATAATATCAGCAGATCCACGCAATGTGATAGCGCTTTTGGTGTCTTGCTTAATACCTGCCATTTTTTATATTATTACCTAAATTCTATAGTTCCTGGTCAAGTTTCACTTTATTAACAGCAAAAGCAGTGCCTGCCCGCGCTTTCGCAGACCAAGCTGCAGCCAAATCAGTCGCAAAGAGCAGGGTAGTTTAGACAGGAGGAAAGAGCTGCAACTAAAAAGCTTGACAAATTTAAACCAAAAATACTTGCACTTTTAATGGCTTTCATGATTTTGTAAAACTAAAACTTGAGTTTCAAAAGCTTAATTTCTTATTATATGCTGTAGTATTCTTGTGCTATTTTGAGTATTAACTTTTGGTTTATATTTTACTAAAATCTGAACCTCCTAACCACCTAATAATGACGCACGCGCATTGATAAAAATGATAGATTTAGCGGTTTCGGCTTGCTACGTCCAATCAGAAATGATAAATAGATTCATTAGCGACAGTGACAGTGAGCGTCATCATCTCAGCTGTAGCCAGCTGTAACTGTTTACCATTGGGAAGGTTGTGTTGGTAAATAAAATAAAAATAGCATTAATGTTGACCTATCTCATAAATTTATGATAACACAGGCTTAATTTCCCGTAGAATTGACTACCTTGGAATCTCAATCTCGATCTCTGAGAAAGCGCGGCTCAAGAGAATGGAAGAAGAAATGATGGCAGAGCAGCGGGCCGCCGCTATTGCGGCTGGAGCGAACCCAGACATGTTCCCAATGCTACAACATCACCAGGCAGTGCCCCAATCAAAGTACGCACAGCTACTTTTAGTCATTGAGGAAATGGGCCTCGACATCCGCCCCTCATACGCCGGCAACAAGAGCTCTGCTGAGCGCCTCAAAAGAGGTCTAGTCCACGCCAGGATCCTCGTCCGGGAGTGTCTCATGGAGACCGAACGGAGCGCCCGACAGTGATGAAATTCGAACCAATTTAGTTCTGTTCCTTTGAAATCTCACGACTTCTGTGTTATATTTATGGTAAACTTTCATATCTCGATCACTTTCCAAACTCGTTTGAACAGTTATCAAATTTCCTGAATTTTTGAAATTGCATTTTAGTGTACCAAGTGAATTAATTGGATTTCCTTGTACTCTTATTATAAAATGCGGATATCCCTGATAATTATGCAGATTAAGTGAGCGAGAAAAGTGCAAGTTCTCCATCAGTCTGAAAATTTTGAATTTAACATAAATCTCGCATTTTAATGAAACCTTTTTACAAATAATATACTGCAATAGCCTGGACATTCCAGATAAGGTTTATTGAAAGTTTTTAAAAATGATGTTCTTGTCAATCAATCATCACTACTTGAGAAGTTTCCAAATTTGTATGCTGCTTAAGCCACTTCAGCAGCGTGTATACTTAAAAATCCCAACATTGTGATTCCTGAAAATTCGCTGTCTGTGGAGTGGAAATACATATTTTTTTACTTTCACAAAGATACCAAGGTTTTGTGATCATAGCGTTGTTTTGGTAAATAAAACGTCACGATTTAAGTAGTAACAAACAAAATAGTTTCCATCACTTCGATTATCTTGCATTATAACAAAGAATTTGTGGTTAAATTATTAGTGGCCTGACTTTATTCTCAGCGAGAGCTCCACACAGAGGACACTGGAATGCTTTACTGGCAGCTAGGTTGCCCTGAAATAAAAAAAGCTGTTATAGCTCTAACTTTTCAAATATAATGAGAAGGATCATTTAGTCTCTTATGTTTCAATGAACTTTTAAATTGCATTATTGATTTGATATTTTTGGCGGTAGTCACCTTAACGCAATAGGCACAAAACACATGTGAGCATCCGATGTGTTGAGGAAGGATTGGTTTCTCATTACAAACGGCGCAAGTTGACATTAGAGTCAGCTCCGGCGTGTCAAACTCTCTAAGTTCAGACTTTGTTCGGAACAAGGACCTAACTTTGGCATACCATGCTCTGTAGTTAATGAGGGGAAGAACAAAGAGGAGAAGCTCCTGCAAGTTAAAAATTAGCACCGCATTGGTTACATATTAAATAAGTCCATACTATCAGGCTGTGCCACAAAAGTTCTCTGGTCATGTAGGAATAGCCTACGTTTCGGTTGTGCTGCTCTGAGGCTGGTGTCGGTGGCATTCGAAGAACACGCTCCGCCAACCCAGGATACTGGCCTTCAGTTAGAAAAATAACACGATTGGCTAAATTTGCTATCCTGAAGAGTGTGTCTGCAGTTCGAAAAACCTGCTCTACCTGAAATAAGATTTTCTATTCAAGTAAAAGCACGTTTCAAACTTTTAATTGAATTACCACATGGAAATTGCTTTCATCAATCAGTACTTTGGCCACGGTGCGTGTTCTTGAAATCACATATTTCCCTCCAATGACTAAAGCTGCCAGTAATATTCGTTTCCTGCTGCTGCTATTGTAGTACTTTAAGTCTAGCAAAGACTGGCCAAATGTTGCTCCTTTATCGTAGACAGAGAGCTGGCAAATTGATAATTAATAAACCATATAAAGTCAGGTTATTTTAAGGTATAATAATTCTAATTGGCAGATTACAAATTAATTTAAAAAAATTAGTAGCAATTTCAGTAGGATAAGTCACTGTGCGAAGAGATCCGACATGTTCTTGAAATTTTTTCCACACAACATGTAGCACAATAAATACTTACTTTCCAAACAAGCAAACTTAAAAGGGCATCAATCTCCGGTTCATATCTCGTCAATGCATAAGGCTGCAATAATAAAACAGTATTACATTTTTATATAGTGTTCGGGAACCGCTACAGTGCCGAGAGTGCGACAAAGATAGGAAAATAAATTATTTTTAAGTTCAAACAAACCTACCGCAGTTGACCGCAATATCTCTTCAACCTCCAGCTTTAAAACAGAGTTGATTTCTTTATCTAAAGAGGCAGAATCGAGCTGAAAATTATGGATGCATATTAACATTTTAGCGTTTTTATCCCTAGTTAAAAATATTAATTGAAAAGTGTTTGATGTTAAAAGTTAAAACATCAAATTTGATTTGGACACCTGCGTTATCCGAGGGACGTGCTTTCTCTTCGGTGCAGTCATATTAAAATGCAGATCTTAACAGGTTAGCTACTTTCACATCTTTTTGTTCTTTAATATAATGCAATGAACTTCAAGCAGCGGAGAAGAGACTGAAGAGAGAAAAACTCGCAAACTCATATCATAACAATGGTCATCTGGTTCAAAACACAAAACGTCATTGGCTAGCTTACGACTACGACTAGTTTGGAAATTTTTGGCGCCAACTTTACTGATTTTTTATTTAACAATTTAATATCAATTGCCGATTTCTTTCATTTGTTATGCAATATCCATTGTGAGTTAATAATTCTCAAGTATTTAATCAGGTCAGTGAAGTATGAATAAAAATTAAAGCAATAAAATTAGCGTAATATTCATTGATTTATTTTATGAGCACATTCAAGTAACACATTGTTTTTCTTCCACGTTAATATGATGGAATACTAGCTACGTTATATCCCAGAAAATTCGCATCTTAAAATAAAGTATTGATATCCTTTCTTTTATTTTTTATCTTGTATCTCGGTTTTTGACTGCCACCAAGATATAACAAACCCTGACAAGTCAAATAATGTGAAAACAAAAATAAATTTTCCATGAAATGCAAAATTATATAATATTGAAACTAATTTTTGTTAGCTGATGGTGACACCAATTGTCAACTGGAATATAAAAATATCTGAAACTACCATTCAAGTTTTTCAGCTTAAAAGTGTAAACAAGCTCTGGGAGCTCTTCGATTTCCAAAATTCGATAGGTAGGAACTCATCCTGCTTATTAAATCGAAGAAACTTAGCTGAAGGTGCTTTGACTGATCGATTGCAATAGAGTAGTGATTAAAGGTGTACATCAAAATCGATAACTTTTATACTACAGAAGGCTCGGATGACACCCAGGAAGGTGTTTCAATCTTCAAGAGTGACATTCTTGAACAAATAAGACATCGACTCTTTGTTGTGAATGCGGCGAATCGCCTCTGATAGCAGAACACTGATGTCAACCGTTTTGATTTTATGGCACTGCATCTTCTGCAGCTCGTGAGGTATAGTATTGGTGACAACGACCTGCGAAAAAAAGATAACCTGTATAAAAGCAAACTCCTATTGTAGCCAACCTGAAAAAGGTGCTGATGAAATTAACCCAAGCAAAATCAAACTGGGGCCAGAATAGCAACAGAGAAGAAAAAATCATTAAATACCTCATCAATAGAAGAATCTTCAATTAACCTGGGTGCGTCTGATGATAGTAGGCCGTGAGTCGCAAGCACATAGATTTTATATGCACCTCTTTCCTTCAAAACTTCAGCAGCTGCCACAAATGATTGCACATCATCAATCAGGTCATCCTGCAAAAAGATAATCAAAACTATTTAGAAAATCTTTAGAGCTAAATGTGAGCCACAATTAACATTAAAAATCACAATCAATGGAAAGGCATTGAAAATTTCACAATTTTCAAAAAAAAAATAACTGGGAAAAGAGGCCTGATCCCTCAACTAATCAAGCGCTTTGTTACTACTTCAGCATAACAATACGTACCACCATGATAGCAATGCGTCCACCAACGTCACCCACAACATTGATTGGGGGTTTCTCTTTAGCAGGATGGACAGGGACACCAACGCCAACGTCCATGGTCCTCGAAGTTTTAGGCAGTGTGGGTGGCGAGTACCGGCCGTCCACCATGTCAGATTCAGCCTCTTTTTGCTCCCCGTGGATGACCGCGATTCCCAGCCTGAGACGCTCAGCATAGGAAGTGGCCTTCTTAGCAGAGCCAGGGTTGCGAGCCACAATTACAGCATTTCGGTAGTCCGGGATCTGCGAAAGCAAATGCAGTAAAAAAAATTGTCATTAGGAGCGCATTTTTATGAAGAAAAGGACCCAACTTGGAGGATCGAAAAGAAAAATTGAATACTGACACTTTCTTGAATGTACTGCAGCAAAAACGGTGAAGCTCTGAGGTTATCCACCGGACAGTCAAAAAATCCCTGGATTTCTTTCTGGTGTAAATCCATAGTAATCACATGCTTCAATCCAGACTTGCACATCATCTTGGCCAGCAGCTTGGAAACGATGCAGCCTCGTTTTCTCATCTTGCCTGCAGCAAAATTAATTATCAGCTGCATAGTCTCAAAAGATGTGTGCAATTCATCTTACACTGCTTGCTGTAAGGCAGATATGGAATGACTGCGACTATGTTTTTTGCAGATGAGGTCTTGCAGGCGTAAGCCATGATCAGTAGCTCCATGATGTTGTTGTTTACATCCCTGAGAGAATAATATTATTGTTTAATTAGAGCCTGTTGATCGATGCAAAACTTATTAGAGCAGGAAGGCGGTCAAATGGTTTCACTTGATCAAACTTCTGTATGTACTTATGTAATAAAAAATCTACTTACTTGGTGCCAGTTTGAATGATGTAAACATCCTTCCCTCGAACAGAATCACCGATTTCCACCATCGTCTCTCTGTTTGTCTTGTGGTAGACAGCAGTGCCGCCCAATTTCACGCCCAAGCGACTAAATTAACGATCGAATGAATGGGTAAATTAAGGTTTTCTGCGTGGCCGGCATGCAACTTACTTGGCGATCAATTTAGCGAGCTCCGTGTGGGAATTTCCCGTGATTATCATAATGTCCGTGGACGTTGGGAGCTCCATCGCGGAACTACGCTTTTTCCGTTGCCCAGGAATGGTGTTAAGCCGTTCAAAAACCAAATCGAATTAGTAAAATGTCGGCAAGCGGCGACTCACGAAAGATATCCACTGCTGTTCCTGATGTTTACAAGTCCAACAACTCTGTTGATAGGCAGTAACCTGCTCCCCTATTGGTCGCTGACCCCTCAACACGTGACGTATTTCTCCCTACCTAGCCAATAGTCGTCTAATATAAATTGCTTCAGGTTTTGAATTTGAATCTTTATTTTTCATCACCCACGTATCAATTTGTGGAGAGGCGACTTTAATATTTATTCGACTTTTATCAGTAACGTAATAGTTTTTTCTTTAAAAAAATAAAAAAAACTTTCAAACTCTGACAGGCGCCTATCATCTATCTAAAGGACACGCAATACCTAACAAACAGTCCTACAGAAACACGAAAATTTTTAACTTTTTTCCATGAAGCATTTTGGGGGATAAATTCCTCAGAAGAAAACAAGACTAGCTGTGGGATCACATTACTAAATATTTATTTAAATTACAGTCCAAATTTTTGCTCTGCTTAATTGATTTAAAAATCATTATAATTTCACAGTACACAAATTTGGTATTTTTTTTTCTTCAGATATCAGTTAAGTTGCACTTGCAGTCTCCAAGTGGCAAAAAATTGCGCTCTCCAGTAGGCTTTGTGTTATGTTACAATCAGTCCATCAAGTTTAATCTGCAAAATATTTTATTATTTCAGTTAAATCGTAAGTTAATGTTAAGTTGCACACACCTGATAATTTGCCGAGCCAATAATGTTACTCTTTTTTGAAAATATTATCTCTTGTCTCTGCTCTCTTTGCCACAAAGTCAGTCTTTCATTAACATAGTAAGAATAGCTGCTGCGAAGGGTAGACTGGTGTTTAGTGGATTGATCCATTGTTTGTTTACTTGTCATTTGGGAGGTGATAACAACCTGCATCATAACATACTTACATGAAGCACAAGTAAAAAAAAACAAAGGTAAACTAACCACTAAGTTAAATTCCAAAGCAAGTTCTTGAAGCTCCATTAAAACAGCAGACAGCAGCATTGATGAAGTTTGTTTAAAAAGGAACGGTCGACTGAAGCTGTCAATTATGACAAGTTTAATCTGAAATGAAATAAATATGTATTTTAGTTTAGCTGATTTAAGCATTGAAAGTTTTCAAGCACTCACATTTTCATTATTGCATAGCAAGTCTCTCATTGACTTTATTGCAGCTATTAATTGACTAGCAGAAAGTATTCTCATTACCATAGGGCCAATATCAGACGTAATGCCGTTTGAGCTGCAGATCTCTTAAAATCACAAAAATTAATTGGAAATGCATGTCATTTACCGCTGTTAATACCTCTATATCTGTTTTGAGTGAATCCAAAATTTGTGTCGATATACAATGAAAGCTTTCCCACGTTCTCTGGCAATTGGCAGAAGGCGCACAACTGCATACTTTAAAAAATTTTATGTTGAAATGATTCCGTTCTAAAAATTTGTCAATTTAGCACCAAAATTGAGTTTTGCCAGAGCCAGGCAAGCCGCAGATTTCCGTTATGGACTTTGTTCTGAATCCTCCGTCCATTATCGTTCTAAGCTTCTCGGATCCTATCCAAAACTGCTCTCTATCTTTCTGCGGTCAATAGAAATAAATTAGTTGAGGAAATTATTGGCATGACGTAAAGATTAACCGTACCTGCAAAAATAGATCAAAACAAGATTCTGTCAGCGTTTCGGACGCCAGTTGCTTAAGATAAATTTCATCACCCCTCTGCATTGGCTGCAATATCGTTTGTACCTCTGAAAACACAAACAGAAAATCAACTCCAGCGCTAGTATATAAAATTGAGTCTTCACTGGGCAAGGCAAAAACAATAATCAAACGATGATTCCAACATACGATTCTGATCGGAGCCCACGAGGTTTTCAACGAGAGCAACTCTCGCGTCTTTCAAGGCCTGTTTTCCTCCGTCCGAAATAGAGAGAAATTCTGCTGGCTCGAGATTCATTATGTTGTATGTTTCTCAGACACGAAGCGTTCACTGGTTTCTTTCCTGCTCTCCTCTGATTTCTTAAGCAGAAATAATCATTGGACGCTTTTCGTTTCAGCTTCTTCGTGTATACTTTCAATTATTCTTACTGCTCTTTCTTGTCTTTTTCTCTGACTCGGAACCACTCGGAACTAAGAACTCAGATTGCTGCTTGGAAAGGTTTCTTTGTTTACAAGTTCACCAACACCAAGCTCAGTCAGCTCTGGTTCAGCTCCAGCTGCCCGTGTCAGCTCCTCCCCCTCCCCCCTCTACTAGAGTCAGAATAATTTGATCCAGCGCGACAATCCATAATAATAATTATTATTTCTCTATTTTTCTTCGCGTATATCCGTTTATAACTTGAGCATGTATTCAATATATTTAAATCCCCTTCTCTTTTCCGTTATTTTCACTACACAATGGTATTTTACTAAAATAAAATATCTTAATTGTATTCTTTATTAGTTTATAAAATTAATATCTATTTCAAGAGAAGGATAATTATTGACTTGAACAAATCATATCAAAAGTATCTAGAAGTATTTTTCACTGCAGCGCGCGCTGCTTCATTATACAATCAACAAACAGTTCTGAAAAGCTGAGTAATCCTTGGAGATAATCAAAATTTTCAAACCATGATAAAGCAGAAAAATAATTTTTCTCAAAATAATGCAAAACCATTTTTCTGAGTGAATTGAATATACTCTCAGGAAATATTCTTATTCCAATTTAAGTTTTTCACTGATAATCCAGGTATATATCAGGACAGGTGTTTAAAAATTAAATTGAATCGAATCGATAGATTTTCCCCAGAGTTCACAGTTAACAGACTGCTTTCGCTGAAAAGTTAAATCGTGGAATTAATTGTTATTTAATTATGTTTAGCTCCGAGACAACGACTCCACTGAACAGCACCCTTTCGAGGGTGATTCCGTACTTTCGAAGGTTGCCCGTTGTCCACTATTAACAAAGAGCCATGAAAGTCTCCATTCAATATCCTGTGTAACTTTTACTAATTGTAAGTCGTTTTTTGTTAAACTTTTTAAGCTTGAATTGTATTGATCATGTTATGTGACCTTGCATTATTTTTATTTGTGTGCAGATTTGATTTGCGCATTTTTAGAAGTTTGTATTCTGAAAAAGTTTGTATGAAGAAAAAAGTAAAATATAAAACCGTCTCAGATTTATTTCCAATAATAATGATCACGTCGGCGATAAAAGATAATTTAAAAGAATAGAATTTTATCTGAGGGGCGAGGGGCATGGAGTGAGGCTGTATGAAGGGAAAGTCAGATCTTAAGCGCTTTATTGAACTGAACAGAAATCAGGCAAAGTAATTATTATCAAGTGACGGTGAAATTTTTTTTCTGGATTTTCCAATTACGATTGCCCAAGCAGGCGAAAAAAAACTCGCGTTCGCCGCAATTTATTTCCACCGCACTTCTACCTCGGCTCTACAGCTCGCTCTTTGACAAATTTAAGTGGCACAAGCCATGGCATTCTGATTAAAATAATTTTATTTGCGTATACGCTTTGCGGGAAATAGCAAAACTTGCTCTAACATTTGTTTTTTACAAACAATTATTCTAGCTTGAGAGCATGACAATTTCCTGCGAATATCTCGTTTCTCAACTAGAGCACACAGATGGCTCGTTTGCGTATGGGCTGAAGGGGATACAGAGAACACGATGGTATGAAACTTGGTAACTCATCTTGTTAACTCTGTGTGTGGGTGGTGTTAGTGTTATATATTTCATTTCCCGATCTCAGTGTGCAGCTCCGCATATCCAGCCCAGATCCAGCCTCCCCTGAGAGAAGCCTTCATTAAAATTTTTGTGAGCTCTAATTTATAATTATTTTTTATGCCTAAACGTGATCCTTGTTGCAGTTTTTTGGATTGCTTTAATTCCTATTTCATTGAATACTAATTATTATGAATTACATTTTTCGTAGCCATGAATTTGAAATTTTAAGCTAACTGGATTAATTTGTGCTTATATACTAAAATTTGAATTGCGAAACACACTGTTGAGACTTTTGGGAAATATGCAAATTATGCAGTAACCCATTTACTTAACTGCTTTGCTGGTTAACGCACCTGTTTGCTTTTCATGATTAATTGTCTGGCGTGTCAATTAAGGTATGCAGTCTCGGTCTCAATTAAATTCAGTGCCGATATTGAGAGGAGGCTACCGGCTCCGACGTTTCACTGAAGAAATTCAATCTGGTTGTTTAAACACATTGATTTTTGCAGGATATGTATATAGATATACATATATTACTATTTTTTATATTGTGTGTCTAATTTCACTCATCCGTGATAGGCTGGAATCCATTGCTATAAAAATACTATGAATTTTGATATTTCAATTGGCATGGTGTGGAAAGAAATTTTGTTTTTAGCTGTTTTTGCAGCTTCATTGCGGCCATAGTTATATTTTTGCCTTTTCTTTGTATGTGCTCGCCAGTGCACAGTAAGTTAAGTGATAATTTGTTTATTTTGTCTTAATTCCAAAGCAATATATAATAATACAAATAGATTTATACTTTGGTGTGTTTTATATTCCGTTAAATATTTGTACTACAGAATGCTATTTTATTGTTTTATATACTTATTAAAACATTGCGGAGTATTTGTGACATAGTGGTTAAGAATACAATATACTCTCCTGATTTATCCATGGGGCAGCACACGCCGCAAGGGTCTGCTCCTTTTTAAAATAGCGCTGTTGATCTTTTTATTTGAACGCTATAGGCAATAGTCCGGTGATATTAATTCATGCATGCTGTAGATAGATATACAAACCAGCAAGCAGCTAACTGGTTTTTAAAATTTTCCATAATTCCAAATAATGTACTCATTATATGGCAATGGCAATGTAAGAGGAGTTAAACGTTCTTACAAGTATAAGCATTTAGTACGCTCTCGACCCCCCACAAATTCTAGCATTGCAAGTGTGCGCAATGCAATAATGCGTGTGCTCTAAAATGCGAGGCAAAGGCTTGTGCGTAAACTTCATCAAGCTTTATATTAAATTCCTCTAAGTCACATCGCAAATTACGAGGCACATACATGTTTTCTAGAAATAACAACTTGGAGTGAAAATAGTTACTTTCCATCCAAGATATAGCTGACGATGGTGTGATAAATTATGGATTTATTGGAGATAATTTGAAAGAACAATAAAATTATTATAATTAATGATGTTATTGGCAAGAACGTTCAGAGATAAAATGTACGAGTTTCAATTGGAGAGGATCACTGTTAAACACCGAGGGACACTCACTGGAGGACGTGTTGTATTTTTGTTTCCCTTAAAGTATGCTGAACATATTTTTCTCTATTTGTTAATCTCCACAACGTAAGTTTTTCTTTCATTAAGATTTTGAAATTAGAGGTTGAAATTTTGAGGTGGTAGCTTGCTCAACATCTAGAGCCAAATTTTAGCTCGGTGGCGGCAAAGAACTACACGCGATAAGCGATGACAACTATCTAGAATTCCAAATTACCCCCCTGTGTGTCATTCAGAATTGATTTTACACACATAATGCTTGTCGTAGAGCTTCTGGTGGAAACCTAATTACATTAATATCATACACGAGATCTCTCTTTAGTTTTTCTCTATTCTTGACTTTTCAATTTAGTTTTGTATATTATTCATTGGGAAATGCTCATGAAAATCAAGTGAAGATCGAACCGAATAAATTTATCTTGACTACATCAGGAGAAGAGAATATTGCTGAACGGAAATATTTGATGAAGGAAATTCCCATGCACCCCTAGGTCCTCAGAGCCAAAGAAAAAAACAGCCCCTTGCCGAGAAAAACTCGTTTGTATTAATATTTGGACAGCTATAGGGTGGCCAAGTGAGAGAGACGGCGTCTCCGATGACGCGTGAGCTGTACGCTGGTGTATATCTCTTGGTCGTGTTTTGCACTGCAGATGCTGCTGAAAAAGTCATAAGCGCACGTGGAGTGCGGCTGCGCCCGCTCGCCTTGCTCGCTGCGTGCCCCGAAAGGTACAATTGGTCCGCGACGCCCTGCTCGCTGGCAGTAGTGGTTGACGGACAGTGGCGTGCACACCACCCGGGATGACCTGCCCCACGCCATGACCCGCCTCGCCGCCAGGTCAGTGTCATCTTGATTTTTTGCTCTCTTGCCACTTCTGCCGACGGTAGCCTCTTTTCAATCATCCTACCATCTACAGAAATAGAATTATAGTGGAAAAAAACGTGCTTAACAATAATTTAAATAATTTGCATACACGGGAAGAAAAATCAATTTTTAATTTCTTGATCTACCTACGCCCTATTAGAAGTGGACAATGCTTTTTACTTTAACCTAAACATTTAATAGATTTTTTCCAACCATAGATTCAATAATAATATCTTGCTGTGAAATTAGTTTCATAGAATTCAGAGAATTTAAAATCTTGCGCAGAAATTGAGTTTTTGCATTTTCTGGTAAACTTGTAATAAATAAATGGCTTCATCTCAAATAGAATTTCTCCGAAAAGCTGAAGACTGGAAATTTTGCTGTGTAGGAAGATATTTTTCTTAATGAACTCGATATTAGAGACTAGCATGAATGGACAAATTTCGCTTTCAAGATCAAAATAATTCCTCGGAATATCATCAGTCCGTTTTGGTTTCGCAGAATCCCAATGTAGAGCGAATGCAAATCGGGGGTTTCTTTTATATTCTGAAAGGCGATGGGGCGCGCGAATTCCTCGTCGTCAGCGCATCACATTATATTCAGCGGGGAAAAATTTGCATTTAACAAAGCCGCAAAGATTGCGAACATCAGTGCTCGCCGCTATTAAAAGAAAAATCGCGGGAACCAAGCGGAGATGCGGGTGCTTTGTAGTTTTGCATATACGATGAAGCGTCAATATAGATTCCGATTGGTTTTTTCGTAGAAATTGAAAACAGAAGTAGAATCTCACTGGTTCAGAAATTGTCACGTAAACGTTATATTTGTCCTGAAAAATATAATTACAATTGACACTATGCTTCGACCGCTTCTCGGTCGTTAAAAGATAAAGGTGCAGTCAAAGCCAGAGTTGTCCCCGCTAATTGCCACTTACCTGCTTTCAGTAACTAACTGACTCAAAGTGCATGTGTTGGTTTCATTATCCACTTTAATTACAACACATCTGCTGACCAATGTTAGCCGAATTTGTCTAAGACTTACATAACTATTCTTTTATAGCTACGGTTATAGCTTTAATTAGGTAATGTATTGTTCCTCTTTGAAAAACATATACAAATTTATTAATTAACACTCACGGTGAACAATAATTATTAACCGGATGTTACGCAAACAAATCAATAATGAGCTTCATTTGAGAGATATTTTCATTAATAAGTTACAAGAAATGGTCCTTGGTATAGAAAGAAGAAAAATATCGTGATTTAATTTTAATTTATGCGCTGAGGGTCAGTGCTACAAACTATTAAGGTGTATTTTCTCCGAATTTCCCGTGGGAGCTTCCATTTTACATTATTTTCATGCTCTCACTTGTTTTGAGAAGGAATTTAATTTCAAAACTTTGAGATTGCTTGAAAATTTTGAATGTTTGAGGGAATTAGAAAGTTTTAGGCAGTATATTGGTAACATTGGACTTTTAGAGCGCGAAAAAGACTTGAGACAGATCAACAAGAAACGCTTGGCCACTCGATCTTTTCCTCTCCTGGTGGTTCACGGATTAATCTCCAAATAAATAATGTTTGGCAGAATGTGCTCCCTCAGTGTCCCATTTCGTTTCGCGTCGTATCGCCTTGAGCCTAGTTTGTGCGCCGTCTTGTCTCCTGCCGGGCGCATGCACCACAATAACAACAAAATTTTAATTTGCTCGCCGAGGTGATAAGCTAGGCGGAGACCCTCAGTGGACACGACTTTGCTCTTTCAGGGTTTTGCAAGTGCATGCGCCACTTGACAGGCAGCTAATTACCACATACGGGGCTATTTTTACCTGCTCTGTCTGCAAACAACGCGCTCGCCGTGCAAATCAACCTGACCTTAACTCTCTCGAGAGCAAATGCCACGCTTGGGCCGCCATTTATTTTCGGTCATTTGTAATTAATTGTCATGCTTCTGCTAATTCGCAAACACCGGAAATTGAACTTTTTGTTTCCTCCTGTCGCCTAGTCGAAACAGCAACGCAATTTTCAGTTTGGGTTTCATGGATGCGGAGAAATTGTTGCTGTGCATTCAGCTTGTTTTGTGTTTGCTTAAAGCCTTGAAGTTTGTTTTGCATAATCAAAGGCCCCTTTTCCCCATCGCACTGCATGAAAATTCAGAGCGAGGAAAATAAAGAAAAACGTGTTCTGGTGTTTATTAAAAAAGAAGCACGTTTTTAGAGTGAAGTAGAACTTTTTAAAGCTACACTATAGCAACTTCCAATTTGCTTGACAATGAGAAACAAATTTTTGCTTTTAGCACCATATACACTAACGCTCAACACAAAAAATTGACAATTTTTCTCTCCGCAGGACGACAGCAAGACTAATAGATTGTGTATACGCAACTGTCATAATTTCCGCGCCCACATCCCACATTGCGAGCGTTCAGGGAAAATTGTTTTTTTTTGCCATTTAACAGCACAAGCTGCAAAACCAATACAAATAATTTAAAACTGGTTCCAATCAAGTAAAAACAATTGACTTCTCAAAAGTCCTGCGCAAACCGCATCAACGGTCAACTTTATTTATAATGGATGCAAATCATCAAGCGCCGAGCCAATCAACGGTCAACTTTATTTATAATGGATGCAAATCATCAAGCGCCGAGCCAGCGACGAATTAATTGAGTTAATTGATCAGTTCTCGAAATAGTCAACGGCAACTCCGATCCGTCCGTTTCATGCACAACACACAGACACACGTCAGGCCACCTCTGCGGTCGGCTACATGACATACTCTTGATTGAATTACAGCGCCCATGGAGCGCATCAATCAATCTGTGGCTCAAAGGGTTCTCGGCTAGATCGAGAGCAGCAGCGAGGAATAGTGACCATTTTCGCGGCTTCTCAAATAAGCACGGCCCACACGCTGGTTGAGGTGGACGCGCGACTCCGTGTCAAAAGTGCGTATCTCGTGACTCCGGTGGCACTGCAGTGTTAATTAGCCGCACTAATAAAGGCAGCGAGCGGCTGGCTTGCTCAGTGTTTATGTGCTGGTTGTCGTCGGGCCGCAAAGCCCCGCGCGCACAATCTCCGCTCTAATCAAGTGCGAGAGAGGAATCCCGCTTTTTCGCTGCCTGCGCTTAACAGCTTCGCCAAATTGCAATCGCGCGCACGGGCGGCAGCTGCTTCTCGTTCGCTCCGTGCTTTTAATTGTTTGCTGAACTTAAAGTACACTCGATGACGGCGCCGCTTTCCGACTCGTGGGACACACTTGTCACAGCGTGTGTCTCCAGTCTCACGCTTTATCATCCGCAGCTTTTGTTTTAACGCATTCGCCGACGGTGGAACCTAAATTTGTTTGCCACGAGGCAAACGAGAAGAGCAGGGTGTTGGAACTGCTCATCTCGCGCTGCACTTGAATAAATGCTTTGTGTGTCTGCTATCAGTGTTAAAACAACGCCGGGCGAAGGATGGATGGGGTCTGCAATAAAACATCGAAATCACGTTAGCAGAAACTTTATTCTAAGAAGTTTTGCCCCTTGTAAACACTCCTTTTGGCGTGAACAAACAAACAAAGCAAGCTGATTTGACCGCCGTACACTAGATTAGCGCTTTCCCTCCTCGGAAATGTAAGCCTGCGCCTTGTTTACAACTCGAGTACGCATGTAATGTCCGTGTAAAATAAGATTGAGGTCGTGCCAAAGTGAGCTAGATGCGCCGATTCCGTGAGACGATGCATTCAGCATAGATCATGGATCTGTAGAAAAACTGATGATCAGCTTTATTCAATAATTTGCAAGTAACTTTAAATTCTAAATAAAAAGTTCAATTTCGTGTTGTAAGTGGCAGAAGTTCTCTGAGAAATTTCTTCTTATGAGGGTTGGAATTTGGGCTTTGTGAATTTCTTAAGAAAGAGTTGAGTCGCTAGGAGGGTGCGAGAGCAGGTGGCACGCAAGGAATCCTTCCCTTCTCTTTTTTATTGCACTCAGAAATCAATCGTGTTCAATATGGCTATGTGCTGAGGCAAAATCATTTGGAAGTTGCTGAAGTGTTGATGTTCTTTGCAAAAAAAAATCCAGCATCACGGGTTCAAACAACAATAATTTTTCATATTTTCTGCCTTTCCTGTTTTTAATAGGGGACTCCACCAGCCGCCACATTTTAGATCTCGTGTTCCTTTGGAAATTCCTATGTCTGAAATTAATCATCTCTTTAAATAGCTCAAGCACCAATCAGTCAGTTCAAACTGGCATATAGACAGGATGCGCAATATTGTGAGTGTTACGGTTCGTTTGCTAGCTGGTGAGACACTGACGACGAGCCAGTCTATTCGAGGTAAATTAATCTTCTACTGTCAATATACTGATTCGAGTGAGCGTCGCTGCCGCTTCGCAAAACGCAACAGACGCAGATTAAATATTTACCACTGCCATAAACTGCTTTATTAAACTACAAAGGTGCGCGCAAGAGCACAATTAATTTTCTGTCATGTCGCAAGCGAGTATCAAACCAGGCACGTCTCCAGTGATTTAAAAAGCTCTTATGCTTCCACCGAAACACGCAAGGGAGCCGATAAATTGGACGCAGTCGACGAACAAAGGAGCTTGAAATAGCAAGCAAATTTTATTACGCTCTCTCTGTTCTCTCCGCCGAGCTAAAATATTTGCTTTCCCATTCGGTTACAAATATATTTTTGTTTCGCATCGCCATATTTCCCGCTTTTTACGTTCGGTTCGGCTCTTCAGAGAGGAATTGTGCGGCGATGCATCTCTCGTTGGCTCCCTCGAGATGTTTATATTGCACCTCGAGAGGTATGTTTGCTCTCTGCTCGCTGTAAACTGAAGTGCCCTCGCGCACAACTCTCCTACCTCCACTTTTATTAGCGCTCTGCTCGGACGCGTGGCATTTTGCTTACCAGCGAAAGCAGGGTATGCACTTTAATAGGTGATAATAATTTATTGGCTCTAGTAGACTGGAACGTAGCAGCCGCCAGACTGGGCGAAAACAATATTACCCTCTCAGGAGGGTGCATTCGTATCGAAAAGCTGACTGACAGAGACGATTTCGAATTCAACTACACGGCGGGAATTTGTTTCGTCTGAGTCGGAGAAGTTGTTTGATATAAACTACACTAGTGCCGTCGTCTCGTGAGAGGCATAAAGTTTCTGCGAAAAAATGGGCCGTGCTCGCTAGCAGCAAAAGTTAGCTGCGTCACGGACCGATTTCTTGATTTTCTTTGGGATGGCAGCTCTTGCGACATGCTTGACACGACACGGGACATAGTGCACTCAGCAAACAGACGGGGACATTTACTCCTTGAACTGGAGAGGATGCGTAAAATGTTGTTTTTCAAGAGGTAACAAAATTAGCACTCCTCTAACAGTTTGCACGATCGATTCACACCTGGAGCAACTGGATTGGAGTCAATACACACCAACTAAAATTTGATTTTCAACTTTAACATTCATGAGACACCGAAAACACGTGTCACTCTTGTACTTCTCTCAGTGGTTTGCTGCTGCTCGACAAAATTAGATGAATATATATTTCATTTGTAAATGCAAATTTGCAGAATTCTCTTCGTGGCATGCTGTGCACAGCATCCGCTCAGCGCACATATGTATGTAAGCACACGCACGTACACAATCTGCTTCTTGCGGGAAACAAATGGCTGGCTCAAATAAGAAAGTGGAATCCCCGAGGGAATTTCCAGCTCCTTAGTGGTGGCGGCGGCGGCAGAAATTTAAGCGCGCGCCCGCGAATGTGCAAATCAAGCTGCCGTATGAATTCCCTGGCCTCATTATCCGCTCCGCGTGCCGCGCGGAAAGTGGGCCAGCGAAGGCCGCGTGCGACGGGGGCACAATGGGATGGAGCCGCAGACCAGACCGGCTGGCTGGCTGGCCCGGCTGCCAGCGGGAGGAAGAGTGGTGTTCTTATATGTGTGTGTGTGTGTGTGTGTGTGTGTGTGTGTGTGTGTGTGTGTGTGTGTGTGTGTGTGTGTGTGTGTGTGT